>NC_084839.1:70247620-70550650 GCF_033115175.1 Lepus europaeus | reverse complement strand
TGAGAGCTGCTCAAGGACCAGGAAAGGAAGGCGTCCTGCAGAGAGACAGAGGGACAAAAATAAGACGTAATAAATCTCTAAGATGTAGGCAGCAGTTCATTGGCAGGGTGAGGGAGTGCAGAACATGCTCAGATGACTCAGGAGTTTGGAGCTTACCTCCAGGGTTGGCTGACTACATGCAAGATGAGGGAAATGTAATAATATTTATTTATTGATTGATTTATTGTGGCTTTTTTGAGCCTGGCCCTGTTCTAAGTCACCATCAAAACAAAGACTCTGTCCACACAGAGCATATACTCTAGGCAAAGGAGCTAAGACATAAGCAATAGATAAGTAATAAGTAATTAAATTAGGTTATGTGTTACAAAAGTACTATGAGAGAAAAGAAATAACAGTAGAATGAGGGAGTGGACATACAGGGTAGGGAGTGGGTGGGTTGCACTTTCTAGCAGGCTGCCACACCATTATGAAGGGACTTTTGGTCAGACTTAAAAGGGGTGAGGGTCATCTGTTTTAGCAACTGCATGTGTTATATCCTAACACCCTCCTATGGACAGGACAATGAACTATAGACAATTAGATGCATGGTGACAATGATGGTTTTGATGAAGATTCAGATGGTAAGGGAAGAGCATCCATATTTGGACCATTGTAGTCAGTCCATGTAGAGTTTTCCAGAAAATTCCTTCTTGTAATATGTGTAAGACCCTTATAATGCCATTGGTTTGGGTGAGGGGACAGGCTTGGGGTGGTGGCAATACAAAAGACGTCTAGGCCTAGGTCCCCCCTCACAGCATCCAGCTTCTATATTAAGAATGTCACCTCTCTCTCAGCCTTTCTTTTCTTATATGTCAAGTGAGGCAATGATGACCTCTTTTATCAGCACACTTAATGCTACACTAGATGGTCATATGGCTTCATAACTCTAAAGCTTGCAGAAGTGATTTTGCCATATATATATATATATATACACACATATTATATAAATTTTATTTTATTTGAGCAACATAGGGTCACACAGATCATACTCTCCAAATGCCTACAATGGCTGGGGTGGAGACGTGCTGAAGCAAGGAGCCAGGAACTCAGTCCAGGTCTCTCACATGGGTGGCAAGGACTCAATACTTGAGCCTCCACTGCTGCCTCCCAGAGTCTGCTCTGGTGGGAATCTAGAGACAGGTATCAAACCAAGGCATCCTAACTAGTTGGCCAAATGCCTACTCTCTCACTTTATTATTAATTTAGAAATGATAGCCCTAGTCTCTGTGATCTCTTAGAATTCATCAGATGCCCCCAAGCAAGAGATAATTGTCTAAAGGGAGTTCTTAACCTGCCTATGTTTAACAGTAATCCCAGTGCTATGTTTTTCTGTTTTCAGAGAGTAAAGCCAAGAGGAGCCATATCACAGGTTAGAGGAAAGACACAGTCCACACATTGTCAAATCCACTGGAGCAGAGTCCTGGAGATGAGGGTGAGCTACACACACCTGATGGAATGTGTTCCAGGCAGAGGAGACAGTAGATGCAAAGGACAGAGGCAGGAACATCTTTGGCACATTCAAGGAGCCAGAAGGGAGTCAGTGTTGCTGGTATGCAAAGAGCGAGGGGAGCTTGTAAGACACAAAGTTGGAGAAGCCAATTGCATGGGCTTCAGCTTCACTCTAGGTGAGAAATCCTTGGAAGATCCTAAGCGTGGGAGTGACATGGTTGACATATTTCAACAGATCACTCTGAATCTTGGGCTGAAATTGGGAAGCCTAGGTAGAACAAGGGAAATACGGCACTAATTCTGGAGAAAGATGGCAGGTCCAAGTAGGGACTTGGACAGAGGCATTGTCCTTGGAGGTGGTAAGTAGCAGTCTCCTTCTGGTAAATCAAGGGTAAGGAGATTTGTCTAATGAACAAATCACGCACTTATGCAAAGGCAAGACATGCAGTACCTGCTAACAGCATGACAGTGGTGACATGCAGAGATGAAGAACTCCCCCACACAGTGGCCTCATCTTAAACTCTGTCCATGGTCCCAGCCCTGTAGGCCAGAGGCAGGGAGGTGCACGTGGCCAGCCTCCGTGATGGCTAGCCAGACCCAGGCCATCTTACAGGAATGTGTTAGGAGTAGAAACCACTGTAGTCAGATGGGAAACTGACTCCAAGCATTCCAGGAGAGCTTGATTCTGCCCATGGGAAACGTCCAGACTAGCAGGAAGGTGGGGACGGCATGTGAAAGGAAGGGGCCGGGGCGGGGCAGGGAGTCACAGCAGCTAAAGTAGATGAGCTATGGGAAACAGGAAGAGGACTGGAAATCAAGAGGGAGGGAAATTGCAGGGAGTGAGAACAGCTTAGGCCAAGGAGGAGTGGCTCAAGGTTAGGGGCTGTAACTCATCTTTCCCATGTGCCTGAGCTGGCCTGACATGTAACCTTGTAACTGACCCACCTAATTCACCATCACCTCCCACCTCCTCCACACACGACTACTGGATGCAGCACAGGGGTCCCTTCCACTCAATGGAAGGAGAGGACAGGAAATTGTCCCCTTCCTCCAACCCCGCCACACAAACAACACCCTCTCCAGTGCAGTCGGGGTGGTCTGGAGGAGTTGCAGAATGAACATATCTATTCATTCAGCAAATATTTATTGAGACTTTAGTCCTGGGGCTACACAAGTGAACAAAATGAGTATTATTTCCACTGTTCAGCTGCTTAAAATTGAGTGGTAAAGACAAACCTCAAGTAATCATATCACAGTGCCAGCCCTATAGCATCAACTGTGATAAGCAAGCACTTTTAAAGAAAAGCCATGGCCACCATCGGAGCAAATAGAAAAGCTCAAGCTTTCACAGAAGATATGCCCAGGGAGTTAAGCCCAGAGGACAAGGGAGCTATATGATGAGAGAGGGAAGGGCGGGGGTGGCATACTGGAAGCAGACAGCACTGCACAGAAAGACCATAGGCTGGAGGCAGCAGGACCTGACTGAGGACAAGACGTAAGGCCAGTGGTAAGTGTTTGGTCTAGCATTTAAGAATGCCTGGATTCAGGTCCCAACTCTGGCTCCTGACTCCAACTTCCCACTAAGGTAGACCCTGGACGGCAGCAGTGATGGCTCAAATGGTTGAATCTGTGCTGCCCATGTAGAAAACCTGGACTGAGTTCTCATCTTCCCAGCTTCAGCTCAGTCAGCCCCAGCTCCAGTGGGCATTCGAGGCATTAACCAGCAGATGGTAGCTCACTCTCTCTGTCCAGTGAGGGCAACTGGAGCAGCATGGCAGGGGACAGCATCTCCCATGTGGCTGCAGAAAGGGGCAGGTCAGCCAGGCAAAGTATCCCTGGTGACATCGAGGGTCTGGGACTTTCTCCACCCATGTGTCACAAAAGGGGCAGGGAGGGGTTTCCACTGCAGGCTAAAGTTGCAAGGCAGAGAAGAACTATAGTAAGGACCCAGGTTTGGTGGGACTACAGATGTGGGAAGTTTGCTCCACCATGGAGAGTTCCATCAGGATTCCAAAACAGTCTCTGAACTCATGCCACTAGGGGCTAAATTCCTCCTCAGTGCTTCGTTTCCTGTGCAACTCTAGCACTGTACCCCTACCACAAACAGCACCTAAAATCCTGACCCTGTTGTATGTTTAAGTAACAATATCAAAAGTATTTCAGTTCCTCCAAGTGGCTGGACCCCTTTTGTTTAAAAAGGTCGCCATCAACAGGGGAGAAGTAATTAGGAATGGCAAGGAAGTGAACAGAGTCCAATTATTTACTGTTGAAAATGACAAGGGGTGGGGAGAGACAGTGACAGCCTGGAGCCACAGCTAGGGGAGTGCTGACTTGCACAAAGGCGTGCCCCATCACAGGTCTCTCCTTCCTGTGCTGGGCACTGACGAGGCTTCTTTAGGCAAGGGTTTTAATTAGTTTTGATTTGACTTTACACTTCCACAGCTTTTCTCAAAGTAAGCCCTGTCAAATGTGTGTGGTGAAAGATAATTGTTCTTTGCAACTGTCTATTAACAGTGTCTTCCAAATAACCCCAGAGAGAAAGAAACCCTGATTTGCAGAGGAAGGTTTGTGGTCTTGTCCCTGGTGGTGCTCAGGGAAAAGCTATGGGCTTGCTTTTCCCAGAGCTGTGAGCAGGTCAGCATAGTCCATCAGCCCCGTAGAAATATCATGCAAACTGCAAATGCAAGACACAAGTGGAATTTTTAATGTTCTAGCACCCCCGTGTTCTAAAAACAAACGTGAGATACATGTTAATAGTACACATTGTTGAAACATATCCACGGTATTATAAAATACATATTAATAAAAATATTAATGAGATATTTTATATTCTTTAGGTGTGTACTCTCTTCAAATTTCAGCATGTATTTTACACTTGCCGCACAGCCCAATTTAGCTGCAATTCAAGGCTCACCAGATTCAAGTGACCACTGGCTACCATTTTAGATAGGATGGGCCTGTACACTGAGGGTGTCTTCTATCAGACTGAAGAATTTCACGTTTAAAAAAAATTAAATTTATTTATTTGAAAGGCAGAGTTCCAGAGAAAGGGAGAGAGAGAGATCTTCCATCTTCTGGTTCACTGCCCAAATGGCTGGGCCAAGCCAAAGCCAGAAGCCAGGAGCTTTATTGATGTCTCCCTTGTGGGTGCAGCGGCTCAAGGATTTCGGCCATTCTCTGCTGCTTTTCCAGGAGCATTATCAGGGATCTGGATGGGAAGTGGAGCAGCGGGACTGAAACTGGTGCCCATAGGGGATGTCGGCACTGCTTAACCTGCTGCACCACAATGGCAGCCACACAGTTTCACATTTTGTGTGCTACACTGACAGTGATTCTCAAAGCCCTTTCTTTTTTTTACATTTTGAACTATTAAATATTTATCCATAATACATATTACAAATGTTTTTAAAACTTTAGTGATTAGGGCCAGCGTTGTGGCTGAATAGGCTAATCCTCCGCCTAGCGGCACCGGCACACTGGGTTCTAGTCCTGATCAGGGCGCCGGATTCTGTACCGGTTGCCCCTCTTCCAGGCCAGCTCTCTGCTATGGCCCGGGAGTGCAGTGGAGGATGGCCCAAGTGCTTGGGCCCTGCACCCCATGGGAGACCAGGAGAAGCACCTGGCTTTTGCCTTTGGATCAGCGCGGTGCGCCGGCCACAGCGCGCCGGACATGGTGGCCATTGGAGGGTGAACCAATGGCAAAGGAAGACCTTTCTCTCTGTCTCTCTCTCTCTCACTGTCCACTCTGCCTGTAAAAACAAACTTTAGTGATTCTTGCAGTGCAAATTTTTTGTACAAAGTTAACAATATTTTATTTACTCTGAATTTTTGAGTCATGGGTAACCAAGCCTTGCCTGAGATGAAAGAGGATCTCACCAGTGTTTTCTTCTAGCACATATATGATTTCTTCTTCTAACTTTTTTTTTTTTGACAGGCAGAGTAGACAGAGAGAGAGACAAAGAGAAAGGTCTTCCTTTTCCGTTGGCTCACCCCTCAATGGCCGCTGCGGCCGGCGCGTTGCACCGATCCGAAGCCAGGAGCCAGATGCTTCCTCCTGGTTACCCATGTGGTTGCAGGGCCCAAGCACTTGGGCCATCCTCCATTGCCTTCCCAGGCCACAGCAGAGAGCTGGACTGGAAGAGGAGCAACCAGGACAGAATCCGGTGCCCCAACCGGGACTAGAACCCATGTGCTGGTGCCCCAGGCAGAGGATTAGCCTATTGAGCCGCGGCACCGGCTTCTAACTTTATTTTTATTCATTTACTTATTAACTTACTTGCATACATTTCATAAACACAACATTAGGAACATAGTAATTTTTCCCATCACACCTGCCCTCCTACCCCTGCTCCTCTTCCCTCTCCAGTTCCCTATCCTGTTTTTCACTAAAATCGATTTTCATTTAACTTTATATACAGGGGATTAACCCTATTCTAGGTAAAGAATTCAACACTTAGTATGAGAAAGAAAAAGGAAAAGAAAAAAAGAAAAGTTCTGTTCTTCAGCAGTCCAGACAAGCGCTGTTCAAAGTTATTGCATCTCAAAGGTGATTTCACGTTTTTGTTTTTGTTTTTTCCCCTTCTTTTCCCTTCCTTCCTCCCCTTTCTTTCCTTTCAGAAACTTATTTAATCTTTAAAGAAGAACCCAAGAATGATACATCTTTTGCAAGCTCTTGGATGTAACTATAACTTATGAGACATAAGAAAATCCTCTTTAATACACTAAAAGGAAGTGGTTCTTAAAAAAAAAGGGGGGGGGGTTATTTACTTCTTTATTTGAAAGGCAGAGTTACAGAGAGGCAGAGGCAGAGAGAGATAGATTTTCCATCTGCTGGTTCACTCCACAAATAGCCACAACAGCTAGAGCTGTGCCTACCTGGAACCAGGAGCCAGGAGCTTCTTCCAGGTCTCCGGTGCAGGTGCAGGGTCCCAAACACTTGGGCCATCTTCTACTGCTTTCCCAGGCCATAGTAGAGAGCTGGATTGGAAGTGGAGCATCCAAGACTCAAACCAGCGCCCATGTGGGATGCTGGCACTGCAAGCGGTGGCTTTACCCACTACACCACAGTGCTGGCCCCAAGGAAGTGATTATTGAGAATAAGTTTTTACTATTAAGTCTCATGATACAACTCTTTGAGGACAGAGGTCCTGCATGGTAAGTTAGTGCACAGTGACTTTTGTTGTTTATTTAACAATTTACACTCTTATGTACAAAGTCAGTGATTACCCAAGGCTCTTGACATGAGCTGCTTTGGCTACGGAAGCCTTTTGGATTCACTAACTTGACAAGGTCATAAGCAAAGTTGAAGTTCTCTCATACCTTCAGAGAAAAGTACCTCCTTCTTTGGTGGCCACTTCTTTCCACTGAGATCTCACCCACCGAGGACCTTCATGTAGAACATATTTGCCATGTCTTGGCTTTCCATGCCTAAAATGTTCTCACGGGCTTTTCTGACAGACCAGAATGCCTTATGGGCTGATTCTGAGGTCTGAGTGCTACTTAAAGTGATTGTCATTCTATGAGTCTGCTGTATGGACTGCTTCCTACATTGGAGCATTCACTCCTTTTTAATTCTATTATTATTACCAAACACTTAGTCTTATGTATATGATCACTTTAACACTGGATCCTTTCTATATGGTCACTTTACCACTTAATCCTATCCATATGATCTCTATAACACTTAAGTGCTATTTTTAGCAGCCAGCTTAAGGGAATTTGGGGTCCCATGGCAAGTTTATAAACTGTACCCTGGGGGCCGGTGCTGTGGCATGGTGGGTTAAACAGCTGCCTGCAGTGCCAGCATCCTATTTGGGTGTCGATTTGAGTCCTGGCTGCTCCACTTCCAATCCAGCTCTCTCCTGTGGCCTGGGAAAGCAGTAGAAGACGGCCCAAGTCTTTGGGCCCCTGTAACCATATAGGAGACCTAGAGGAGGCTCCTGGCATCAGGTCGGCGCAGCCTTGGCTGATGCAGCCAACTGGAGAGTGAACCAGCGCATGCAAGTCCTCTCTCTCTCTCCCTGCTTCTCCTTCTCTCTGTGTGTAACTCTTTCAAATAAATAAAGCTTAAAAAACAAAAAATGAACTCTACCCTTAGAAGTAAGTCCATAGGAATATATGTAGAACTATATAGCTTTACAGTTATTTCACAATTTCAACTTTAGGATCTTGGTAATTCTTCCCACTGTGCCTGCCCTCCCACCTGCACTCACATCCTCCCCCCCCCCTTCCCCTTCCCTTTCTTATTCTCACTCTTACTTTTTACTAAGATATATTTTCAATTAACTTTACACACATATGGTTAACTCAAGTAAAGAGTTCGATGATTAGTATGAAAGAAAAAAAGATAAAGAAAATATGATAAAGGAAAAGAAAAGAAAAAATTAAAAATAGCTGTTCCTCAACAATCAAGAGGGCTGTCAGTCATTGCTTCTCAGAGTCTCAATTTCACTTCTACGGATTGCCTTTTAGGTGCTCGATTAGTTAGTTATCACAGGTCAGGGAGAACTTATAGAATTTGACCCTTTGGCACTGGCTTATTTCACTAAGCATGATGTTTTCCGATTTCATCCATTTTGTTGGAAATGATCAGATTTTGTTTTTTCTCAAAGCCCTTTCTGCCTGGGAAAGAGGACCCAGGAGTATCCAAAGCTGCCACTAACATCACCAACTCAAATGTCAAGGTTGAATTAAATATTCCCTCCCTTTAGAAACTTCCCCACTTCTGACTATCATGCTTTCTTTAGGTCCTCATTTGCAATCAGTCCTTCAGCCTAATTTATTCTTCCTTTCAAGCAGCTCTCATATCTATCCCTCACTACCCTGCCAATACTGACCTGCCCTTTCTCTCAGTGTGGACCATTGCAATAACATCCTAAGCTCCAGTTGCTCCAACTACTCAGGGAAGCTTCCTGTTGGGAACACAGTGCAACGGACTGAGTGTGTGACACTCCCTAGTGTGAGCCTTTCATTTATTCAGTCAGCAAACATTTATCAAGCATCTTCTTTGTGCCGAGTGCTATGCTCAGCTCTGAGAATAATTCACTCTTCATAAAATTGGCATGGTAAATCTTTTAAGAGAGGTTGGTTTTACCCAGTGATAAAATATTTAAGACTTTATTTGAACAGATACAGAATGCATCATGGAGTAGAATATAAAATCTGCATGAAGTATGAATTTAAAACAAGAGGCCTCTAGTGAATGTCCAGGCTTGACATGCATACCTTAGGGCTAGGCCCTCAGTTTCCCCAGGGGATACACATTCTCAGAGGCTCTGCTGTAAGAAGGAAGTTTGATGGTAGTCTGAGAAATCAAGTAATTGATTCTCCTCCACCCCCCTTCTCTCTCTCCTTGATTCAAACAACACAGACCTGTCAGAATAGCACTCTGTTTATCCAAAAGGCTCTTGATCTCCAGGAGCTTCCAGTTTTAAGAAAGCCAAACATCCCTGAATCTATTCATCTGACACATTCTAAACTGGGTAGTGGCAACTAGAAATGCCCAAGTACCATAGGTTTTCTAAAAATGCTTGTACATGCTGATGGTGTAGATACTTCCAGAGGTGACCAGAATAGGCAGGTGAGTTTATGGAATGTAGAAATCCTGAGAAGGCTCCATGGAGGAAGCGGCACTGCAGTAAAATGTGAAGGCAGTATAGGAATTTAGCCACAGGGGAGTAAAGAAAGTGTTTTGGCTAGAAAAAAAAAATCAACACTGTCTTACCATCATCACCTCCAGGACCTTGCCCCATTGTTCACAGGCTTTGGAAATCTTTCCCAATCTTGACAGATAGTTCAAGGCAAAAGTCAGATCCCAACTCCTGGGGGAAGTCTCCCTGATGCAGCTGAATTTCAGAAGGAACTGACTTCCTCTCAATCTTAGTATCCTAAAGTACAAGTTAATAGGCATACAACAATCTAGTGTAGAATTAGAGAGTAGCTACTTCCTCCAGTGCTATGATCTGGGAGCAGATCAGCTTAATTACTTCAAACCAGCTTCCGACAACCTTTTCTGCTCCTTTTGATCCATCACTGCCTTGGCTGCCTTGGAAACGTTGGGTTTCTCCCTTTTCCAAATTACTGTAGCATTCAGGCATGCCACTAATACTTGCAGGCCAGAAACAGTCCAGCCTACATAGCATGTCTAAAACAAGTTAATACACTGTGAACTAAAATCGCTATCCTCTTACCTTGAAAAAGAGACCTACTATTGACTCAAATGCCAGGTTTGAACCTTTGGACTCCTAGGAGTTCTTTCTGAGAAGTTGGCTTTGGAAGACAATACAGCCCCTAGGTCTCAGCCTGAGCCACTTACTCCCCATCCTTCCCTATCTCCACCCCAACAAAGGAGTCTCCCACATGCAATGCTCCAATCTTGATACCCAAGTTCTTTCTCCATCTCGTCCCTCTAAGCAACTGTCTCTTGTTCACTCCTCAGGCAAGATGAGCAGCATCCTATCCTCCACCCTTGAGGAAGATGATCCAAAAGAAGAGGCTCTGGGGAGCTCCAGGGTCCTAGGTACAGCTGGAAGAGGAATGTGCAGGGGTCACCAGCAAGCATGTCTTTTGACCCCCACAAACTTTTCATGCTATGAAGGAGACCCTGGTCACTGAAAGACCTAGTGGGCTTCTCTATCACAGGACCCAGGACTGGGGGCCTACACAGTGCACCCGACTACTACTGTTGCTGATTAATATGGGTGGGATTGGCAGCACTAATATGCTTTTGTCCAGTGTCAGGCCAATTATTACACAGTCTTATTCTGCTTCCTGATTTACATCTCATTTCTCTACTTAATTCTAATTTCCCCCAGGGCAAGCCTGGCTCTTCTTTTGTATTCCTTCTAGCACCTGTGGTGTGCTGGACTCAGGGACTGAGGTGTTGATTGACGTGTCCATTGTTCTCTCAAGCAATCTGCCATAAGGCCTAGAATTATGGCAATTTCCTCAATGGCTTTGTGAATTTGATCCTTCTCTGACTCCTCCTGACAGATTCACTCATTCTGTTTCCTTCCTGTCCATGGCCTCCTTCCTCCTACCTTTCCCAGTTCCAGATACTCCTTTATGGTAGAAGAAATATTTATTCTATGTATGTAATCCATCAGCTAATAGGGTAATAATTAAGTAATAATTACACCAACAACAATGCTTGGGAGCATTATTCTTTTTTAACTTTTCCAAGTACTTTCCCAAGGGTTACTTCTGTATATCCCCACAAATACCTCTATTTGTCTGGAAGTTTAATAGGATGAAACACTTATTCACGCTCACAGGATTGGGGAATTGAAGAGGCAGAATCAATCCTACAGTTAAGTGCTTCCCCCGACTCCCCACCCAATACCAAGTACTGGCTCCAGACACGTCAGCTTCTTGTAACAACTAATAATGCCCTTGTACGATGCCCTTTAAATATGTTTTCAATGTTCCTGAGTTAGAAAAACCATAAAATCTAGTAATAGCTGGCCTGATGGACTAGCAGTATGTCCCTATTAAAGATCCCAGTGATTAGCACCTATAGGTAGGCTCAGAAATACCTAAAGAGAGAGATGGTGGTTGTGTGGGTAAGAGTGTGTTTTCATTCACATCCTCTGTGTGTGTTCAGCCTCTTGGGGGTACTTTTTCACAGGAGGGAGCGACTGAGCACTGGTTTTCATCCTCACCATATTTCAAAGAGATATTCTGCATTCCAGCCATTTGAAATGTGTATCATACTCATAAATATTTATGCCATCTTAATTAGAAAGTTCTAATTGCATTTCGGTTTCTAATTTCAGGAAGAATTAGCTGTGTCCCAATCTTAATATCCTGAAGTATAAGTAATAGATATGTAACAACCTTTTGCAAGAGTGACTGCTTCCTCCAGTGCTCTGATCCATGGGCAGAGCAGTGTAATTACTTCAAAATAAGCTTCCAACCACTTCTCTGTGTTCTGGGATGCCACAACCTGCCTTAGGTGACATAGCTGCTTAGGAAACATGATTTCTGCACCTGCCATCTGTCTTCCCTCCAGGTAACTCCAAAGACCACCATAATATTAGCCTTCCAGAAGGTTGCAACAATTGGGCTATCCCCCTGAAAAATACTGTCACAGGATGAGTGGAAGTGACTCACTCTAGGGTGAAACCAAAAGGCATTAGGTGGAAAAGCAGTTTGGTCTTCTCCAGAGATATAAGTGCATCCCATTTAAATGCAGAGAGTGAAGGGAGAGAAGCTTCCAGAGAAAGAATAAATATGGAACAAATGAAACCAAGGAGGTAAAAAACCACGAAGAATTTATTTTTATTTTTAAATTTACATATGGTGAACAAATTTCATTTGTTTCACATATACAGATTTAGGAGCATAGTGCTACTTCCAACCCTACCCTCCCATCATCCCTCCTCCTTCCTTTCTTATCCTTTCTTTCAATTTTCACAATGACATCTTTTCAGTCCTTTTTTTTTTATTTGACAGAGTTAGACAGTGAGAGACAGAGATAAAGGTCTTCCTTCCGTTGTTTCACCCCCAAAATGGCCATTACGGTCAGAACTGCGCCGGTCTGAAGCCAGGAGCCAGGTGCTTCCTCCTGGTCTCCCATGTGGGTGCAGCGCCCAAGCACTTGGGCCATCCTACACTGCCTTCCCGGGCCACAGCAGAGAGCTGGACTGGAAGAGGAGCAACCGGGACTAGAACCCGGCGCCCATATGGGATGCTGGCACCGCAAGCAGAGGATTAACCAAGTGAGCCACAAAGCCAGCCCCTTCAGTTCATTTTTTAAAAGATTTATTTTATTTGAGAGTTACAGAGAGAGGTAGGAGAGAGAGAGAAAAGTCTTCCTTCCACTGTCCCACTCCCCAAATGGCCGCAGCGGCTGGAGATGAGCTGTTCTGAAGCTAAGAGTCAGGAGCCTCCTTCAGGTCCCCCACGCAGGTGCAGGGGCCCAAGGACTTGGGCCAACTTCTACTGCCCTCCCAGGTCATAGCAGAGAGCTGGATCAGAAGTGAAGCAGCCGGGACTTGAACTGGCGCCCATATGGGATGCTGGCAGCACAGGCAGCAGCTTTACCCACTACGCCACAGCACTGGCCCTTCCAGCACACTCTATCACTTTATTTACCTCCATAATGCTTTCTTTGGAAATGCTGTTTTCATCCTTCTTGTCTGGAAGGCCCCCACCCACCTTCAATTTCACGTAAGCTTGGGCTGTTTTGCACCTGTTGCTTGGGTGTGCTCCTTTTGTAAATTAGCTTGAAAACACACTTTGCTGTAGGTTGGAAATTTGCATAATCTTCAGATCAACTAAGGGAGTTTTCATCCTTGTTGGGTCTCCCCATCCATGATGTATACATTTCTCCAGGTGTTTCAGTCGTATTTCATGGCTTCCAATGAGTTTAGCCATTTGTTCCTGTGAGAAAGATCTTGTGTACCTTTCATTAGCATTACACGCACCCTTAAAAACCTTACTCTCCTCAGTGTAATGACATCTATTATGTTAATTCTTCTAGTTTTTTTTTTGTACTTAATAGATATAGTCTGTCACTTAAAGCTGCAAACAATTTTTTTAAAGATTATTTGAAAGGCAGATTTACAGAGAGAGAGAAGCGAGTGACCTTCCTTCCACTGGTTCGCTCCCCAGATGACCACAAAGGCTGAACTGGAAGTTTGGAGCAAGGGGCTTCATCCAGATTGCCCTCAGAGTGGCAGGGGCCCAAGCACTTGAGCCATATCTGCTGCCACCACCACCACCCCCAGCCATATCAGTAGGGAGCTGGATCAGAAGTTGAGCAGTGGGGTTTCAAACAGGTGCCAATATGTGATGCCTGGGCTAGAGATGGCGGCTTAACCCACTGCACCACAACACTGGCTCCTGCCAGCAAGGTTGTTATCCATAGATTATTCTGAATTTTCTCCTCAGGAAAGTTCTGAAAATACTAACAGTTAAGTCATTTTCCTTTCTAGACTCTTTTTCTTGCTACGCTGCTTCTAGGCTCTCTAGGATGATGAGGCACAACATGAAAGCTGATTTTAAAGGGTGATGCTGAATTTCACCTGAACAAAGTTCTCCATAAGGTTTGAGTGCCTTGTGCAAGATAAGGGAATTCGCTGTAGTATTATGTAGTTGTTCACCTCATGTTCTCTGAAGTCCAGCTTCAGCAGTGCCTTTGCACCCACATGCCCAGTGATCTGCCATGGGAAAATATATGGTATTTGTCGTTTTGGAACTGGCTTATTTCACTAAATATAATGGTTTCCAGTTGCATCCATTTTGTTGCAAAAGACAGGATTTCATTCTGTTTTATGGCTGAATAGTTTCCCATTGTGTATATATACCATATTTCATTGGTTGTTGGGCATCTGGGTTGATTTCATGTATTAGCCATTGTGAATTAAACTGCAGTAAACAGGAGAGTACATATAACTCTTTCATATGCTGATTTCAGTTCATTTGAGTATATTCCCAAGAGTGGGATGGCTGGTCATATGTAGATCAATTTTCAGTTTTCTGAGGAATCTCCATACTGTTTCCACAGTGGCTGTCTGTACTGGTTTGCATTATCAACAACTGTGGATTAGAGTACCTTTTTCTGCACATCCTCACCAGATTGTTTTTTTTTTTTTTTTTCTGTACATGAGCCATACTAACTGGGGTGAGGTAAACCTCATTATGGTTTTATTTGCATTTCCCTGATGGCTAACGATCCTGAGTAATTTTTGGTTTGTCTATTGGCCATTTGAATTTCCTATTTTGAAAAATGCCTGCTCAAGTCCTTTGCCCATTTCTCAAGTGGATTGGTGGTTTTGTTGTTGTTGAGCTTCTTGAGCTCTTTATAAGTATTCTGGATAGTAACTTTTTATCAGTGGCAGTTTGCAAATATTTTCTCCATTCTGTTAGCTGCCTCTTCATTTTCCTAAGTGTTATCTTTGCAGTGCAGAAGATTCTCAGTTTGATGTTATCCCATTTGTCAACTTTGGCTTTGACTGCCTATGCTTCTGGGATCTTTTCCAAGAAGTCTTTGCCTATGCTAGTGAATTACAGAGCTTCCCTCAAGTTATCCTGTAGTAATTTCATGGTATCACATTGTAGATTTAGAACCTTGATCTATTTTAAGTTTTTTGTATGAGGTGTAAGGAAGGGGTCTTGTTTCATATTTCCACATGCGGAGATCCAATTTTCCCAGGACCATTTTTTGAAGAGACTTCCTTTCTCTAGGAATTGGCTTTAGCTCCCTTCCAAAGATTAGTTGGTTGGGCCGGCGCCATGGGCCAGTGCCGTGGCTCGCTTGGCTAATCCTTTGCCTGCAGCACCGGCATCCCATATGGGAGCTGGGTTCTAGTCCTGGTTGCTCCTCTTCCAGTCCAGCTCTCTGCTGTGGCCCAGGAGGGCAGTGGAGGATGGCCCAAGTGCTTGGGCACTTGCACCCACATGTGAGGAAGCACCAGGAGGAAGCACCTAGCTCGTGGCTTTGGATCAGTGCAGTGCTGGCCATAGCGGCCATTTGGGGAGTGAACCAACAGAAGGAAGACCTTTCTCTCTGTCTCTCACTGTCTATAGCTCTACCTGTCAAAAAAAAAAAATTGGTTGTAGATGTGTAGATTGATTTATAGGGATTCTTTTCTGTTCCACTGGTCTACATGTCTATTCTTGTGCCAGTACCAGGCTGTTTTGATTATAACTGTCCTGTAGTATGTCTCGAAATCTGGTAATATGATGCCACTGGCTGTGTTTTTGTTGTTTAAGATTTTTTTAGCTATTTGGGATCTCCAATGTTTCCATATGAATTTTATTCATATTTTCTAGGTCTGAAAAGAATGTCATTGGTATTTTGATTGGGATCACATTGAATCTGTAAAGTGCTTTCAGTAATAAGGACATTTTGATGCTATTATTTCTTCCAATCCATGAACACGGAAGATTTTTCCATTTTTGTGTCTTCTATTTCTTTCTTTAACATTTTGGAATTCTCTTAATAGATATCTTTCACCTCCTTGATTAAATTTCTTTCAAGTTACTTAAATTTCTTTGTAGCTATTGTAAATGAGACAGAACTTACAAGTTCATTCTCAGCCTTGGCATTGTCTATGCATACAAAGGCTGTTGATTTTTGTTTGTTAATTTTTATATCCTAACAACTTACTTAAACTCTCTTTGAGACCAAATAATCTCTTAGTGGAGTCTTTTGGTTTCCCTATATATAGAATCATGTCCTCTGGAAACAGCAATAATCTGAATTCCTCCTTTCCCATCTGTATCCTTTTGATTTACTTTTCTTGCCTAGTGGCTCTTGCTAAAACTTCCAGGATTATATTGAATAGTAATGATGAAATTGGGCAACCAGAGCTTAGTGGAAATGCTTCCAGCTTTTCCCCATTCAATACATTGGCTGGGGGTTTGTCGTAAATTGCTTTGATTGTATAGAGGAATGTTCCTTCTATACCCAATTTGCTTAAGATTTTTATCATGAAAGAATGTCGTATTTTATCAAATGCTCACTCTGCATCTATTGAGATAACCATATGGTTTTTATTCTTCAATTTGTCAATGTGGTATATCACATTTATTGATCTGAATGTTGAACTATCCCCGCATATCAGGGATACATCCCACTTGGTCTTGGTGATGATCTTTCTGATGTGTTTTTGATTCAATTAGCTAGTATTTTGTTGACGATTTTTGCATCTATGTTCATCAGGGATATTTGCCTATAGTTCTTTTTCCTTGTATCTTTTTTTGATTTAGGAATTAAGGTGATGCTGGCCTCATAGAACTAGTTTGAGAGGACTTCCTTTCGATTGTTTTGAAGTTTGAGAAGAATTGCAATTATTTCTTCTTTAAAAGTCTGATAGAATTCAGCAGTGAAGCCATCCTGTCCTAAGCTTTTCTTTATTGGGAGCATCTTTATTACTGATTTAATCTCCATCTTGGTTATTGATCTAACAGGTTTTTGATGTCTTGATGATCAATTTTAGTAGATTCCATGTGTCTAGAAATCTATCCTTTTCTTCTAGATTTTCCAATTTGGTGGCATATAGTTGGTTGTAGCAATTTCTGAATATCTTTTTATCTCTGTTATCTATTGTTATATCTTCTTTTTCATCACTGCTTTTATTGATTTGGGTCTTTTCCTTTTTTTGGTTAATTGGGCCAATGGTGTATCAATTTCATTCATTTAAAAAAACAGCTCTTCATTATACTGATCTTATGCATTGGTTTTGTTTTGTTCAAATTTTGTTTATTCTCTAATTTTAATTAATTCTTTTTTGGGGTTTGTTTTAATGTTTTTTTCTAGGTCCTTGAGATGCACTGATATCTCATTTATTTGACATCATTCCAATTTCTTGCCATAGGCACTAATTGCTACAAACTTCCCTCTTAACACTGCTTTTGCTATGTCCCTTAAGTTTTTAATATGTTGTATCATCTTCTCCAGTGCTTTCCAGGAATTTTTCTATTTCCCATTTCGTTTCTTCTGTGCATTGTTCAGTCTCCATGTGTTTGAATGTTTTCTGGAGACTGTTGTTAATTTCCAGCTTAATTCCATTGTGTTCAGAAAAGATATATGAGTTCAAGATTTTTGAATTTGCTGAGACTTGCTTGATGGCCTAGCATATGGTCTATCCCAGAGAAAGTTCTATGCACGGATGAAAAGAATGTGTATTCTGTATGATGAAATGTTCTGGAGATATATTAGGTCCATTAGGTCCCTAGTGTTGATTAGCTCTATTGTTTCTTAGTTGATTTTCTGTCTGGTTGATCTGTCCATTGATGAAACTGGGATGGTGAAGTCCTCTGCTACTATTGCATGGGAAACTATGTCTCCCTTTAGATCCATTAACATTTGTTTTGTTTTATTTTTTATTTAAGGTATACAGACTTCATGCATTTCATATATGCAAATTTATGAACATAGTGATTCTTCACATCCTACCCTGCCTCCTTCTCCCACCCTTCTTCTTTCTCACTCTCCTATTACAATTCTTATTTTTTACAGAGAACTATTTTCAGTTCACTTTATACTCATAAGATTAACCCTACACTAAGTAGAGTTCAACAAATAGTATGGAAAAAATACACTGTTCCTCAACAGTCAAGACAGGGACTGTTCAAAATCACCGCATGTCAAAGTGTCAATTTCACTCCCAAAGATTATCTTTTAGGTATTCTATTGGTTACCACAGAGCAGAAAGAACATATGGTATTTTTTTTTGGTGGGGGGAGGGAACTGAAACATTTGTTTTAAATAGCCAGGCATCCTTGCACTGGGTGCATACACATTTACTAGTTATATCTTCCTATTGAATTGATCCCTTAATCAGTACATAATACCCTTCCCTGTCTCTCTCAACAGTTTTCGTGTTAAAGTCTATTTTGCCTGATAATAGAATATCTAAACCTGTTCAGTTTTGCTCTCCATTAGTATGGAATCTTTTTCCATCCTTTCACTTTCAGTCTGTGGGTATCTTTGTTGGTGAGGTATCTCTTGTAGGCAGTAAATAGATAGGTGTTCTTTTTTAATCCATTAGGCCAGTCTGCATCGTTTAACTTTAGAGTTTACTCCATTTACCTTCAAGATTACTATTCATAAGTAACAACTTGGTTCTGCCATTTTCCCATAAATATTCCTATTGTTTACTTTGGATTTTCTTTGTACCCTTACTGGGAGAGGGAGATTTTCTGCTTTCACATTCAATCATAATGATGACTATCTTTCTGTGTTTCTGTGTCACACATCCTTAAGCACTTTTTTTGTAAGGCTGGATGAGTAGTGACAAATTCTTTCAATTTCTATTTGTTATGTAAGGTCTTTATTTCACCTTCATTCACAAATGAGAGCTTTGTAGAGTACAGTATTCTGGGTTGACAGTTTTTTCTCTTAGGAACTGGACTATGTCTCTCCATTCTCTCCTGGCCTATACAGTTTCTGCTGAGAAGTCAGCTGTGAGTCTAACTGGAGATCCTCTGAAAGTAATCTGGTGTTTTATGCACATTTTTAAATCCTTTCTTTATGTTTTACTGCTGAAAGTTCGACTACAATGTGTCATGGTGATCTTTTCTAGTTATGTCTATTAGGAGTTCTGTGTGCTTCCTGTACTTGGATGTCCCTTTCTTTCTCCAAATTGAGGAAGTTTTCTGTAACTATTTCACTAAATAGACTTCCAAGTCCATTCTCTGTTTCCACACCTTCAGGATCTCCTAAGACCTGTATGTTGGGTCATTTGATAGTGTACCATTAATCTCCAACACTTTTTAATTTTTGTAATTTCTTTTTTTCTTTTCTTTCTTCTTCCTCTTCCTTCTCTTCTTATTCTTCCTCCTCCTTTCTTCTCCTTCCTCCTCCTTCTTCCTTATTTCTTTCCTCCTCCTCTTCCTCTTCTTCTCCTTCTTCATTTTTCTTCTTTGTTCTTCTGTCTTCTTTTTTTGGGGTGGGTCTGACTGAAGATTTTCCAAAGATTTGTTTTCTAGCTTGGATATTCTTTCTTCTGCCTCACCAAGTCTGTTGTTAAGGCTTTCCACTGTATTTTTTGACATAATGAATTCTTCATTTCTAATATTTCACTTTGATTTCTCTTGAAAATCTCAATCTCACAGAGAAATTTTTCAACCATGTCATATATGGAGGATTTAAATCATGAATTTACTTCTCACTGCTTCTGAGTAATCCTATAATCATTCTTTTGAATTCCTTTTTTGGCATTTCACCAATCTATCTTCACATTCTCATGTTGATGTGTTGTTTTGTTGCTTTGAGGGAGTTGTATTGTCTTTCTTGTTCTTGTTTCTTGTATTTCTGTGTTTATTTCAGGCATTTGTGGAAACACTTGTTTCTCCACTGTTGGGTTTTATCATTGAACTATGCCTCTGTGGCTTAGTGGAATGTCTGCTCCTTGTGAATACCCAGAGGCATGTGCCAGATGGGGGAAGGGAGTTCTGGTTAGTGCTCAAGAGTGAAGTGAGAATCCAGGTGACTCCCAAGTTGGGCATGGTAGGCCCCCTCTATTGTCAGTAGGGGGAGGGTACGATCATGCCTGTTGACATAATCACAACCTCATGTTCTCTATTCTATGATGATTAGTACCCAAGGTTATCCCATAGTGGGTACAACCCACACCCTTGCTGGTGCATGAACTACACAAAGGATCTGTGCAGTTCTTAGTGTGAGCAGGGTACCCTGTACATTGACCCACCTCAGGCAGTCAGGGAGCTCTGAGCCTCTGGCACCAGACACAGTGATTGCACAGAGGCAGTGACACCCCATACCCTATTGTGCAGTCATAGAAATCTCAAATCACAGTTCACAAGGCTCCCACAGTCACAAGGTGCAAAGGATCCCCTCTTAGCCCTGCAAACATGCCCCATCCACAGAGAGAACAGAGATGTCCACAAATTCAATTGTTTGTGGGTGCTTCACCTTGGAAGTTTGAGCCCCAGAGCCTATAACAGGTTGAGAGGATGTGAGCACCTCATAATCCTACGTGGGTGCCCAGTCCCATATCAATCTTCCTAGCCATACTCAAAGTCAGTGGAAAACATAGATGTTTCCCTCTGATAAAATCCCCTAATCACATGTTCAAGAGAGCCACTGCAACCTCTGCTGGTATCAAAATGGCAACTTTTTCCCACCAGTTGCTGGGCACCCTTTGGGAGGATGGGGAGAAAGAAATGTACTTTCCCTTCACTGGATTAGGTGGGTACCCTGCTCCTTGCTATGGTCCAGGCCAGATTCAAATTCAGTGTGGTTCTCAAGTTTCTCCCTCATGCAATATCACAAGTGGCATGAGCTGGCACAGTCTCCCATCACCTTACTCTCAGAGGATGGCATCTCCTCCATCCCGGAGCTGCAGGAGTTGTGTGTCCCCACTCACTGCTGTGTGTCCACTCTTTCCATGCTGCTCCATGACATCCCTCTTCTTTCTGTAGAATTGCCACTGCAGACTTCTCTGCAACTCTCCCTGAGAATATACTTCTTCTACTTTCCTTCTGCTATCTTCCCCTGGACAAAATCAGCATGCCTTTTCCCTATTGAGCCATCTTGGAATCCCCCACAGAGAATTTTTGACAAGTTGTCCACAGTGACTCGAAATACAGCTAAGTACCACTGATGTAGAGATGCAGTGGGACCAGAGACAGGAAAGAAGCTGGTCAGGGTAGGATCAGCAATGGGGAGCAGAAAGGATGACAGTGGTGGCACCAATGGTTCAAGTAACAAATTTCGCATTTGAACTTGAGGGCATAAAAGGTTATCATATGGAAGAGGTGTGAGACTTCCTTTGTATTGCACCAAAGATAAAAATTATGACAATAAATGGAAGTAGCATGAAGGCCTGTCATGTGGTCTACATCACGAAAACATCAAGAATCACTGCTCCTGGGAAGTGATACTAGGAGTACAGGCTGCTATGTGAGGTAAAGAACTCCCTGAAGTTGAAGGGTCTCAATCACAGGCAGGATTTCGAGCTTTTGATGTGTTTGTCAGAGAGATGACGGGTATGTGATTCAACCTTAATGTTCGCTTTACATTAAATTTAGAAGTGTTTTGTTGTTCTGTCCCCTTAAAATTCTGAGAACCCCCAGGATTTGTGACCAAATAAATGGTGCGCAGGAAAAAGAAAACTAATGGGAGCTTGTTTTATCCAGCACCAAAAAGAGGTAAATCATGGCGCTAAGCGTTTTGCACACAGCATGATGATCAGAAAAGGAACGAATGAAACCAAAAGCATTCATGGTTTGAAAACCACTTAGTATTACTTTTTGCTTTCTGATACCCAAAGAAGGTTTTTGCTCCCATGAATACACCCCTAGAAGGGCATCTCTGTTCTACCTTTGTGGTACTGGGAATGGTATGGATGGTTTCATTGGACCAGGTTAGGGAGAAAAATGGGAAAGCAAACCAAGATATCACTGTGCATCTTACAAAGAAGAAGAGCATCTTAATAGAAAGGAGAAATAATAAAATGGAGACAAGAGGGGAACAGGCTGGCGCCATGGCTTACTAGGCTAATCCTCTGCCAGCAGCGCTGGCACTCCAGGTTCTAGTCCCAGTCAGGGTACCGGTTCTGTCCTGGTTGCTCCTCTTCTGGTCTGGCTCTCTGCTGTGGCCCAAATGATTGGGCCCTGCACCCGCATAGGAGACCAGGAGGGGGCACCTGGCTCCTGGCTTCAGATCAGCACAGCGCACCTGCTGTAGTGGCCATTTGGGGAGTGAACCAATGGAGGGAGGAGCTTTCTCTCTATCTCTTTCTCTCTCACTAACTCTGCCTGTCCCCCCCCCCAAAAAAAAAAGAGGTGAACAGAAATTAAACTCCTATTATTTTGAATAATTTTAAAATTTTGTCAAACTCTTACCATGAGCCAGGTACTAGGCTAGGCACATGAAATGAATAATGCCATTTGATTCTGACAAACTTCTATGGGAAGTGTTATGACATAATCTTTACTTTACAGATACATATTTTGAGATTCATAGAGTTCAGAAAACACTCAAGGGATGGATGTTTGGCCTAGCAGTTAAAGATGCTTATTAGGATGCCTGTGCCCCTTATAAGAGTGTTTGGGTTCAATACTTAACTCGAGCTCCTGACTCCAGTATCTTGTTAATGCAGACCCTGGAGGCAGCAATGAAAACTCAAGTAGTTCTTTTCTTGGCACCCACATAATGCCAGGGACCATTGTAAGCAGGCATTTGAGGAATGAACCAGCAGATGAGAGCTAGTTCATTCTCTCTCTCTCCCCAAATTTCTCTCTTCCCCCATCCCTTTCTCCTCCCCCTTCCCCTCACCCTCTCAAATTTAAAAAATTATTTGAAATAAGGAAAATCACTCACGGTCATGCCACTTGAAAAGCTACACAGTATCCATTACTCCAAACTCAGATCAGACAACAAAGAACTCAGACAGAATCTGGACAAGGACACTGAATTTAGCACTGAGCTTTTAATTCAGGTGTCAGGTTTGTGTTTAAGATCACAACTTGTCAGCTCTTTCAAGTAAGTTGTGTGATACTGTTCTTCCCTTCATAATGATGGTCAGGAGCCTTTCCTGGGCAACCTAAGGGAGGCCCCTGACCCTTGAGTTGGAACATTAGTCTGCTGTAATGACAGCCATCATACCAGGAGTGAAGTTTTCATTATCAGGAATCCAAAGTTAAAATGGAGATTTTCCAGAAGGGGTAATGCAATAAATTTGAATGAGATTTCCAACTTGAATTAACTCATTCAAGTTTGATTATGAGAAAAGAGATGGAGTAAAAAGTAGAGATTGAGGAGAAAGGGAAAAGGAGATTATTAATTAGTTTGTTCCTGGGAGCCATCTCTGATACCTCTTATTGTGAGAGGTCCAGCCCATGCCCCTAATGATTTCTATGAATTCTCTGTAGACCTGAGCTTTGGGGGTTGGGAGTGGGAGGGGAGGGGAATTGGAGCAGGGGAGGGAACTGGGACTGAATTGCTCATTACTGTACCCCAACATCTCAGGCCTGATCCATGCTACATTCAGAAAATATTTGACAGATGAGTGTAGGAATGAATGGTGATGCTACCCTGTGGATTCTGCCTCAGGGTGGCCTGGTAAGCATCACTGGCCAGGATATTTGTATATTTGTATATTTGTCTTGTTGCCTTGTCAACCATCACATATTTGTGGATTTTTCATTTTTTATTTTAAAGACCGAGTTTTCACCTACTGTTTCATCTCTCAAATGCCCACAATAGCTGGAATTAGGGCTGGCTAAAGCCAAGAACTCAATCTGGATCTCCTATGTAGGTGGCAGGGACCCAACTACTTGAGCCATTATCTGATGCCTCCCAGTGTGTGCATCAGCAGGAATCTAGAATTGGAAGGAGACCCAGGACTTGAACCTAGGCACTCTAAGATGAGATGCAGGCATCCTAAGTGGCATTTTAGCCACTGCACCAAATGTTCACCTCTATTTGTAGATTTTTGGAGGGCCTGGGTCAACCATTTACCAACAACTTCTTCCCCCCAGTCCCTTTTAGAAGAATTCCCTCTTGAGAATAAAAGGTAATAGCAGATCCATCTAACCTCTTGTGGAGATGTGCTGGTCACTGGAGTAAGTTGGCTATACTCAAAATAACAGTCTGGTGTCAAAAGATCTGGGTTTTAAGCCTATCAATGTTGCAGTCCAAAGTATTCCCTGTCTGAGCTTCAGTTCTCATCAGTAATATTAAAATCATAATAGATGTATAGTGAAACCCGGTGTTGGTTCATTTTCCCTTTTATGTTGAAAAAATAGTCAATTAACAAAAGAGGATCTCACCAACACTTAGTTCTCAGCCTCCGTAAGAGCTGCAGTGCCTCAGAGGTTAGAACACAGTCCATCACTTTAGAAATGAAAGAGAGATGCAGAGACAAACAGCAGCTTGCCCACGGTTGTACCATGATTGTCAAGATCAGAAAAATATTCCCAAGCTCCTGACTCCTGGCCCAAGGCGCTCATTACCACACCAACACTGCCCAATCAGTCCCATAATGTTACATTTGGAATTGCCACTTAGGGAAGCCGTACTCCCAACTTTCACAGCTGGCTCCATTGGTGTTTCCAGGGATGTGTGCCCTGTATTAATGCCAGCCTCCCAGTGGAGTTGGCCTGTACTGACTTCCTCACTCTGTCACCCCCTAATTGACTTCAAGAGGCAAACCAGACATGCAGCTGTAAGAAGCTGAGTCTACAGGCTGTGCTTTCTGTCTGTCAGACAGTCCTTCAATTGACAAAGAGGTTTACATACTTCTGTATGTATAAAACTTCCTGGAATAGGAGGGAGAATTTGGGAAGTGGCACTGCTGTGGAAAACAGTAGGTGATAGACTTTCCTGTGACATATAGAGGAAAAGGACTAATTGCCACCAGACTCAGCAGCATCCACTATCTGGACACTGCCTTATATGGGAGTGCGGATATTTCACAGAATCCTCACCCACTAGTCCAGTCCCTTCTCTTCAGGTATGAGAAACTAAAGTCTAAAAATACACAGAAACTTGCTCAAGGTCACATAGGAAATCTGGAGGGATAAAATAGCAAAGACAGATCTAAGCATAAACTTCCATCTCCCACTCGCTTGCTGTGTTAAAATGCCCCAGCATGGCTGTGAATTTGTTAATTTCTCCTAGGTTTTTCCTCTATGCAGTGAGGCTATGTGATATAAAACCAAACAATTCATAGCTTCATGAATAGAAACTCTCTTGATTCCTAATGTTGGTTATTAGGAAATTAGATATTCCTAATTTTTGCCCTAATGTCTATTTGTCTGAAGTGAGCATAGTTACTTCTGTATTGGAATATCTTTCTCCTGTTCTTTAAAAACATTTTTTAATTTATAAAACCTGAGCAGATTTCATGTGTTTCACATATACCAACTAAGGAACACAGTAATATCCCCCAACCCTCCCTCCCACGCTCCCACCCTCTTTCCTTCTTTATTCTTTCTTTTAATTTTTACAATGACACCTTCAGTTTATTTTATAATCATAGGTTTAAACCTCCACTAAGTAAAGAATTCAACAAACAGTAAGAAGACAAAAAACACTATTCCTCAACAGTGGAGACAAGGGCTGCAAACAATAATCAATTCTCAAAATGTCAATTTCACTCATATACATTACATTTTTTTGTATCTTCACTTTCAATTTTTCTGTGTCTTTATGTGTGTCTCAATATTTGGCCAGGCCAAACCCAGGAGCCAGGAGCTTTATTCAGATTTCCCTCATGGGTAGCAGGGGCTCAAGTACTTGGGCCATCTTCTGCTTCCCAGGCACATTAGCAGGGAGCTGGATTAGAAGTGGAACAGTCGGAACTCGAACTGGTACCCATATGGGATGCTGGCGTTGGCTTAACCTACCAAGCCACAATGCCAGCCTCTTGCATATGATTCCTGAGGCTGACTGGGGCATATATCTTAAAGGGAAATTAACTTTTAGATTTGCACTATGCTAAAATTTATACGACAGTGCCTATTTAATCACTGTTTCCCAAAGTGATTGCATTATTTACACACCCATTAGCAGTAAATAACAGTTCCTGTTGTTCCACACCCTTGCCAACATTTCTTATTGTCAGACTTCTTTAATTTTTCCTCACTAGTAAATGTAAAATGCTATCTTGCTGTGGCTCTGATTTGTTTCCCCAAGGAAGGAGAGAGTTGTTTTAAGCATAGGGGAATGATCAGCCATGTGGCATGAGTGCAGCTTCCTAGCTGCCTTGGTGTTGCAGATCACTCTGCTTAAGGGTGTCTGCATTTTAATATGGGGCAATTCCTCAACTCAAAGGAATTCATCTTAAACAGTGGACAATCAACCCTGTCCCACATTAGTGAGGGAAGAAGGCAGGCAGTGGAGTCAACCCTAGTCCCAAAGTTGAGCCAACCAACTATCCTAGGTTGCCTTGGACAGAGGGGCTTCCATGAACACAAAACTTTAAGTTTTGAAATCTGGAAAATCACAAGCAAATAAAACCAATTAGTCATATTTGTACACTGCACAAAATGTTCCTCAACCCTATTGATCCCAAAATGCCTAATTCTCCCACACAAAACTACAGCACAGGTCTGGCCTGTCAATGGCAGATGTCAGCCTATGGACCACCTTTTCATCACCAAAAAAAAAAAAAAAAAAAAAAAAATCCTCAGGGGCCATCCTTCCATGGTCAAGGTGAGTGAAAGAATTTTATTTCTCACCTTAAAAGAAAATTCTTGATAACATTTTGTTTAATGTCAGTGTACTCCTCAGTAGCTGTTTTTTTCCAAAAATCCCTCTTTCCCCAGGCTGGAGAAATCTGACATCTCAACAAGACATTTCAAAAATGACACCGACTCCAGGGCCTGGGAGACTAAGCCACATGCTGTGGAGCCACGTTACACAGACATGAAGTCTGAGCTCTGCCTCCCCCACAAGGCCTGGCTACACCCAGGAGCTCCTGACAGATGCCTGTGTCTAAACGCAGATTTAATAGGGTTCTTGCTAGAGGCTGGAGTTTCAGGGAATGAGGATGACAGGAATCTTCACTGTCAAGTTCTCCCCTTTGTGACATGAGGACAGCACCAGCCAACATTCACGTTGGTGGCTTTTCATCCTGTAGATAAGCTTGCTTCTCCTCATGAGCATGGCAGGCATCAGTGAGAGCTCACAGGAACAGAGGCATCCATTGTGAAAATACATAGATACTTCCTCTCCGCTGGTGAAGGTATTATGCAGTAGTGGCCAAAAAAACCTATTATTAATATAATTCTGGTAAGGGTAGTTTATCACATGCCATATAATCCCAAGACCTGTTTTTGAGGTAGAGGTGGAGACCACTACTGGTACCTTGTTATTTACTTCCGGGGTTGAAGAGGTTCCTTCAGGTTCAAACCCATGGGTAGGAAAGGCCCTTGTGGCTTAGCTGAGGACAATGTAGTCTGTAAATGCCTAAGAGAAATGCCTTCCCCTGCCCAACAGAAATGGTTCTTCCAGTGGGTTTGGGGAGCTCTGCTTTATCTGGCTTGGTGAGAAGTGACCTCTCCTATGCAAGCAAGACCGTGGAAACGGAACCTGCCCAGGGTCCAATCCCATGGCAAAAAGTGAGTGAGGGTCCACCAATGGTAGGATGACTCCTTTCTCTATGGCTGCTGTGCCAGAAGACCTGGCATCATTCCCACCTTGCCCAGGGCCTACTGCTAACTCCTCTCTGACCAGACCTAAGCAGGGAAAGCTCATGGCACACCCTGACCTGTGAACAAATACCAAAGCTTCATCCCTCATCCCCTCATGTTTTCTTCCCCTTTGCTGTGGTCCCACTTAGTAAGAGGGCTCAAGCCACTAACCATTGCCACCTGGCCTTTCCAGCCAAGGCCAAATCATGTACAGTCTCCTTATCATGCACACACACATACACACGGATGCACATGTACACATACAGTCCCTTAGAGGGCCGGGTCAGATGGGTGGTGCCAGCTCCAAGCCCTGGGAACCACAACCAGCTAGTTAGCACTCTCTACATCTCAATATTTTTCCTCTTGGAGACAAATTCATCTCTGAGAATTCCCCTGGGAACATCCACACACAGAGGAGAAGAAGTATGTCTATGAAAGTGAGCCCACTGGGTTTGGGGGCCCATTACACTCCCTCAGGTATGCAATGACAGCAGCGGTACTACACCTTGTGTAGACAGCAATTGTGGGTTTTCAGGGGGTTTCAACCACCCAGTCTCTATACCTGTGAGTAGTGTTAGTTTTCTCTTTTATCCTAGTAAGGTTTTTCACTTAAAGGTTTGCCTTTTTATGTCATTATATCCTTACTTCTTTTCTGATGCTAGAATATTCTTTACTTAAAATAGTGATGATGACAATTGTCAGTTTCTTTGGCTTAGCTTAGCTTAGCTTGATTTAGTTTAGCTTAGCTTAGCTTGGCTTTGTTTAACTTAGTTTAGTTAAGCTTAGCTAAGCGTAGTTTTTTAATGTCCTTACATGGCAGATAAAAGGCTGGGAGGAAAAAGCTATATTAGTTTTTGTTTTAAGATTTTCTATGAAATGCAGAAATCCAGGAACCACAGACCTTGAGGATTCAAGGGATGTGGGCAAAATGTCTTGAAATTGGCTGAGCCATCTTCAGGACACCAAAGTGTGCCAGGCACTGGGAAGGGTGGCTGTGTGTGCTCACTGTCGGATGGGGTGCATCTGCCTCACAGGCTCTCAGAGTTTGGCCTCAGAAAGCCCTGGAATCAGCTAAGGAGACCTCCTCATGCTAAAGCTGCTGGGTGTAGTCTGCAGTCTATGGATCTGGCCAATGCCAACACCCAGTTGGCATGCAGTTGTATTTCGCAAGTCACATTCTTACGAGCATGGTTAACATACTCATGCCTCAGAGACTATTCCTGATGATAAATGAGGTTTCTGGGACTTGCAGACTGGGGCCAGCCCCTCGACTAGATAAAAGGTATCAAGGTAAATGCCCTTTGGGGGATCTCTAGGTAGTAGTCCAGCCAGCCTTCCCTGGGGCACCTCTGTGTGCAAGAGAGGCTGGTCAGTGGTGAATCTGTTGCAGGTAGAATTTGAAGGACTGCCCTAAACCAGACATCATTAGCACTTAAATTGTTTATGCCTATGAATTTGTTTTCTCTCTTAGAGCACTGTTTTCTTCAGCTAAAGCTGGAGGCTACTGCCTCTGAGCCACCAGGGCACTTGTTAAAATTCATGTTCCCAGGCCCTGTCTCAGCAGTGGTAGGACCCAGGAAAGGTATTTTTAAAGCTGGCCCATGGAGATTTTTTTGCATACCCTGATTAAAAACAACTGCCATGGAGACAGAAGGCAGCAAATGTGTTGACATCTGATGGAAAAAGCTCATTTTTCTCCTTCGAGATTCAGGATACTGCCTTGTCCCTTATCTTTAAAAACTTGTTTTGTGTTATTGTCAAGACAGCACCAAAACAACTCTTCACCCCAACACTGTAGTCAGGGAGTCTGGAACCAACTGAGATTGTCTTCATCAAGCTTAGTACAGCAGCTGAGTTGCTCTAACAGAATTACTGGTGACTGAGTGGCTTAAAAAACAGACATTTATTTATTTCTCACAGTTTTGAAACCCAGGGAGTCCAGAATTAAAGTGCCAGCTAATTCAGTCCCTGATGAGGATCCTCTTCCTGGTTTGTAGAGATGATGCCTCCTTGCTGTGTCCTCATGTGCCAGAACAGAAAGGAAGCAAGAGGCACCAGGGCCCTAGCACCATCACACAAAACCTACTCTTGTCACCCAGTCATCTCCCAAGGGCCCCATCTCCAAATACCATTACACTGAGGATTAGGATTTCAGGTTACGAATCTGGGGTGCACACAAGCCGCCCATGGCAGAGGTCTTGCCGGAGAGTCACAGGAAAGAGTAGGAAGTCCTGAGTCAGGACCCTCACTGGTCTGCTTCACTTTTCATTCTCTCCTGTCCCAGATCTCCTGATTCTCTGGAACAGGAAAGAGGACAAAGCAAGACATTCCCTGCTCCGTTCACCTGCCCGCTCTTCCTCTGGGTGGACTCTGCTTTCAGCAGAAAGTCAGCACCATCCACGTGATATGGGAGCCAGGAGGTGGTCAAGAGGAAGGACAGATGGAAGTGAGGACACTGAAAAGGCTCTTTACCCTTCCAAGCTTCACCTCCTCCACAAATCTGTGGTAACCTGGGGCCTCTTGGGACACTATTTCCATGACGTAAAGGAAAAATGGTAGAATGGAAAAGGAAATAAAGATCTAGGTTAAAACCTCAGCTCAAAATCATGTTCTATCTGTGATATCAGTCAAGGAACCTCTCTGAACTTCAAATTTAATTGCAAAATGTAGTTAATGAAACCCTACCTCGACAGAGCCTGCTGCATGTGTGCTCCATTCCTCCCTTCATGTTGAATTTCTGATGTTACATTTGACCTCTTTCCATATTGCTTGTCTCTTAATATTTTATTGTAGTAATTATAACTTTTTATTCTTCACAGTAAATATACAAATGAATTACATACCATGTTTACAATATTAGAGCATTCTGAATTTTTAATATAGTTATTCTTACCAGTAAGAGTTACCAGTGAGCAAGGGAGAGTAAGAAAGTTATTCTTACCAGTGATATTTTCTTACTTGTTAGCTTTTTTTTTCAGTTTGAAGAACTCCCTTTGATATTTCTTAAAGAATAGGTATGGTAGTGATAAATTCTCTCAGCTTTTGTTTGCCTGGGAATGTCTTTCTCTCCCTCACTTCTGAAAGATAGTTTTGCTGGACATAATATTTTTGGCTAACCATCTCACTTCCTCCTAGCCTATAAGATTTCTCTTGAGAAGTCTGCATTAAGGAGAATTGGGACTCCTTTTTTACTCCTTTTCTTCAGAAGCTTTGAAAATTCTCTTTCTACCTTTAAATTTGGAGAGTTTATAATATTTGCTTATAATATGTATTGGAATAGACTTGATTAGGTTGAATCTGACTGGAAACTTTTGATCTTCCTTTATCTGGATTGTTGCATCTTTCTCTAGTTTTGGGAAGTTTTCTGTCATTATCTCTTTGAATATGCTTTCTACCCCTTTGGCATCCTCAAGTCCCTCTTGAATCCCAATAACTTGAATACTCTCTCTTTTCATGCTATCCCACATTTTCCATAAACTTCTTTTGTTCATCTTGATGCTTATTTTATTTTTTGTCCTCAACTGTGTATTTTCAATTAGCCTTTCTTCGAGTTCACTGATTCTTCTGTTTCATCTATTCTGCTGTTGATGCGTTCTATCACATTTCTAATTTCACTTAGTATATTTTCAGTTGAAGGATTTCTACTTGATTTTGTTTAATAACTTGCATCCCTCTATCAAATCTCTTGGTCAAAACATTGAATCATTTCTCTGTATTCTCTTGAATTGTGTTTTCCTTAAAAACCCTATTTTGAAATCTTCATTCAAGCAATAAGAAATTTCAATTCCTAGATGGTTGATTTCTGGCAGCTTATTTTATTGTTTAGGTGAGGTCATGGTTCCCTTGGAAGTTCCTGATGCATGTTGGAATACATTCTCTGTGCACTGAAGGATTCATTTTAGTAATCGAGTTTTGTTTGTGGTTGTCCTATTAGAAATTCTAACCATTTGTTCTGCAACTTAGATGGGGTATGGTCTGTGTGCTGCTAGAGTGGGCTCACTTTCTGATGCTGCATCTGTCAACCACTGGAGATGCTGGCTGGCCTATAAGACTGCTCAGCCAGGACCATGGAAATCCTCTGGGTACTGAAACAAGTCCAGAGGCTCTGTCTGCAGGCATGAGCCTGGGTCAGGGACCATTACAATTTGCTTAATATTGGGTTTTACTAGCCTGGCACTGAGAACCAAAACATTGCTGTGGTTTTTCGCTGTCTTCCCAAGACTGTAGGAATGAAGGGGGCAGCTTGTCAGCACTCAGGCAGGCCTTGGGTGGGCAACATCTGGCTCTTACAATCACCAGGCCCTGTAAAATCTTGGGGATGCACACCAGGCCTGCATGAGGCTACTGGTGCTCCATTCCAAATCAAGTCTATATACCATCCTCCAGGTCTATGCCTGATATTGGAGCAAGTCCAGAAACCCCATCCAGAGGCACTGGCCTAGCTCCCATAGCTCTTTTGAAGGTGACTTGGTGTGTGTACAGCTGTTCACATTGATGTCTCGGAGGGAGGTGGTCATCAGAGCATCCTACTCAGCCACCTTATGATTCCATACCCTAACCCCACTCCACAGTTGCAAGTGAATTTAGATTTCATCTTAAAGGGTTAAAAACTTTTTTTTAAGAGATCAAGTAGTAAATAGTTTAGGATGTACAGTCTCTGTCACAAATACTCTATGCAGGCACTAGAATGCAAAAGCAGGCACAGTCAATACATAAATGAATGGGCATAGCTGTGTTTCAAGGAAATTTTTATTTATGGATGCTGAAATTTGATATTCAAAAAATTTCCACAAGCCATGAAAAAATATTATTCTTTTTTTCCAACAATTTAAAAATGTAAAAGTCATTCTTAACTCACAAACCATATAAAGAATCAGTGGTGAGTTGCTTGGTCCATGGCCATAATTTGTATCCCCTACAGTAGAGGACTGAACCACAGAGCCCGCAGAGACAGAGGTCCTGGGCCTGTCTGGCCTCTGCCACCTACCAGATGCACCACTACACATGGCCTACTTCTTCCCTGGGCCTCAGCTTCCTCACCTGCAAAGTGGAGAGACAGATATAGCAACATTCATCTCTGAAAGTTCAACGTTGTAAGGATTATGTGAATGGAAGTCTGGAACCATGGAATTTAGAGACATGGATGAACAAGAGTGCAGGAAATAAAAATGTGCCTGGAAAAACTTGAGATTCACTGCCATGAGACTTAGGGTCAAGTTCAAAGTGTGCTTCATGTCCTTTGGTGTTCCTTCATTTCCTCCTGTATGACGTGGGAATGATGTTACTCACTCTAAAGGGGTGTTATGGGGAGAAATGGTATCATAAATATGAACGCACTTGGAAAAGTTAATGAGGCTCAATATCACCCAGGATCTACACGGGGATTTCTCATACCATTATCTAATACAGGGAACCAAGGCTCCTCAGAGAAATGGCTGATTCTAGTACCGAGGCAGTAAATTAACATTATGAACCTGGAATGGTTTGTATTTTCCAAAAGGGAGAAATCACTCAAAAAGAATATGCACACACGCACACACACACACATAAATTAATGGGGGTTCATCACTCTGTAATTAACACACAATTATTCTAAAGTATTTAAATTTAACTGAAAAGTGATCTCTATTAAATATAAGAGTGGGTATAAGAAAGAGAGGAAATGTACAATTTGGGACATGCTCAATCTGACTTGCCCCAAATGGTAGAGTTAGAAGCGTGCCAGGGTATTCCAATTCAATCCCATCAAGGTGGCATGTACCAATGCCATCTCACTAGTCCAAGTGATCAATTTCTTTTCACAATTGATCATAATGGTAGGTCTCAGAGTCAAAGGGATCACATAAACAAGACTAGTGTCTGCTAATACTAACCGATAGAATCAAAAAGGGAGAGAACGATCCAACATGGGAAGTGGGATACACAGCAGACTCATAGAATGGCAGATGTCCTAAACAGCACTCTAGCCTCAGAATCAGCCCTTAAGGCATTCAGATCTGGCTACAAAGTCCATAAGAGTATTTTAGGCATGGAAAGCCAAGACATTCTGGCAAAACAAACAAACAAACAAACACCTAAATGAAAGATCTCTGTGAGTGAGATCCCAGTGGAAGAAACAGGTCATCAAAGAAGGAGGCACCTTTCTCTGAAGGGAGGAGAGAACTTCCACTTTGACTATGACCTTTGTCTAAATATGATCAGAGTCGGTGAACTCAAAAGGCTTCCATAGCCTTGGCAACTCATGACAAGAGCCTAGGGTGATTACTGATGCCATAAACAAGAGTGTCAATTTGTTAAGTCAACAACAGGAGTCACTTGCACTTACTCCTCATGTAGGATCTCTGTCCTTAATGTGCTGTACATCGTGATTTAATGCTATAACTAGTATGGAAACAGTATTTTTCACTTTGTGTTTCTGTCTGGGTGCAATCTGTTGAAATCTTTACTTAATATATACTAAATTGATCTTCTGTATATAAAGATAATTGAAAATGGGCCGGCGCCACGGGTTTTAGTCCCGGTCGGGGCACCGGATTCTGTCCTGGTTGCTCCTCTTCCAGGCCAGCTCTCTGCTGTGGCCTGGGAGTGCAGTGGAGGATGGCCCAAGTCCTTGAGCCCTGAACCCGCATGGGAGACCAGGAGAGGCACCTGGCTCCTGGCTTTGGATCAGCGTTATGGGCCAGCTGCAGCATGCCGGCCGCAGTGGCCATTGGAGGGTGAACCAATGGCAAAAAGGAAGACCTTTCTGTCTCTCTGTCTCTCTCACAGTCCACTCTGCCTGTCAAAAAATAAAAATTTAAAAATTTAAAAAATAGAAAATGAATCTTGATGCAAATGGAATGGGAGAGGGAGCAGGAGTTGGGAGGGTTGCGGGTTGGAGGGAAGTTTTGGGGGGGGGGGGGGAACCATTGTAATCCATAAGCTGTACTTTGGAAATTTGTAATTATTAAATAAAAGTTAAAAAAAATAAAAAATGGGGGTTCATCAAAGGACACAGAAGATGATCAATTAGAGCAAAAAGAAATTAATAAAGTAGTATTGGATTATAACTATGAATATATAATGTTCATGATACAATTAAAAATTGAATAAATGAATGAAATAGATGTACCCCCATGCAGAATAATTCCACATGTAGATACTATGTCTTAGAGCATAGCTCCCCTCTGCTTGAGTGTGGTCAGCACACAGTGACTTCTTTCCAAAAAGTATAGTACAGAAAGGGGAGGAAAGAGTGGCTTTATAATGGAGAAACTTGACAACACTATCTCAGCCTGGAGATGAAAGTCAACAGCAACAACGATGGCTTCCTCAGCTCCTACCCTCAGTATGATGGGATGAGATTGGCAGTTAACCTCTATGATCTTCCTCTCCAAAACCCATAACTCCATCCATTCCAATCACGAGGAAAACATCAGGCAAATCCCAGTGGAAGGATCTACAAAGTACCTGACCAGTACTCATCAAAACTGCCAAGGTCTTCAAAAACAAGGAAAGTCTGAGAGACGGTAACAGCCAAGAGGAGTCTAAGGAGATGCAGCAAGTCAATGTAACGTGCGGTCTTAGAACAGAAAAAAAAGAATGTAAGAGGAAAACTAAAGGCATTTGAATAACACATGGACCTTAGTTAATAATAATGCGTCAGTCACGGTTCCTTTACCTTTGGCAAGTATACCATACCAACAACATGATACTAAGAGGGAACTGGCTGTGGAGTATTTTGAGTACTCTCTATCTTTACAACTTTTCTGTAAATCTAAAATTGTTCTAAAGTAAAATGGTTACTGTTAAAACTCACTATACACGGCTGGCGCCACGGCTCAATAGGCTAATCCTCTGCCTGCGGCGCCGGCACCCCGGTTCTAGTCCCGGTCAGGGTGCCGGATTCTGTCCTGGTTGCCCCTCTTCCAGGCCAGCTCTCTGCTATGGCCCAGGAGTGCAGTGGAGGATGGCCCAAGTCCTTGGGCCCTGCACCCGCATCGGAGACCAGGAGAAGCACCTGGCTCCTGGCTTCAGATCAGTGTGATGTGCCGGCCGTAGCACGCCGGCCGCGGCGGCCACTGAAGGGTGAACCAACGGCAAAAAGGAAGACCTTTCTCTCTGTCTCTCTCTCTCACTGTCCACTCTGCCTGTCCAAAAAAAAAAAAAAACTCACTATATTCAAATTAATAAATAAATATAAATAAATACAAATAATAAAAAGTGCATGGGTAGGGTCGGTGCTGTGGCATAGCAAGTAAAGCCGCAGCTTGCAGTGCCAGCATCCCATATGGGTTGCCAATTCGAGTCCTGGCTGCTCCACTTCTGATCCAGCTGTCTGCTATGGCCTGGAAAAGCAGTAGATGGTCCAAGTCCTTGGGCCCCTGCACCCGCATGGAAGACTTGGAAGAAGCCCCTGGCTCCTGGCTTTGGATTAGCCCAGCTCCAGCTGTTGTGGCCATCTGGGGAGTGAACCAGCGGATAGAAGACCCCTCTCTCTCTCTGCCTCTCCTTCTCTCTCTGTGTAACTCTTTCAAGTAAAGAAATAAATCTTTAAAAAAAAAAGTGTATGAGCACCATACACATGGCATCCCTACACATATGTATAAATGGTTTTATAATCCTTGCCACTCTAGATAATGCTAATCTCTACAACAGAATGCATAGCCAGTCACTTAAACTCTGACAGGGTCACCTGCATTGCACAATAAAGGGGGTGTTATTTACCCAACAGTCTCTGTGAGTGTGTCCTGGCATTGTGCTGAGTGCAGTCATGCATGAGCACTATGCAGGCTTTCTGCTTGAATTTTATCATCTTTTTTTTTTGTCTAAAAATACTGAATGAGGTGTTATATGAGGTGCCTTCAAAATGTTCATGGGAAATGTGCATTATGCATGGATTTCAACATTTTTGCACCAAAAAATAGTTATTTTTTAATTTCATTTTTCCATGAACTTTTTGAAGTCCTTTTGTATTTGAAACAAAACCTGACATAGAGCAAATGTTGATCAGTATCAGCTACTAATATTGTTGTTGTGGTAGTGGTGGTATTAATTATTGTTGCTATTATTGTTGTTACCAGAACATCTCCAAATCATAGCCTAAATTTTCCCAGCTCTCTCCATCCAAGCCGTGCCATTATGATAGTTAATTTCATACGTCAATGTGGCAAGGCTACTAGTCAAACACTTATCTGGATGTTCCTGTGAAGGAGTTTTGGATCTGATTAGCAAGTGCAATGGTTGGTTTTAAATACAGCAGACTACCCATAGTGTGGGCAACCCTCTTCCAATCAGTTGAGGCCTAAAAAGCAAAAGCTAAGATCTCCAGAGAGGAAGCAAATTTTACCTGAGTTTCTTTCCTGAGTTTGCATGCCCTGCAGATTTACCAACCCCTATTATGTAATCCTTAAAATAAATCAATCTCAGAGAGGTGGGGGTGAGGGAAGTGGAGATGGAGATAGGGATACAGGTGGAGATAGAAATGGAGATAAAGATGAAAGATGATAGATGATGGTGATGATAGATTGATTGATAGATAGATAGAATCTTCTATTGGTTCTGTTTCTCTGGAAAACCCTGCCCAATGCAGCCCTCTAGTCTCAGCCTCCATCACGTCTTACAGACAAAAGTGCAGCCTCCCACGTGCGAGACTTATAATCTAACTCTCCCCAAAACAAAGCTAGATCATATCTCACCCTGCTTAATCCCTTCAGTGACACGCCTTGACACTTCAAGTGAAGGCACACTTCCTCTGAGAGCATGACCTGTAGGGCTGTGGAGCCCTGCACACACCACTCACAGCTTTCGCCCTCCACTCGTCCACTCCAGCCACAATGGCCTTCTCTTGGCTCCTCCAGCATGCCCCTCTCACACGTATCTGCGGGACTTCGTGCCTGCTCTGGTTTCAGCATGACCACTACCTCTGTACTCTTCACGTAGCTGCCTTACTCTTCAGGTCTCTTTTACTTCACCTTAGCAGAGTGCTTGGAATATGAGCCCTTGGTATTCACCAGCATTACCCTGTTGGTTTCCCTTACGCAATTACATTCATGATTTTATATTTATTTGCTGGTCTATTTGTTTATACTATATCCTCGTCACCATACTTCAGGCTTCTCAAGGGCGGGGATCATGCCCTTTTTATTTACCACTATATCCTCAGCACCTGGTACACAGTCAAGGAGTCATTAATGATTGGGTGAGCTGAATGAATGGGGCTAGAAGCAGCTCTGCAGCCTCTTCTGCCCATGTTCATCACCTATAACTAAAGGCACCTTAATACCGGGCTGATCCCACACCTGAACAAGTGACTTTGCTAACAGAATGGGTGTAGCCTTTATAAAGTCTAAATATGCATGACTCAGTGTTAAGCAAAGTCAAGTTCAAGAAGGCTAGTTTAATAAGTAAAAGTGATAAAATAGGAAATTCCACTAAAGAGTACCCAAGACAATCATGCACAAGCATACCTACGAAAATGTCCCTGTCTCTGTTTAGCTACTGCTCTCAGATCCCACTGCCACTACCCACTCACACACTCCCCAACCAAAACCTCCTCTTCCACACTGAATTCAAGTGGACTTTGTCTCATGTATAGATCAGCTTCACATTTCTTCCAGCAATAAAGACACTGTATTGTAAGATGAGAAGGTCACATAAAAGATTGATCCAGAAAACATTAGCATCTCACTGGCCGACGTGGGAAGGTAGGAAAATCTGTCCAAACTGCCACATTAAAAATCTTTGTCCTCTCACATACCACCCACAGCAGACTTCACATTGATTAATGTCTTCCTGATCACTTCTGTGACACATGTAAATTGCCTTGCTCAATTCGTTAATGGAAACTGTAGACTAGCAGCCTATGCGACTTGTGTAAGGGTTTATTGTCTATGCTGAGAAATTTTGGCTGAGGAACAGGAAGTAGAGTATGTGTCTTTCCCACATAGTTCAGTCAACTAAGAGTCTCTGGGGTCAGAGTTCAATATGGCATAGTCTGCTGAAATATAAGAAGGGATCCAGACATGAACTAGAATGCAACTGGCCACATTTGAAGCCTCCATAGAGACAGAATTCAGTTCTGCGTCTGAGCTTTTAAGCTGTGCTATTTTCTAATAAATCATCTGCCCTTATTAAATGCTACAGGTAATTTTTGTGCTCAATGCATTTGTTCATTCTTGAAAAGCTCTGGTTTCCCTGCGGTGAATGACATTTATCCATTCTTCTTCTTAGCTCATCTTTGCAGAGAGAAGAAGAAATTCAAAGAGTTCAAATGAGAAATGGACAGATTTGTTTTCCATTCCCATTTCAACTCTGAGCGACTTGAACAAGGCATTTTACCTTCCTGTACCTTAATTTTTCAATTTAAAACAGAGCTAGTAAGATCTTACTCAAAGTCCCAGAGGTAAAGAGATGAAGCTGAATCTACTTTCCAGAAATGCCTATAAAATGATACTACTGCACAATGAAAATACAAAATTTCTACATCTTCTCTGAGCCAATGGCTATTCACGTTGTACTATGCTGGATACTCAACTTTCTCAGGAGAAAAATGTGGTGAGAAAACATCTTCAGAAAACCACCATGAGAATGAACACTTAGCACAAGGGTCACATGTCCATCTGGGCACTTAATCCAGCCTTGTGGACATGGCTGGCTATTAGTCACAGGCCTCTGTGACTAGGATTCCTCAATTATTTTAAGTGCTTTTCAAACCCCAGGGACTAAAGCAAGTCTAAAGTATCAACCTACATCCACATTTTTGGTACAACTTGCTTATGTCAGGAAGTGTTCATTCCTGTAAACTGCCACTGACTGAAGCAGCTTCTAAACAATGCCCCACGAAAACTGGCCATGCTGTGAATGCTGGACAGAACGACCGAGTGCAAGCTTCAGTTCTGCAGCATGTATCCCAGTTCTCCTTAGCTCAGCATCAATCACCAGATGCACCAGCCAAGGCAGAAGCTCTTCTCAGCTCTGCCCCTTGCTACTCATACAGCAGGAAGTTACTCATCCACAGCAGTGAGATCAGCTAACCCAACCTAAGCAGAGCATGCTCAAAAGAGTTAGGTCCCATCTAGAGGGGATGGGGGTATGAGTTATACAAGCAAAATATTGGTCTGTGCCCACAAATACAACAAACTTGTCATGGATAAAATGTGGTCTTGTTTTCAATGCAGCTGGACTATTCCAAGGTTTACAAAGTTCATGCCATATAAACCACATACTGGAAAAGTGTACCATGACATTGGCGGAGGGCTGGGAGTTGGGCCGTGTGTGGAGTACAATGAAGGAAGTCAAGAGCATGAAGTGCACCTATCACTAGGTTACAAAAATGACAGTAACCCACATAGAATATCGATTGGTCCAGGCTCAGGCTGCAGTTTGGTGCCACCTGGTGGCAGTTTCCTGCCTTACTGAGACTTGTAGAACATCATTTGGGACCTCAGAAATGTTCAGATGATTTTCTGTCACTGGCCAGACTGGGACTATTCAAGGACTACTCCCTGTCTTTCCACCACATCTCCTCACCCCCACCCAAGGTTAGAACTTTTACTTACCACTAGGACCTCTGGGGCCACATCATCTTGGAACGCACTTGGCTCCTGTGTAAACCTGTTCTCTTTCACTTCTTCAAAGCCCCACTAACCTGGTCTTGTTGAGTGAGGAATTCTTTTTTAATTGAAATGCTAAGTGAGAGAGAGAGAGAGAGAGAGAGAGAAGGGGAGGGGAGGGGAGAGGAGAGAGAGAGGGGAGAGAGAGAGATCTTCCATCTGCTGGTTCATGCAATTGACTGCAACAAAGGCTGGGCCAGGCCAAAGCCAGAAGCAGGGAACTCCATCTGGGTCTCTCACATGGGTGGCAGGGACCCAAGTAATTAGGCCATCTTCTACCCTCCTACATGCATTAGCAGGGAGCTGGATCAGAAGCAGAGCAGCCAGGACAAGAACCAGCGCTCCCATATGGGATGCCAGCATCACACAGGTGGTTGTGCCGCAACACAGGCCTCAGGGTGAAGAATATTCCAAGTGTTTTAGGAGTGAAATCAAGGGATTATTTTTTACTATGTGGGTCCTTCTGCAAGTCTCTCTTCCAACCATGGAGCTCAGGGTCTCTATCTCTAATCTCTATCTTATTTTTAATCTTGATGTGTTCACACACACACACACACACCAATTCAGCATTTTAACCTGATCTCAAATTAGGTTTCTAGCCTCTTTTTATCCTATCTCAAAACACAACCCAATCCTCAGTCAAACCAAGGGCCATCTAATTTGTTCTTCCTCGGCAGTATGTGGGAAACCTTCCGAAACTTTTAGTGCAGCATTTGTTTTTTTCTTGGACATATCCTCCTAATCAAAATTGCAGGCAGGACTGTTAGCTGCCAACCCCCACCACACACACACACCACCTTCCCCACCATATCCCTGCCCCTGCACAGACAAAAAGGAAGAAGAGCATGGGGAAGGAGCTTGGCTTCTTTCTGCTGGAATCTTGTGTTTGCATAGCTCTCACTACAGCTTTTCTGAACTATGGAGCCAGACTGTGTGAGGTGTCAGATAGGTACACAGGTCTTCACATCCTCTGCTTTTTCAAGCAAACACAGATATTTTCCTTTGACCCTTGACCCCCATTTAGCTACTGCCCTCTCCCCTCCCTTTCATAGTCAAGCGTATTAAGAATGGAGTCTGTGATCACTACTCCACTCCCTCATTTCCCATGATCAACACCCAGGCCAGCCTTCACTGACCGTGTCACTAAAATTGCATCTGTCCCTGGTCTCGGACATCCAAAATAAGTTCCCATTGTCATCCTCCCTCCCCTCAGAAACAGACTCCATGTGCCCCTGGAGCCTCCCTCTTCCTGCAGGTCCCAGCCTCTCACCCTGGGCTTTCCCCAGATAGGCCTCTGTTTCCCTTCCTGTGGTGCTCACCTCACCCTGCTCTGCCTGCCTACCTCCTGCTTGTGTATCAGGGCCTCGCCAAGCTGCTCCTCACCCAGGAAGATTCCCTGACCACCTTGGTTGAGTATCTCACTTCTGTATCCTCATTACCCTCCACGCACTCAGTAACAAAGCACTATACCATCGCATTTAGAGATATTTTTAAACATTAAATATTAATATAGTTTATCCATAGTTGTAACTCACACCCCTCTTCAGTGGCTCCTCTCTCTCCAAGAAGGAGCCAATGTCAACACTCCCCATGTACAGCCTTTAGTGCTTCTCTGTCTCCCTTGCAGACTGTAAGCTCCAGGAAAGGGAACAAAAACTGGAACTCTGTAACAGGTGATGAAGAAATGCTGGCTAAATTTATCAACTAACAGGTTGTGATTTCTGCCTGACTCCAAGACTTTGGGGTTTGACTTTGAAGTCTAGTTGTGAAAGTGAACCACAAAATCCATGGATATAGCTTTCTTTTACTATAAAGGAACCACTTTGATTTGCAAAGAATACAATTTCTCCCAGGAAGTAAACAGTCAGGCACTAGCACCATGCTCTTGGAGGGAGGACCTGAGGGACACGTGAGGAAGAGCAGCAGCACCAGGCTGCTCAGCACCCATCTAATAAGGGATGGGCCCCTGCCCTCAGTCAAAGAGGACTCTGGAGAAGGGCAGGTTCGCAGCCCCTCACATCTGCAGGACCGTCCCTGGAGGAAGACTCGCCTTGTTGCTCGTGACCAGTTATAATGTAGTCAGAGCTACAGGACCACAGCTTTTCACTCAGTTTGAGCCAGTTGCAGTGCTGGTGATTCTTGGCCCAGCTGCCCAAGAGCATCGCCTGGAGAGCTTCTAAACCCTGATGTACACTGCACTGCAAGCCAGTTCCATGGAGGCTCTAGAGTCAGATCATACATTGGGAATTTTCGTGGCTTCTCATAGGATTCTGGTGTGCTACCAAGACCAGGAGTGTGTACTGCAAACTTGAACTTGCACATCAATCACCAGGTGGTCTTGTAAAACAATGCACATTCTGATTTGGCCCAACCAGGGTGCATCCTGAGAGTCTCCATCTCTAACAGGCTCCCAAGGGAGCTCAGTATCAGAGGTAGTGAGCAGCATGTCAAAGAGATATTCTAGAACAGTGTGGATATCATAGAAAGGGTTAATGTGCTGGGTAGGGGTTAGGACTGCATCTGTGCTCCAGTCTTTCTGTAACAGCTGAAATCTTCCACCCACAACCCCTCCCAAACACAGTCATCTACAGAAAACCTATAGATAGAACAGCAAATCAGAGCTATCTCATTAGAGCTAAGATGGAGAACTCAGCGCCGCCGTGGCCTAGGCACCTAGAGTCTCCACCAAGTACATTATAAAGACACCTAGACTATTTGATAAACTTATTGATTCCGATTTCAAATGCTGAGGATTATTTCAGAAACGGAAACTGTTGCTTTGAACAATGAGGTGACTCCTGCTAGTGAAACAGACATAAACCTGGATTAGTGAGCATTAAGGCATTAAGGACAAGAGAATCTGTGGGATTTGGGGCTCCATGGTCTGTATTTTGCAAGCTTATCCTGTAAAATGTGTCAGGCCCCATCTGCTGCTTAATGGAGTGAAGTAGAGGGGACAAAGACGTAAAGCTGCTACATGTACCTTCCTTCTGAAAGGTCTGGTAAGGGCATCGGCAGGATTTAATGATCAAAATGGGCTGGGTCCCTGTGTGTCTATGCAACACAGCTCACATCTCATCAAGTGGGACAAAACGGTCCCTTCTGCCACCATCTCTTGCTATCGTGCCTGGTTCTTTCTCTAGCTCACTTCAAATGCACCCTTGACCCTGGGTCCCTTCTCCCAAGGCAGCTATTAATTCTGAGAGGTGATAAAATCTTGCCTGCCAGGAAGCTAGGGAATATCAGAATCAAGAGTCAAACAAGTGTGGCATTGCACAAAATAAGATTATACTGGTTCATTGACCAGCTCTCTAAAATAGGGATTTTAGTAAGAAATACACACACAGAGTTATCTCCAATTAACTATGGGATATGATGGTAAAACATTTCTCCAAAAAAGTGTCAAGGAGAAACATTTATTTTCACATTTTCTAATGATGGGATTTCATTCATTTGACCTACATTGAGAATTTTTGAAAACCTGGACACTGGATGGAACAATTGCAAATTCTATGTAAAGGAGGCTTATCTGGGGTATGTGTTTGTCCTGGTAGATAAGATGCCCATGCCCCACACCAGAGTATCTGAGTTTGAATCCCAGCAGTTTCCTGCTAATGCAAACTCTGGAAGGCAGCAGTAATGGCTCAAGTAATTGAGTTGCTGCTATCCACATGGTAGACCTGGATTAAGTTCCCCACTCCTAGCTCCCAGCTTAGTCACCCCAGCCCCAGTCACTGTGAGCATCTGGGAAGTGAACCAGTGGGTGGGTACTCTCAATTTCAAAAGGAAAAAGTAAAGGAGGGTTATCTGTGAAAGATATAGGATATGTCTGAACTTTGATCTCACCCAAGGATTAACTCTGTCTTTGGGGGTTGAGGAAGCTGTGGCTGAGGAGTGCCTGAGGGAACAGAAGACTATAATCTGGAGATCCCAACTTGGCTGAATTTTTTATGTAATTATATTACTGAGATTAAAAATGCACAATAGAAAAATCTACCATTTTAAAGTATACAATTACATATATTCCCCATGCTGTGCAACCATCACGATTATTCTTTTGCAGAAGTTTTCACCATTGCAAACAGACATCCTTTATTTAATGGAACCTATCAAATAATTACCAATCTTTCTCCAGCCCCTGGTAACCTTTAGTCCACATTCTGTCTCTATGAATTTATAGGTATTTCATATAAGTGAAATCCTACAATACTTGTCCTTTTGTGTGTGGCTTATCACTTAGCATGGTGTTTTCAGTCTTTAGCCATGTAACAGAATGTGTCAGAACTTCACTCTTTTTAAGGCCAAGTAATATTCTGTAGTATAGCTGCATCACGTTTTCTTTATCCATTCATCTGTTAAGCATCTGGGTTGTTTCCACCTTGTTGCTATTGTGGATAAGATGTACATATAAGCATCTGTTTGAATGCAGGTTTTTAATTCTCATGAGTTTCTACCTAAAAATAGAATTACTGGGTCATATACCTATGTTATTCTTAATCATCCCCAACCTGGAAAAGCCAGTGTTCTAACTATAATATTTTTTAGCTGATGGTAAGTCCATTTTTGTTGTTTTTAAATAAATTGCTGTCCCTCCTTTGAAAAAGGAAAATTTTTTTTTAAAAAAGGAAATTAAAAAAAAAAACAAATAAATTATGCTTACTGATTCATATTGGCATTTTCCTGATGGTCTGATTTACAATTTCCCAGGGGGTGTATTGTTTTACAATTTAGCTTTTTTTGTGTTCAGTGATGGTGAGGCCAACAGGTAAAGACATAACTGCTGTTAGAATCTCTGGGTGGAAAGCACTCAGGCTATATAACCCTCCAGGTAATTCTGAAGCCTGCTGAAGTGTAGAGATCACTGATCCAGGGTAAGGCCAATGGGCAACTTGACTGCAATATCCCCTGGTCAGGTTCCTGAGCCAACAGTCAGTACTCGATGTTCTGAGGCAGTGGCCTGGCAGGGCTGAGCTGATGGGTTCTGGTCACTAACCATGTACCAGTCCACCTGACACAGGGCTATTCTTACAGAGAGAAATCAGCACAACTCAGTTCTCAGGTCCCCCTTGTTCTTGTGGTCTCCAAATTTGCTTGCAATCACTGTCCCTATGACCACTGGGATGAGGGGCTATGTTATATGATCAGGTAGGAAACAAGGTATACAGACACTGCCCTGGAGGCTGGAGAATCCAGAGGCTCCCAAGGAGGTGACAATCCAAGGGACCCTGCAAACCTGCTGACTGAGGCAGTATGTACATCAGTCTGAGATTGATGCACTCAGCACTCTGCCTGGCTGAGTCTGTGGTTTGTTACTTAAGAACACTTGAACAGTAGCTGTACTAGTTTACATTCTCATCAACAGTGGTTTAAGGTACACTTCTCCCCACACCTTCACCAGCATTTGTTGTTTGTTGATTTCTGTATAAGGGCCATTCTAATGGGGGTGAGATGAAACCTCATTGTGGTTTTGATTTGCATTTCCCTGATGACTAGTGATCCTGAGCAGCTTTCCATGTGGCTATTGGCCATTTGAATTTCTTATCTTGAAAATCTCTGTTCAGGTCCTTTGCCCATTTCTTGACTAGGCTGTTTTGTGGCTATTTTCTTGAGTTCTTTATAGATTCTGGAAGTTAATCCTTTGTCAGTTCCATAATTTGAAAATATTTTCTCCCATTCTATTGGTTGCTGCCTCATTTTGCTGGGCATTTATTTTGCAGTGCAGAAGCTTCTCAATTTGATGTAATCTTTCTTGTTAATTTTGGCTTTGATTGGCTGTGCTTCTGGGATCTTTTCCAAGAAATCGTTTCCTATGCAGTGTCTTGCAGGGTTTCCCCAATGTTCTCCAATAATTCGTTATCAGGTGGTAGATTTAGGTCTTTGATCCATGTTGAGTGGATTTTTCTGTAAGGTGTAAGGTAGGGGTCTTGTTTCATGCTTCTGCATGCAGAGATGCAGTTTTCCCAGCACCATTTGTTCCAGAGACTGTCTTGGCTCCAGGGGTTGATTTTTGTTCCTTTGTCAAAGATAAGTTGGTTGTAGATGTGTGGATTAATTTCTGGAGTTTCTATTCTGTTCCATTGGTCTATGTGTCTGTTTTTGTGCAGTACCAGGCTGTTTTGGTTATAACTGCCCTGTAGTATGTCTTGAGGTCTGGTATTGTGATGCCTCCAGCTTTGGTTTTGTTGTATAAGATTGCTTTAGCTATTCGGGGTCTCTTGTGTTTCCATATGAATTTTAGCATCATTTTTTCTAGATCTGAGAAGAATGTTGTTGGCATTTTGATTGGGATCACACCGAATCTATAAATTGCTTTCAGTAGTATGGACATTTTGAAGATGTTGATTCTTCCAATCCATGAACAAGGGAGATTTTTCTACTTTTTCATGTCTTCTTCTATTTCTTTAATGTTTTGTAATTTTCATTGTAGAGATCTTTGACATCCTTGGTTAAGTCTATTCCAAGATATTTAAATTTTTTGTAGCTATTGTGAATGGGGTTGGTCTTAGAAGATACTTCTCAGCTGTGGCACTGTGTGTGAATACAAGAGCTATTGATTTTTGTGTGTTGATTTCATATACTGCTACTTTACCAAACTCCTCTATGAGTTCCAATAGTCTCTTTGTGGAGTCTTTTGGGTTTCCTATATATAGAATCATGTCATCAGCAAATAGGAATAGTTTGACTTCTTCCTTCCCTATTTGTATCCCTTGAAAGCTGAATATAGACCTACCATATGTCCGAGCCATCCACTCCTGGGAATTTATCCAAAGGAAATGAAATCAGCATATGAAAGAGTGATCTGTATCCCTATGTTCATCTCAGCACAAGTTATAATAGCTAAGATATGGAATCAACCCAGATGTCCATCAACTGAGGATTGGATAAAGAAATTATGGCATATATGCACTATGGAATACTACACAGAGGGGAAAAATGAAATTATTTTATCTGCAAGAAAATGGATGCAACTGGAAACCATTATACTTAGTGAAGTAAGCCAGTCACAAAAAGACAAATTCCATATGGTCTCTCTGATCTGTGGTAACTAATAGAGTACCTAAAATGCAATCTTTAGGAGTGAAACTGATACTTTTAGATGTGTTGACTTTGAACAGCCTTCGCCCTGTCGAACTTTTTTTTTCTTCATACTAATTGGTGAACTCTCTACTTAGTTTTTATACTCATAAAATTAATCTTACACTATGTGAAAAATCTCTGTAAAAAAATAAGAATGGTAAAGGAAGAGGGAGGAGAAAGAAGGACAGCAGTATGGGTGGGAGGGAGGTAGAGGGGGAAGAATCCTCATGTTCCCAAATCTATATCTATTTATCTAGATAGATAGATAGATAGATAGATATAATGCATGAAGTTGCATTCCTTAAATAATTTTTAAAAAAAGACACTGTTGGGGGGGGGGGGTGGCATTGTGGCATAGCAAGCTAAGCCTCTGCCTGAAGATGCCGTTATCCTATGTGGGCACCAGGTCAAGTACCCACCAGGTCAAGTGCCCATCAGCTGCTTCACTTCCAATCTAGCTCCCTGCTAATGTTCCTGGAAAAACAGCAGAGGGTGGTCCAAGTGATTGAGCCCCTAAACCCACGTGGGAGACTGGGAAGAATCTCTGGGCTCCTAGCTTTGGCCTGGCCCTGCCCTGGCTGTTGTGAATATTTGGGGTATAAGCCAGTGGAAGGAAGATCTCTCTCTCATTCTGTCCTCTTCTCTCTGTAAATCTTTCAAATAAATTTTTAAAAATTAATATTAATTAAAGAAAAAAAGAACTCTTGGAGTATCTTCTAGTTGCAAATTTTAGTAATCAGAGAAGGCTAAGTAAGTGGCAAACTGTGGGGCTTTACAAGAAGTGATTGAATGTAAACAGAGTATGGACAAGGGAGACATTTAGTGAATAAGTGGGCTTTCCTTATTGCGAGACAATCATCACAGAGAATAAGCAATCACTGGATAAATTTTCTCCAGTGAAAAGAAGCTGATCCCGGGGTCACAGACCTGTGTTCTAAGCCTATCTTCTCCCTTTATCAGCTGTGAATTTGAGCAAACTGACTAAATTCTAAGCTTTGGGCTCCTCATCTAGAAAACGGGATAATGATGGTGCCTATCCAGTAACTGGAGGAGTAAATTATCGGTAAGATAATGCCAGTAAAATGCCTAACTTTGTGCTCTTGACAAACGCTCAACACAACTTAGCTACCATTTCTGCTACATATCTACCATTAGTATTATTAGTAGCACAATAACCTAGAGTAATGTTAGCTGTTCTCTTCATCACCATCATCGTCATGGTAGGAATGCTGAGCCCCTCCATTACACTCACATATGGATTAAGGGCTGTAACTAGACAAGCTAAAGATGCTCTGAGGGGGAAAAAAAAAAAACTTCCAAAATTAAAGAAAAAAAAAAACTTATTTGGGTCTCCTACTTAGAAGGAGACTTGAACAGAGGAGGACATGTTTTGCCACTGGAATAAGCTACAGGATCTGAGTGGTGTTATGCTGCAAAAGGTCTGTTTCTTGCTAGTGCTGCAGTCAAATGTGATTCAGCTGGCATCTTTCCTCCAAGTGGTGGCTTAGAGACCCAGGCACTTCATCTGAAGATGTGTTCTCAAGGGCCATGCACAAGAATAGCTTCTACCCTGTGGCTTTCCTCCAGAGATTGTTCTAGGATCAGTCTTATCTCACTCCTCCCTCTAATTCTGATATCCATGAATCCATCAACCATTGTCTAACTGGCCTACTTGTTTACATCCTTGCACTGACATTGAGCATTAAGTGTTGTCCAGCAGACATAACTGAAGGCATACCTCCTTCATTTGAGAGCATGTACTTCTGCTAATGCCATCAAAATTTGCTATCTCTTTAATGTGGAGTGATACTGAACTAACACCAACTGAAATTGCCATAGATATATAATATTTTTAAGATTTATTTATTTGAAATACACAGTTACAGCAAGAGGTAGAGCCAGAGAGAGAGAGGTCTTCCATCTGATGGTTCACTCCACAAATGACCACAACGGCCAGAGCTGAGCTGATCCAAAGCCAGGAGCCAGGAGCTTCTTCCTGGTCTCTCATGCGGGTACAGGGCCCAAGGACTTGGGCCATTTTCCACTGCTTTCCCAGGCCAAAGCAGAGAGCTAGATCAGAAGTGGAGCAGCCGGGACTTGAACCAGTGCCCATATGGGATGCCGGCACTGTAGGCCACGGCTTTAACCCACTGTACCACAGCACCAGCCCCCATAGATATACAAGTAATTAAGTTCCCTCTCATCAGCTTTCTTTTCTTTATAATCTGAACAGCAATCTCTACTATGGGAAAAGTCCACAAGAAAAACATAAATGGAAGAGATTTGCTTTCCCTATTTCACCCATTAGTCACTTATCCACCCTATGCAAACAGCATACCTCCTTAGGATGTCCTTACAGCCCAAGATAATTAACAGCAAATGCTGAGAAAGGTACCCAGGCCGTCACCACCCACCTCTGTTGCTTCTTAGACCAACCCCTCCTATCCTCCTTGTTGCAGGTACCACATCTGTGTGACTGTGCTCATCTACTTCCTCCCCCTCCTGGTGATTGGCTACGCATACACCGTAGTGGGCATCACACTGTGGGCCAGTGAGATCCCTGGGGACTCCTCTGACCGTTACCACGAGCAAGTCTCTGCCAAGCGCAAGGTGAGTAAGGGACAAAGAGCACCTAACCCACCCTGGCACAGGTGGGAGGTATTAAGTGGGGGTTGCCAGCCAGCCCCAGAGACTCTGAACACAAAACATTCCTGGGTCTGGAGAACAGCTGAAATGCTGGGTCCTGGGTCTGGTTATATAGGCATGAACCACTTCACTTCCTCCGTAAGAGTAATTAGAATCTGACAGTCCACTAGAACACACACACACACACAGTGGAGAGTTATTTGGTCCTCTTTTATTATTTATTTGAAATTTGACAAAATAATTGACTCACATGGTTCAAACATCAAAAAGTACTGAATGGGACAAAAATTACAGTGATGGAGAACAGCTAAGAGGTTTTCCAGGGGTTAGTTCTGGGGGAGTTGTCTGCTTCAAAAGGGAGTAAGGGAGAGGGAGCAGCTGTGCATCCTGAGTGTGCTGAGATTTCATAGAACTGAACGCCTGAACAGAAGAGCACAGGTAAAAACTGACAACCAGCCAGATGCAGTCAGTGACCTAACACCAGCCTCCTGGTTTTGATAATGTAGAGTGGCTATATAAGACGATCTCATTGAAGGATACCTGGGAACTCCTTGTGTTTTTTCTGCAACTTCTTAAGGGTCTTAGATTAGCTCAAAATTAAAAGTTACAAAAAGATTAAAAATCCTGCCATGGAAAGGCTCCTTTCCTTCTAGGTCCTCCATTTTACTCAATTCCCAAGCACACAGATACATAAGCATTCCCGCACACATATACATACATACATACACAATGGCGACCACTGTTGCTTCTTGTTAGTTCTAGATAAAAGCATTTATAAGCCAAAAAAATAGATAGTATTATTTTCTTTTTTATATACATAGTAAATTTCTCCCTCTTATTTTTTTCACTTCATAAAATCCACAAGATCTTTGCAAGGAAGTCTTTTTTGTAGAAAATCTTCTCTTTTTTTCCTAAAAATAAGAGTGTCGCATCTCCCATCGTCCTATCCTATTTGGGCTGCTGCTAACACAATAGCTTTGGGAACTGTCAAATGACAGAAATGCATTTATCACAACTTTGGAGGCTGGGAAGTCCAAGATCAAGGCCAGCAGATTCAGTGTCTGCGGAGATCTGGCTCCCTGGTTCATGGGTGCCAGATCTCATTGTCCTCACATGGTAGAAGGGGCAAGGGGCCTCTCCCAGGCCTCTTCCACAAGGGCACTGGTCCCATTTATGAAAGCTGTACTCTCAAGACTGAATCATCTCCCCAAAATCCCACCTTAATGCCATCACCTTGGGCCTTAGGATCTCAGCTTAGGAGTTTGGGTGTGACCAAAACATTAAGGACATAGCTCCCAGTGTTTGTAAAATTTTTCTTTCTAATCCTATTTAATCATCCAATTTTGCTGCTGCCCAAATCTTTTACCTCTCCCTGACCCACAGCCTCCAAACTAACCAGCCGGCCTGGCTCATTGCTCTTCCCTTTCCCACCTGAACACCCACTCACCTTTGCTCCTTGGCACGATCTCCCTTAGCTTCTCCAGACATTGCCTAGAAGGACCATACAATATGGGCATGAGTCAGGATCATCTGAAGGATTTGTCCAACAGAATTTCAGTCCCACCAAAATTTCGGTCTCAGAATATCTGATTCAGTAGATCTAAAGTGCACTCCAGGAACTTGCCCTTTTGCAATTTCCTGGATGTGGGTGACGATGCTGAAGCTAGGACTGCACCCTGAGAACTGCTGATACAACTGAAGTTGTTCAGCACTGTGTGTTAAACAGCCTTCCTCCTCCTTGAAAGAGATAGTTATAGTCAATAACTACCCCTGCCACCCCATCAAATCACACTGAACAGTGAGGGGTAGGAGGAGAAAGAGCAGCTTTGAGACAAAGAGGATGTGCTAGTGGTCTCACCTGTCTCTCTCTCTTGCCAGGTGGTCAAAATGATGATTGTCGTGGTGTGCACCTTTGCCATCTGCTGGCTGCCCTTCCATATCTTCTTCCTCCTGCCCTATATCAACCCAGATCTCTACCTGAAGAAGTTTATCCAGCAGGTCTACCTGGCCATCATGTGGCTGGCCATGAGCTCCACCATGTACAACCCCATCATCTACTGCTGCCTCAATGACAGGTGAGAACTCAGCCCTCACACTCTCTGCAGGGGCCACAAGACCATCGATCTATGCAGTGGCAAATCACCCAGCCTACATGAGCAAACCTGGCTGTGAGACAGGAGAGGTGGAGCCTGCAGCAGAACCACCACAGTGCTCAGTCCCTGCTGGTTACCACCACGCAGGAATGTGAGCTCAGACTGGGCTCCCCACCCCCAAAAGGAATCAGAAACCTAGATTTTTGTAAGAAATCTTTTGATTTTTAAATATTGGCATCTAAGTTAGGACCAGGAGAGCAGAATCTAAAACTCCCATGACTGTACTACAAAAAGTTTTCAGAAAAAAAAATGTAAAAGATAAGTTTGAGAGGAAAATTTCAAAAGTGATCGTTTTTTCATAATAAGCATTTTCCATGAACTTTTTGAAAATGCCCTCCCTCCCCCCACACACAGCCTGTGTGACTGCTGAGTTTGCACATCCACCCTAGGAATCCAGACACAAGGAGCTACAAATATGGGGGAGGGGAAAAGTGGCACTAGAACACCCCCTCCAAAGGGCACATTTTCCATTTTGTTTTTCTTTTTTAAAGGTTTGCTTATTCATTTGAAAGGCGGAGTTCCAGATAGAGGGAGAGACAGAGAAAGAGAGATCTTCCATCTGCTGGTTCATCCCCTAAATCACCAAAGCCAGGCCAGAACTCCATCCAGGTGTCCCACGTGGGTGGGACTTGGGCCACTGTCCACTGCTTTCCCAGGCACATTAGCAGGGAGCTGGATCAGCAGTGGAGCAGCAGAGATTCTAACTGGCACTCATGTATGGGATGCCAGCTGCAGACTGTGGCTTAGCCACTGGGCCACAATTTCAGCCCCAGATTTTTCTCTGTTCTGAGCTCTCACTCTCTTCTTCCCATCCTGTTGTACAGTTTGGGCAACTTTCTCCAGTTCCTCCTAGCAGTCCAGCAGGACAGGATAAGCAAAGAAGGAATGAGGGCCCCAAAGGCCTGATCCATGCCCTGACTTGATCAGACAGGTTGGGAGAGCCTTCCCTGCATCAGAAACCAACCTCAGACAGTAAGAACAAGGGGAGCCCATCAGGAGTGAAGGCGGGGCAGACTCTCTTGAGCTTGTCCAAGTGGCCTCTGGGTTAAATCTCCCAGCACAGCCTTAAGTAAATAAAGACTGATTTTTCCTGTTTAACAAACAGAAACTAAGACACGTTGGAGGGACATAGCTGGCAAAAAGTCCTCCTCCAGTCACTGAGCTACTTGAGGAAAAGGATTCAGTCTTGAGGTGTGTTTCTGCTGCCTGGTGACTAGACAGTACTGGGCACCTAGTCAACACTTAGTGAATGATGTGCTGTTGATGTTAAATCGATCTAAAGGCTGCTGACCCCACAGCACAGGTCAAGGCCTTCCTCAGTACAGACAGCACATTTCACATGAACCTGATTCCATTCCTTGATTTGACCATGATCACCAAACTTTTTTGGCCTTAGTGTCTCTAGCTTTCAGTTAATTAAAAAAACAAAACAAGGAGCTGGCGATGTGGTATAACAAGTAAAGCTGCTGCCTGCAGTGCTGGCATCTCATATGGGTGCCTGTTCGAGTCCCGGCTGCTCCACTCCTGATCCAGCTCTCTGCTATGGCCTGGGAAAGCAGTGGAAGATGGCCCGAGCCCTTGGGTTCCTGCACCCACGTGGGAAACCGGAAGAAGCTCCTGGCTTCAGATTGGCACGGCTCCGGCCATTGCGGCCAATTGGGGATGAACCAGCAGATGGAAGACCTCTCTCTCTCTCTCTGCATCTCCTTCTCTGTGTAACTCTGACTTTCAAATAAATAAATGAATCTTTTAAAAATGAAACAAAAAAGCCCCAAGTCACACCTGGCTGTATCTATAGGTTAAAGAGCTGACGCACCTCTGAAAGCAGGCGGTCCCCAAGGCTCACCTCTGTCTGCTGTCTCTTCAGGTTCCGTCTGGGCTTCAAGCATGCCTTCCGATGCTGCCCCTTCATCAGTGCCGGAGACTATGAGGGTCTCGAAATGAAGTCCACCCGATACCTCCAGACCCAGGGCAGCGTGTATAAAGTCAGTCGCCTGGAGACCACCATCTCCACAGTGGTAGGGGCCCACGAGGAAGAGGCAGAGGAAGGCCCCAAGGCCAATCCCTCGTCCCTTGACCTGACCTCCAATGGCTCCTCTCGCAGCAACTCCAAGACTATGACCGAGAGCTTCAGCTTCTACTCCAACATGCTGTCCTAGACCACAGGGCCTTCAGCAGGTGCAGCCACCACCATCTTCGTCCTGCTTCATTCATTCCTGCATGGATACTTCTCTGATCTGGAGATGTTCAGAAACACCCTAACGTTGGAACTTGTGGAAAGGGTTCTAATGGTGTAGGGAAAACATTCCATCTTGAAGTCAATCTGGATCCTTCCCTGTCTTTGCCAACCCCCTCCTCGCATAAACTGTGTGACAAAGGCAAATCCATGAACTTCTCTAAGCCTGTAAGATGAAAATGTTGGACTAGCTTTTCCCTGCAGTCCATTCCATGATTCCAGAACTGACTTCAGCTGCATGTAGGTGCTTATTTTAGGATGAATTCTAAAGGACAGAAACAGCTCCTACTGACCCATTCAGCAGTCACTCTCCATTGTGTTCAGATTAGCCTCCTTCAGCCGCCGGCTCTTGTAACACCAGCCTTCACTAGGTAGAGTGGACAAAAGAAAAAGGAAACACACCAACTCTGAATGAAAGCTTTCATCTTGTCTCCTCAGCATCTGTGAAGAGAGGCATGTCCATATATCAGGTCATGTAACATGGAACTGAGAGCCTTGGGCCCTGTACTGCATTCCCCGGGACCACCCTGAGAACAGATGCAGGCAGAATAAGTCTACTGGTTAAAATCCAGGAGACCTGTGCCAGGCTTGGACTTTCTAAGCTTCTTTCCTTGTGTAGAAAATGCTGAGGTTAACCTAGAGAATCTGTATCTCGCTGTTCCGTGTTTCAGTGATCAAATGAGTTTTTGCTTGCTTCATCAAAAAATGGCAGACTCAGAACAAAGAGGAGCAGTGATATCCAGTTCCTGCAGATGAGGCAAATGCTAAGACTGAGGTGTTAATATCCAGCTCAGACATTCTCCAATTTGCTGTAAAGCCCTGAGGATAGTTCCGGCCTTTTACAAAACAAAGGACGTCTGCATCTCTCTACCAGGTTTTCACAGGCTAAGCTGCACAGCTGGAGAACACCAGAAGGCAGGACACGTGTATGGCCATCCTGCTCTGGCCTTCTGGATATCCTACAGCAGGTGAACGAACCCAGATTCTAAACATGATATTAACATAAGGCCTGTGTTCAGATCCTGTTGTATACACAGACTACACCCACAGCTGTACTTGTGAGAAGAGGAGAGTGTTCTGCCTCTTCCCTTCAGACTCTCAAACTCTTCTTTCTGCCTCATGGCTTTGCTGGCCTCCTGTCTACAGAGAGGATGATCCATCAGCCCGAGGACAGCCAGTCTGCTGGGATGGGGTTTCCAGCAGTGGGCATGCAGTTTCTTTCTGTCTCCCTGATCTGTGCTTTGTTCAGATGTGGTTGGATGCAGAACCATGAATATCCTCCTTGTAGTTTGAATACATGGATACCTGTGTGCTGTGTCCATCACGAGGAGGACTCAACAGTGCTACCCACAGGGTGCTACTAGCCCTGCTGGCTCTAACCCTCCCAGGGCATCAGCAAGCATAGTGGAAGCTGTCTAGCAACAGCATAAGCAAAACAAATGAAGAATCCTGAGAACCATATTCTACAAGGCAGCACACAAAGTGTTAAACTGAGCTGACGTAAGGTAGATATATGAATGGAAAGAAAAACTTTGGGCAACAAAAGTCAGTGCCCAAAGCATTAATCAGATAGCTCTGGATAGAGAATCATGCCATGTCTGATTTACTTATATCAGAAGGATATAAAGAATGGACATGATTAAGACAAACACCTAGGAAGAAAGTGTCAAGGAGTTGAAACATCATATTTACAGAAGAGAAGGCTACAACGTTTATTGAGTACTTGCTATGAACTTCACCCTGAGCTGGAGACAGAGCTCCTTCAGCTCTTGAGCCACCTACTGTACTCATCATTGCTAACTCTCCAATTCCAGTGGGTCCAGCATGCAGCAGGAGGCATGGTGGTATCCAAGAAGCAGATTTCTTTCAGAAGTCTAAGAACCCACACTCACCACAGATAATGGGACAAAGGCTGGGACCTTCAGAGAGTCTTGCCCTGACAGTTCAAAGACAGCCACCAATCATTCTAGGAGACCCGAAGGGATGAGGTTGAACAGCATCATGACTGTCTAAGAAGAGCTGGAGTGTGGTGGTTGTGGGCAGTTTCAAACATGGCATCCATTAGAGAGTGCCAGCCAAGCATTCCTCTGGCCCATTGCCAACATGTTCTCAGCCCCCGCGTGCGAGGAGCACCATGACTAGTCCTGTGCATGGGTCTCATTCTTATTACAGAAATGTGTTACCCTGTGTTTATCTCTTCAGTATGATTCCTTGATGTATTGCCAAGTAACAATAAATATGAGACAACATGGGGCCATCTTTGTTACGTTACTTCCAAAATGTGAAGCCCAGCTGTTGCTGATGTGCTACTTGTATCGTGCCAGTCACTTTCTCCTCCTTGCTCCTTCTCAGGGAGGAGATGTGATGTATATCTTGGACTCACAGTAGGACCACAGTAACTGAGGGATGGGGACAAGGATTTATGGGAGGATTTAGAAGTCAAGAGTCCTTATCCTTCTCACTGCCCCCATCACCGGAATGCTAAGACTTAAGGAAAAGTGGACCCAAGAGACAACTTCATTGGCTTGGTCTTAGGGAAGACGAGTATAAGTGAAAGGGGAGATTGTTCTGAGGTTTCCATGTTTTCCAGCCTGGGGTCCTGGAGAGAATCTCTATAAAGAAATAAAGTATGTGTTTAACAGTATCATGCCTTTGCCTCTTCACTGAGGAAACACACACACTCCAGGAGACTGGGATGACAGCAGGAATCCTAGTAATAGCTAGGAGAATGGAACTGAGTTGGTATAATATGGAAACTGTTTCCAGGTAGAGATCTGGGAAAGCAAAGTGGGATTGTGGGATGTGCCCAATGATGCCATCTATCTGTGGACAAAAGCTGTGTCAGTTCGGGCCTTCTTGGAAGCAATCACCAAGAAAGCATTTGAAGTACAAGAGATTTATTGAGGGAAAAAGAGGGAGGAAGACCTGGGAGAGACAAAGGACTGAAGAGGGGAGGAAGCAGGAGTGGGCAGAGAAAGCCTGCAGACACCATGCAGATCTGATAGCTGTGAAACAGGACTGGGCAAAAGAGCCTCAGACTCTGAGGCAACTCCTTGGCTAGTCCAGTCCCACACAGAGATTGCCAGAGAGAACTGCGTTGGCAGAAATGCCAGGCCTTGCACCTGCCATGCTCAGCCACTGGCTGGAGCTCTCTGAGGAGAGTGCTCTGCATTTGAACAGTGTGATGAACCCTGAAGCACTACAGCTGAAGGCCATCAACTGCCTGCCACCCAAAATCTCTCAAAGGGAGAACTAAGACATTTATCTCCACCACTGCCACCAGAGTATTGGTCCAGTTCTCTGTGTTTGAAAACACATGTCAGGAAACCCCTGGTGAGAGCGGTGCAAAACACCAAAACATGCTGGGCTGGTTAGTACCAGGATAAAAGCAAGACTACACTCCTGGGCTCACTTAGAACCAAAGCCAAAGCAGCAAGCCAAGTGACATCCTGCATCCCAGCTAAACCATAAACTCTTTTCCAATACAACCTACTCTATAAAGAAGGACGAGTACACCAGATGCACACACATCAGTGCAGGGACACAGGAGACATGAAGAGGCAAGGTAACATGACGCCTCCAAAATAACACAATAATCCTCCAGAATCAGATCCTAAACTGAAGGAAATCTGTGAAATGACACATACTGAAGTCAAAATAATGATTGTAAGGAAATCAATGAGAGGCACGAGAATACAGATAGATTAAACAAATGAGGAAATCAATGAGTGTCATAAATGAAAATATTACTAATGAGATAGAACTCATTAAGAAGAACCAAATAGAAATTCTGGAGATGAAATCTTCAATCAGTGAAATAAAATATATGATTGAGGAGCTGGTGTTGTGGCATAGTGGGTAAAGCCACCACCTGCAGAGCTGGCATCCCACATGGTCACCACTTTGAGTCCCAGCTGCTCTACTTCCAATACAGCTCTCTCCTAATGTGTCAGGGAAAGCAGCAGAAGATGGCCCAAGTATCTGGGACTCTTCTCCCATGAAGGAGACCGAGAAGAAGCTCCTAAATCCTGGCTTTGGACTGGCCAGCTCTGGCTGTTACAGCCATTTGGGGAGTGAACTAGCAGATCGAAAACTTTCTCTCTATTTTTTTTTAATTTTTATTTATTTTTGACAGGCAGAGTGGACAGTGAGAGAGAGAGAGAGAGAGACAGAGAAAAAGGTCTTCCTTTTTGCCGTTGGTTCACCCTCCAATGGCCGCTGCGGCCGGCGCATCTAGCTGATCCGAAGCCAGGAGCCAGGTGCTTCTCCTGGTCTCCCATGCGGGTGCAGGGCCCAAGCACTTGGGCCATCCTCCACTGCCTTCCCTGGCCATAGCAGAGAGCTGGTCTGGAAGAGGGGCAACCGGGATAGAATCCAGTGCCCCAACCGGGACTAGAACCCGGTGTGCCGGCGCCGCAAGGCGGAGGATTAGCCTGTTAAGCCACGGCGCCAGCCTCTTTCTCTCTTTTTATCTCTTTCTCTCTCTCTCTCCGTAACTCTTTCAGATAAATACATAAACAAGCAAATCTTTTTAAAAATAAAATATATTTTAAAAATACAATTGAGAGATATAACAGCAGAACAGACTAAGAAAGAATTTCTGGTTTTGTGAACAAGAATTTTGAAATAACCCAATCAGACAAAAACAGAAGAGAATTGAAAAGAATGAAGAAAGGCTATGTGAAATATGGGATATCATTAAATGATTAGATACTCATAAGTATTCCTGAAGGAGAAGAAAAGGAAAAAGACATTGAGAACCTGCTAAATGAAATAACAATTGAAAATTTCCCAGGTCTTGAAAGAGACATGGACATCCAGATACACAAAGCTCAAAGAACCCCAAGCACACTCAACCAAAAAAGGTCTTCTCCAAGGCATGTTATCATCAAATTGTCAAAAAGTTAAGGAAAGAATCCTAGACAGTAAGTGTTAAGTTACACATAAAGGAAAACCAATTAGGTTAACTAATATCTGATCACTCAGAGGAACCATACAGGCCAGAAGAGAGTAGGATGATCTATTCAAGGTCTTAAAAGAAAAAACTTCCAACCAAAAATATTATATCCAGCAAAGCCACCGCCTGTAGTACCAGCATCCCATATGGAAGCTGGTTTAAGTCCCAGATGCTCCACTTCCTATCCCGCTTTCTGCTATGGCCTGGGAAAGCAGTAAAAGAAAGCCCATGTCCTTGGGCCTCTGTACCCACATGGGAGGCCCGGAAGCAGCTCCTGGCTTCCCCTGGCTTCAGATCGGTGCAGCTCTGGCTGTTGTGGCCAATTGGAGAGTGAACCAGTGGATGGAAGACCTCTCTCTCTCTCTCTCTCTCTCTCTCTCTCTCTCTCTCTCTCTGTAACACTGCCTTTCAAATAAATAAATAAATCTTTAAAAAAATAAATAAAAAGGCTGGCGCCGTGGCTTAACAGGCTAATCCTCCGCCTTGTGGCGCCAGCACACCGGGTTCTAGTCCCGGTTGGGGTGCCAGATTCTATCCCGGTTGCCCCTCTTCCAGGCCAGCTCTCTGCTATGGCCAGGGAAGGCAGTGGAGGATGGTCCAAGTGCTTGGGCCCTGCACCCGCATGGGAGACCAGGAGAAGCACCTGGCTCCTGGCTTCGGATCAGCGAGATGCGCCGGCCGCAGCGGCCATTGGAGGGTGAACCAACGGCAAAAAGGAAGACCTTTCTCTCTGTCTCTCTCTCTCACTGTCCACTCTGCCTGTCAAAAAAATAAATAAAATAAATAAATAAAAAGTGAATGGGAAATAAAGTATTTTCCAGATAAGCAAAACCGAGAGAATTTACCACAACCAGACCACCCTTGCAAGAAATTCAGAAGGGTGTCCTGCATTAGAGGTAAACATGAAACACATGTCACTACCAAATTCACTGACAGCAGGTAGAATCATTACCCAGTCAAAAAAAATGAAAGATCTTAGTTCTTATCTATCAATACTAAATTTGAATGTAAACGGATTAAATTTACCAACTGAAAGACTCAGGCTGGCTAAATGGATAAAAAAACCATAACCTCACTATATGCTGCCTACAAGAAATTCATTTCACAAACAATGCCACACAGAGACTGAAAGTGAAGGGCTGGAAAAAGATATACCAGGCAAATGGAAACCAAAAGCAAGCAGGTGTAAATACCCTGATATCATATAAAACAGACTTAAAAATCAAAAACTATAAAAAGATATATAGAAGGATATTATATTTTGATGAAAGGTTCTATTCATCAAGAAGACATAACAGTCATAAATATATATGCACCCAACACAAGATCATCCAGATATAAATAGTAAATACTATTAGACCTAAGAGATAGACTTCATACAATAAGAGGTGACTTCAACACCCCACCCTCATCAATGGACAAGTCATCTAGACAGAAAATCAATAAGGATACAGAGTTGAAACATCATAGAGCAAATGGACCTAACAGACATTTACAGGACATTTCACAGAATACACATTCTCCTCAGCACATGGAACATTTTCTAGGATGGACCACATATTTAGTCACAAATCAAGTCTCAGCAAATTTAAGAAGACTGAAATCATGCCACGTATCACCTCAGACCATAAAGAACATTTACATACACCTGGAAATTAAACAACATGCTGCTGAAGGATCAATGGGTCACTGAAGAAATTAAAAATGAAATCAAAAGCTTTCTTGAAATAAATGAAAATGAAAATGAACACACAACATATCAAAACCTGTGGGATACAGCAAAAACAGTATTAAGAGGGAAATTTATAGCATTATGTGCTTACATTTAAAAAATTATCTCAAAGATCTAGTAATGCATCTTAAGACTTAGAAAAACAAGAACAAACCAAACTCCAGATCAGGAAGTGAGAAATAGTAACAATCAGAGCAGAAATAAATGAAATTGAAACTAAAAAAAGAGGTAAAAAGCTGGTTTTTTGAGAAGATAAACAAAAGAGATAAACCTCTAGCCAGACTAACAAAGAAAAAAAATACTCATAAAAATAAAATTAGATATGAAAAAGAAGACATAACCAATATTACTAAAATACAAAGGATTATAAGAAACTTCTCTGAAGAACTATATGGTAATAAACTGGAAACCTCAAAGAAATGGATAGATTCTTGAATTCATATAATCCACCAAGTTCAAATCAAGAAGAGATAGACAGCCTGAACAGATCCATAACAAGCAATGAGATTAAGCAGTAATCAAAAGTCTTCCACCAAGGGAGATTTACCACAAGGAAGCTTTCCTACTGAATTTACTACTGAATTTTACAGAACATTCAAAGAGGAAGTAACTCCAATACTCTTCAAACTATTCCAGAATATTGAACAGGATGGAACTCTGCCAAACTCTTTTCATGAGGCTGCATTACTTTGACACCAAAGCCAAAGACACAACACAATAAGAAAACTATAGAGCTATATCCTAAATGAATGTAGATGCAAACATTCTCAACAAAATACTAGCAAATTGAATCTAAAACCACATCAAAAAGATCATACACCATGATCAAATGAGATCTATCCCAGAAATGCAAGGGTGGTTCAACATTTGCAAATCAATAAATGTCATAAATCACACCAATAAAATAAAAATGAAAACCATAGATGTAGAGAAAGCATGACAAGATTCAACACCCTTTCATGATTAAAACTGTCCACAAATTAGGTATAGAAGGAACATTCCTCAAAATTATAAGGGCTATATATGACAAACCAACAGCCAATATCATACTGAATGGGGAAAAGCTGAAAGCATTTCCTCTCAGATCTGGAACAAGACAAGGATGTCCACTTTCACCACTCTTATCCAATATAGTACTGGAAGCTTTAGCAAGAGCAATTAGGGAGGAGAAATAAAAGGCATCAAAATTGGAAAAGAGGAAGCCAAATTATCCATGTCTGCAGATGCAATGATGTACACGGAGAAACATAAATACCGCACTATAAAGCTGTTAGAATTGATAAACCAATTCAGTAAAGTTGCAGGTTACAAAATAAACATACAAAAAACAGTAGCTTTTTGTATGCTACTGATGAATTCACAGAAAGAAAAACCAAGAAAGAAATCCCGGGGCCAACGCTGTGTCATAGTGAGTAAAGCCACCGCCTGCAGTGCCAGCATCCTATATGGGTGCTGGTTCGTGTCCCAGCTGCTCCACTTCCAATCCAGCTCCCTGCTAACATGTCCAGGGAAAGCAGCAGAAGATGGCCAAAGTCCTTGGGGCCCTGCACCCACATGGGAGACCCAAAAGAAGTTCCTGGCTCCTGGCTCCTGGCTTCAGATTGGCCCAGCTCCAGCCATTGTGGCCATTTGGCCATTTGGAGAGTGAACCAGCAGATGGGATCTCTCTCTCTCTCTCTCTCTCTCTCTCTCTCTCTCTGCCTCTCCCTCTCTCTATAACTATACCTCTCAAATAAATAAATCTTTAAAAAAAAAAAAGCAATCTCATTCATTGTAGCCACCCAAAAAAAATCAAATATTTAGGAATAAATTTTACAAAAGAATGAAAGATCTCTATCATGGAAATTATCAAACACTGATGAAAGAAATCATCAAGGACACAAAAAATGGAAAGAAAGTCCTTGCTCATGGATTGGAAGGATCAATTTCATTAAAATGTCTATACTACCTAAAGCAATCTACAGATTCAATGCAACGCCCATCAAAATACCACTGACATTCTTTAGAGAACCAGAAAAAGCAATCCTGATATTTACATGGAATTAAAAAAGACTCAGAATAGCCAAAGCAATACTGAACAAGAAAAATCAAGATAGAAGCATCACAATATTTGATTTCAAAGCACACTACAAAGGTAAAGTAATTAAAACAGAGCAGTGCTGGCATTAAGACCTATTCATAGGTCAGTGGGACAGAATACAGAACCCAGAAATTAATCCACGTATATATGGCAAATTGATTTTTGACAAAAGAGCTCGGACTATACAGTGGAGTAAGCATGGTCTCTTTAGCAAATGGTGCTGACAAAATTGAATTTATATATGTAGAAGAATGAAAATAGATCTATGCCTCTCACCATATACAAAAATCAAGATGGATCAGACTTAAATTTAAGACCTGAGACAATGAAGTTGCTGGAAGAAAATGTAGGGGGAATACTCTAACACATTGGTGTAGGGGACAACTTCTTGGATGAAACCCCCAAAGGACAGGCAACAAAAGCAAAACTACATAAATGAGCTATATCAAACTCAGAAGTTTTGCACAGCAGAGGAAACAACCAACAGAGTGAAGAGACATTCAATAGAATGGGAAATAATATTTGCAAACGAGTTATTTGACAAAGGATTAATATCTGGAATATATATCAGCAACTTAAAAAACATTTAAAAAAATCCAATCCAGTTGAAAATGGGCAAAGGACTTCAATGGACAGTTCTAACTCTGCCTGTCAAAAAAAAAAAGAAGAAGAAGAAGAAGAAGAAATACAAATGGCCAACGAATATATGAAAAATGCTCAACACCACTAGCCATCAGGAAAAAGCAAATCAAAACCACAATGAGATATCACCAGAATGAAGAGGATGTGGACAAAGGGTAACACTTACACAATGTGTATAGGAATGTAAATTAGTGTAGCTACTGTGAAAGGAGTGTGGAGAGTTCTTTAAAAACTAGAACTAGACTTGCCATATGATCCAGAAATCCCATTACTGGGTACATACCCAAAAGACTTGAACACAATGGATCAAAGAGATACCTGCGCCACCATGTTCACAGCAGCACTGTTCACAACAGCCAAAATCTGGGACCAACCAAGGTGTCCATCACCAGATGACTGGATAAAGAAAAGTTGGCATATTTACACAATGGAATATTATTCAGCTATCAAAAAGAATGAAATTCTACCATTTGCAGCAAAATGGATGCAACTGAAGGACATGATGTTGAGTGAAATAAACCAGACCCAGAAACACAAATACTGCATGTTCTCCCTTATATGTGGGAGCTAAAATTAAAAAAAAAAATTTAAAAATGTGTGTTCAAGTATTGCTGCAAATATAGTTTTATAAAACTTTGTTCTCAACCTTTGTGAAACCACTGGTTAAGAATGTTATACTAGGGGACAGTGTTATGACTTAGTAGGCTAAGCCCCTGCCTGCAGCACAGGCATCTCATATGGGCACTGGTTTGTGTCCCAGCTGCTCCTCTTCTGATCTGGTTCTCTGCTATGGCCCATAGAAGATGAAGATGGCCCAAGTGCTTGGGCCCCTGCACCTGTGTGGGAGATCCGGAAGAAGCTCCTGACTCCTGGCACCAGATGGGCCAGCCCTGGCTGTTGTGGCCATTTGGGGGAGTGAACCAGCAGATGGAAGACCTTTCTCTCTGTCTCTCCCTCTCTCTGTAACTCTACCTCTCAGATAAATAAATCAATCTTCTTAAAAAATGTTATACCAGGGCCAGCACTGTGACATAGTGGTCTAAGCCTGCATCTGCAGCGCCTGCATCCCATATGGGTGCTGGTTCATGTCCCAGCTGCTCCTCTTCTGATCCAGAACTCTGCTACAGCCTGGGAAAGCAGTAAAGATGGCCCAAGTCCTTGGGCAAACCTGAACCCACGTGGGAAACCCTGAAGAAGCTCTTGGTTCCTGGCTTCAGATCAGCCCTGTTCCAGCCATTGTGGTTATTTGGGGAGTGAACCAGTGGATGGAAGATCAATATTTCTTCCCTCCCTCAACCCTCAAATAAGTAAATTAAAAAACTTTAAAAAAATGAGTAACAAGGGAAAAAAAGAACCAAAAACTTTTAAATACAATGTTATAATACTATAGTTTTAATGATTTGTGATTACTTTAAATTTATAGTATATGGGTGAAATGGTCATTTTTCCATTCAATTACTGTTTATGGCTGTTGTCTATATTCCCAGTAAACTAGGGTCTTTTTGTTTTGTTCTTGTTAAACTTCTTATTTGGCAAATTATTAAGCCTTTTGACTAAACTTAAAATGTTATCTCAAAAAAAAGGGGGGGGGGAGAATGAAGGAGGGTGGGAGGGAGGGAGGGAGGGAAGGTCAGTCGGAGGAAGTGAACATCATTGTGTGTTCTTAGAACTGTATCTACAAAACACATTGAATCTGTTAAAAACTAATTAAAAATTAGAAAAGGAAAACCCACGGCAGGATTTGAAACATCAATGGCCATCACTGTGAGTCCTTGCCAACAGCCTCCTACATCCTGAGTCACCTCCATTACCTGTACTACCTGTCCTACCTGTACCACCTCACTTCTCAGGCAGATCCCTTAAAAGAGCAATAAGAAGCTATTCAGAGGCTTGCAGCAACAAAGACAATAAACACAGTGAGGGGGGAGTTTTCAGGAAAAGACAGACATCTAACATAGTATCAGAAACAAATGACAAAGGTGTTTGGATTTAAATTAAAGTATCTTAAACAGGAGATATTTCCAAGAGCAGTAACCTTCCCTAGCCCCACTAAGTCAATCAGAAAAATATTTCAATGGATAAACAGTTTCTGTAGTCATGCAGGATGTACAGCCAGGTTCTAACTATGATTAAAGAGGGCTTGTCAAGCATTTCCAGCTAAAATCAATCTTGGCACATTTAGTCTTGCGTGCCCCATATTTCCTAGAAATGCATTTCTTTGAAGGATAAAAAGACTTTTTTAGAAAGACAGATGTCACCAGGAAGAATAATATCTTATGCTTACAAACAGAAATGTAGATATCTAAGTCTTGCACATGGGACCAGACTTGACTAATAAGGGAGACTTGGGTTTCAAGGTCCTGGGGTAGGGTAGGGTTCACATAGACAAGACGTCTTTATTGTCCATGAAAATGGTGCACAAGAGGAAGACATCTCTCCCTCTCTATCTCCTCCTCTTCCTCTCCCCCTCCCTCCTCTCCCTTCCCTTTCCCTCTTCATCTGTAACTCTGCCTTTGAAATAAATAAATAAATCTTTAAAAAAAAAAAAACTAAAAGACTACTAAAGGAAGAAAGGCTCTTTTATGAGATCCTGTAACAAAGGAATTGGACCAGGATTTGAAGCTAGAGAAGGAAATCTTCTCTGAGAAATCCAGACCCTGACAAAGAGTGAAACTTGACCAGAGAGAAGAGGGAAAGAGTAATCCAAGCAGAGGGAGTTGTGTGGGGAGGGGCTGTGTGAGAAGTTCAATGGCATATTTGAGTTACTGAAAAATGAGACCACTGTGTTTAGATACAAGAGAAAGGAGAGAGTAGTGGAATGTCAGCCTGGAAGAGAGGGAGGTAGAGGATGCAGGAGACCCTTGTGACCCATCGTCTTCACTCTTAGAGCAAGGAAAGTCACAGAAGATTTAGGAAGTAGTGAGATCAATCTGGTTTTGAAAACGATCACTCCAGCTATAAGCAGACCAACTAGGAGGTACCTGCGCTCCTCCAAGTAAGAGGAAGTAGGCTCTTGAACTAAATTTGTGTGTGCAGACAGAAGTGGATGGATTTGGCAAATTCTTTAGGAACTATATGGGAAATACCTATTCGGTGATGAGTTGAGTTGACTGCAGGGAAAGAGGTTTCAAAGGTAAATCTGACATTCCTTGTGTAGAACTAGTTGAGTGAGGGTGACATTTAGTGAAACAATTAACACTTAGATGCCACACTTCTCTATGAAAGTGGCAGATACAGGCAGGAATACTAAACATGCTGAATGCGAGATAATTCTGAGATGTCAAAGGAGATAGATATCCAGTAAGCACCGGATATGTAGATCTGGAGATCAGGGAGAAATCTGGGCTTAGGACACCAATTTGCAAGTCAATTACAGATGGCAGTTGATGCTGTGAGCATGAGTAAGCTTGACCAGTGTGACAGTACTGGGTAATCAACTGTAACTCCTAATAGCCAACACAAGAGAAGTCAGACTATGCCTACAGAAACAGAAAGAAATCCATGATAATGTGTCTTGGAATGTAACGAAAGAGAAAGAATTCTATGATGGTGAATATTGAGAAGCAGTGGAGAAACCAAGGGAGTAAAAAATTCCCAGTAGATGGAAAGATCACTGGTGGCCTTAGCAAGAGCTATTTGAATGAGTCATGAGATTCACAAAGATCACATGAAGCTGAGGGGTGAATGTTTGATGAATAGAGACCAAACCTAGAGAGTTCCTTCAAAAAGTCTAGTTAAGAAGGAGAGAACAGAGAGGATGATATCTAGAGATTGTGTAGGACCAGGGAAAGTATTTTTAATTTGTATTTGTTGTTCAACAGAACAGACATGAATATACTTTCCCAGCAGTTGAATAATAGAAGATAGAAACCAGAGAATTAACAGCAAAATACTTCTGAGAAACAACGGTGGTCTGCAGAACACAGCTGTAAGACAGAAGACAAAAGGCAAAGGTAGTCTAGGAGATTTGATAGCAGGATATCAGAGAAATTCCTCTATCCGATGGTTTCAATTTCCTCTGAGAAGCAGAAACAAGGTCATCCGCTGTGAATGCAGCAGGAGGTTATGGAACAGAGCTATAAGCACAAAGAAATTTCAAATAATCATTGCAGACTCCCTAGCAACTGAGATTCAGTAGTTCTGGGGGTAGTGCCTCCAAATCTACATTTAGCAAACAATACAGCTGGTTCTGATACAGAGACCAGGATTTGACAAACAGTGACCAAGAGTTTGAGAACGTATTTCCTTTTGTGACCCCTTGTGAAGTCCACCAGCAAGAATGGAAGAAATAGGGATCAAGCATATAGTCTAGTGATAAAGGCACCCATATTCCACATTGAAATATCTAGAATAAGCCCCCAGCTTCATCTCCTATCTCTAGATTCCTGACAATGCAAACCCTGGAAGGGAGTTATAATGGGCCAAGTAATTGGGTTCCTTCTACCCACATGAGAGACTTAGATTGTGTTCCAGCTTTGATGTTGGCCAACCCCTGCCCCAACTACCACAGGCATTTAGGGAGTGAACCAGCGGATGGAATATATCAATCTCTCACTTTCTCTTAAGAAGTAATTTAAAAATTAAAAATGGTGGGAGGTAGGCATTTGGCCTAACAGTTAAGACTCTGGTTGGGATACCTTATCAGAGTGCCTAATTTACATCCAGTTCTGATTTTAGCTTCCTGCTAATGTGTACCCTGAAAGGTAGCAGATGATGGTTCAAGTAGTTGGGTCCCTGCCACCCACCTGAAAGATCTACATTGAGTTCTTGGCTTCTAGCTTTGGTCTCAGCCTAGCCATGGTCATTGTGGGCACCTGGGGAGTGAACCAGTAAATGGTAATATTCTCTCTCTCTCTCTCTCTCTCTCTCTCTCTCTCTCTCTCTCATAAATAACATTAAAATAAAAATTAAAGAAATAAATATTTCCAAGTATATTGAAATAGTTAATGTGTAAGGGCACTTCATCAAGAAAACAGAATTAAGGGTTTGAGTTTATTTTGAGGCAAAAGTTTATGTCCACAGTTTTTTCATAATATACATTTCCCATATATCATGAAAAAAATTGCACCAAAATAAACTCATACTTTCAATTCTATCTTCCATGAACTTTTTGAACTCCCTTGTGCTTGATGGCCTGTGTAATTCAATGTCTCCCACATGGTCCCAATACCCAGGGACTGTTTGACCCAGGTAGCTCTGGAACCATTCTTGAAATTATGGGCAACATAGCAAATCTTAACTCAGTTCTGAGGCAACTCAACATGAACTCAAACTAGCCTTTTATTCTGACCTGAGGTCATAGTTCTGATATCCAGGTGCTATATACTTCATATTTTGAAGCCTAATCCCAAATATGATTCTATCTGAGGAGGAACTTTTGGAAGGTGATTAAGTTACAGCCCAAATAGAAAAAGCTCCAAAGAGCTCTCTTGTCCCTGTATCATAACAGGACACAATGAGAAGATGGCTGTCTAAGAATGTGAAAGAAGTCCCCCATCAGACAATGAGTATGCTGGCACCTTGACCTTGGTCTTCCCAGCCTGCAAAAATGTGAGAAATGCTTACTGTTGAAGCTCCCCAGTCTGATATTTTTTCTGATAGTCTCATCAGACTGAGACACCAGGGTTGTATTTTTTTTCATCCTCTACTTAACCCTTCCCCTCCCAGAATTATAATGAGTTAAGGCATTAATCATTAAATGATTTACTTATGAGAATTCCAGGGCAGAAATATTTGAATCTCACATAATCAGTCTAAAAATCGAAAATAACAAACTACACATTTCAATGAAGGTGGATCAAAATCAATTTCACTTGGTATAATTATGGAAGAATAATATTAATGGTACCAGTTTCAAAAAGCATTCTAACTAGGCCAAGATCACACATCTTGACATATAAACCTTTTCGCCCATTATTTGAAGGCTAAGGATAGACCCATGAACTGCACAAAGGATTGCACTGCTTGGCTTTTGGTCATTTGCTTAATAAACTTCCCTTTATCCTTTCTCTGGCTAACTCCTATTCATTCTTCAAAGCTCATATCAAATGTCACTTCCAAATATGTTTTCCCTCCTCTTCAGTTCCAATCCAAAATACATCTCATGTTTCTCTTTGTATCAGCATGTTCTCTTCCTTCACAGCACTATCACCATTTGCAAATGGATATTGTTTGTATGATTTTTAAAGTATGTTATTTCTGTTAGACTATAAAGCCTACAAGGAGTCCATGCTCGTTTTAATTTACATTGTACAACCATTTCCCAGCACAGTATCAACCACAAAGAGCTGACTTTAGATTAGCTAAGTAAATATTTATTAAAATATTAAATGAGTGAATACATAATTGAGATGAGTGAATTTATTAGTTAATATTTTAACTGATTTTAAAATCTATTCATCCCTCACACTAAGTATTCAATTGAGAGATTCAAATCTGAACTGTGTCTCTAGAGTAAAACTAGGAGAGGGTTTTAACATTACTAGGAAAGTGGGGATTCCAAGATGGCAGAACTGGGAGAGGTCAAACTACTCTAGGTTAGGGGAAAATGGTAAAAAGAACAAAAAAGTGGAGAAAGTGCTTTCTCAGGGGAAAGTTGGGGGGAAAACGGCAGAGGAGATTCTGCAGAAGGAGGAAAGATGCCATGGTTAAAGATGTCAGGTTAAAGCCCTGACCTGCAGCGCCAGTATCACATATGGACACTGGTTCAAGTCCTGGCTGCTCTACTTCTGATCCAGCTCTCTGCTAGGGCCTGGAAAAGCAGAAAATGGCCCAAGTCCTTGGGCCCCTGCACCTGCATGGGAGACCTGGAAGAAGTTCCTGACTCCTGCCTTCAGATCAGCTCAGCTCAGCTCTGGCTGTTGCAGTCCTTTGGGGAGTAAACAAGCGGATGGAAGACCTCTCTCTCTCTCTTTGGCACTACCTCTCTCTGTAACTCTTTCAATTAAATAAAAATAAAAATCTTAAAAAAAATACAGTGGAGGTGTGGGCACAGTGGCATATTGGGTATTGCCACCACCTGTGGTGCCAGCTTCCCATGTGGGCGTTGGTTTGAGTCCCAGCTGCTCCACTTTCAATCCAGCTCTCTGCTATGGCCTGGGAAAGCAGTAGAAGATGGCCCAAGTCTTTGGGCCCCTGTACCCGCATGGGAGACCTGGGAGAAGCTCCTGGCTCCTGGCTTCAGATCAGCTCAGCTCCAGCAAATGTGGAAATTGGGGAGTCAACCAGCAGATGAAAGACTCCCCCGCCCCTCTCCTTCTGTGCCTCTGCCTCTGCCTCTCTGTAAATCTGCTTTTCAAATAAATAAATCTTTTAAAAAATACAGTGGAAAGCCTTAACAGTGGACTTGAGGGGGCAGAAGAATGAATAATAGTGCTAGAAGATAAATCTTTGGAAACTTTTCAAACCAAAAACAAGAAGAAATAAAAAATTTTTAAAAAACAGTTCTGGAGATATATGGGATACTATTAAATGACCCAACACATGGGAGTTGGAGTTCCCGAAAGTGTGAAAAGAAACAATGGATTAGAAGCCCTATTCAATGAAATAATTACAAAAAAATTCCTAATTTGGAGAAACAAAGGGATACCCAAATACATAAGGTAAACAGAACTCCTTATATGCATTACCAGAAAAGATCTTCACCACAACACATCGTAGACAAACTTCCAACAGTAAAACATAAAGAAAAGATTCTAAAATGTGCATGAGAGAAATGCCAGATTAATTTCAGAGGCTCTCCAGTTAGACTCACAACTGACTTCTCATCAGAAATCCTACAGGTTAGGAGAGAATGGAGAGAGACAGAGTCCAAGTTTTAAGAGTAAAAAACAAACAAACAAACAAACAAACAAACATTAACCCAGAATACTGTACCTTGCAAAGCTCATTTATGAACAAAGGTGAAGTAAAGACCCTCCATAACAAACAGAAATTGAAAGAATTTGTCACACTCATCCAGCCTTACAAAAGATGCTTAAGGATGTGCTACACAGAAACACAGATAGTTATCATTATGAAAGAATGTGAAAGCAGAAAATCTCCCAGGAAAAGTACAAAGGAAATCCAAAGTAAACAATAATACTATTTACAGAAAGATAGCAGGGCCAAGTTATTATGTATCAGTAGTAACTTTGAATGTAAATGGCCTAAACTCTCCAATTAAAAAATACATACTGGCTGAATGGATTAAAAAAACAAGACCCATTTATTTGTTGCATACAAGAATACACCTTACTGGTGGGACAGCTGAGAGATTTGCACGTGGATCGTTGTTCCAGTGGGCCAGATGGAGACAGTCCCCAAGCCCAGTCAGGATGCCCCACCCAAGAAGGACAAACCTCAGGCCAAGAGGAAGAAACCGCGGCGATACTGGGAAGGGGACACCACTCCAAGCGCCACCGGAGCCTCTCCAGGCCCACCTACTAAGAAGAAGCGGAACCGGGAGCTCCGGCCCCAGAGACCAAAGAACACTCAGGTCGCAAAGAAGTCCCAGGTCTCCAAGAAGCCCCTGGTGGCGCGGAAGACTGGAGAACCGAAGAAGCTTGTCTGGGGCCCAGGACCCATTCCCGGGCCCTGCCCCCTGTCCCGGTGGAGGCAGCCCGGAAGTTCCGTCGCATTGACAAATCTAAAAAGCTGCCGCCTTCCAAGTCCAAGACCCGCAGCAGACTTGAGGCAGCTGAAGCTGAGGAAGAGGAAACCAGCGTCCAAGCTGCCCGCTCAGAGTTGCTGCTTGCTGAGGAGCCTGGGTTCCTGGAAGGGGAGGATGGGGAAGACACAGCAAAGATCCGCCAGGCTGACATTGTGGAGGCTGTGGACATCGCAAGTGCAGCCAAGCACTTTGACTTGAATCTGCGGCAGTTTGGACCGTTCCGGCTGCATTACTCTCGAACCGGGAGACACCTGGCTTTAGGCCGGTGTCGGGGTCACGTGGCTGCATTCGACTGGGTGACAAAAAAGCTCATGTGTGAGATCAGCGTCATGGAGGCAGTGCGGGACATCCGGTTCCTTCATTCCGAGGCTCTGCTTGCTGTCGCTCAGAACCGCTGGCTTCACATCTATGACAACCAGGGCATCGAGCTGCACTGCGTCCGCCACTGTGACCGAGGGACGCGCCTGGAGTTCCTGCCCTTCTATTTCCTCCTGGCCATGGCTTCAGAGACAGGGTTTCTGACCTACTTGGAAGTGTCGGTGGGGAAGATCGTGGCCGCTCTGAATGCCCAGGCTGGGCGGCTCCACGTCATGGCTCAGAACCCTTACAATGCCGTCATCCACCTTGGGCACAGCAACGGTACAGTGTCTTTATGGAGTCCGGCCATGAAGGAGCCTCTGGTGAAGATTCTCTGCCACCGTGGTGGCGTCCAGGCTGTGGCAGTAGATGCCACAGGCACGTACATGGCCACCCCCGGCCTAGACCACCAGCTGAAGATCTTTGACCTGCGGGGGACGTTCCAGCCTCTGAGGGCTCCTACGCTGCCCCAGGTAGCAGGGCACCTGACCTTCTCCCAGCGAGGACTGCTGGCTGCGGGAATGGGCAACGTTGTCAGCATCTGGGCCGGGCAGGGCAAGGCCAGCCTGCCCTCCCTAGAGAAGCCCTACCTCACCCACCGCCTCGCAGGCCATGCCCATAGCCTTCAGTTCTGCCCCTTTGAAGATGTTCTGGGAGTGGGACACAGTGGGGGCATCACTAGCATGCTGGTCCCGGGGCTGCTGAGCCCAGCTTTGATGGTCTGGAGAGTAACCCACACCGGAGCCAGAAGCAGCGCCAGGAGTGGGAGGTGAAGGCCTTGCTGGACAAGGTTCCTGCAGAGCTCATCTGTATGGACCCACGAGCCCTGGCTGAAGTGGACGTCATCTCTCTGGAACAGGAAAAGAAGGAGCGGATAGAGAGGCTGGGCTATGACCCCGAGGCCAAGGCTCCCTTCCAGCCAAAGCCAAAGCAGAAGGGCTGCAGCTCCACAGCGAACGTGGTGAAGAGAAAGAAGGTCATGGACGAGGAGCACAGGGACAAGGTCTGGCAGAGCCTAGAGCAGCAGCAGCAGCAGCAGAAGGAGAAGCCCAAGCCCATGGGGGCCCGGCCATCTGCCCTGGACAGATTCGTGCACTGCGCCAGGCTCCAGCTTGGCTGGGAACAACCATCTTTCACCAAGATCACCAGTATGGAAATGATGATTCCTTGGAATATCAGGGCGAGATGGGAGGGGGCAATGTGCCCCCTTCCTGGGGTGGGCTGGTATTAAAGAGGAAAGCAGTTTATTTTTTGGATAATACATCTGGATCACCCGGGGGGGGGGGGGGGGAGAATACATCTTACCAAAAACCATACATGCAGACTGAAAGTGAAAAGATGGGATACGATATTACATGCTAATAGAAAGCAAGAAAAAGAGCAGATATAGCCATCCTAATATCAGACAAAACAGACTTCAACACAAAAGCTGTTAAAAGAGATAAGGAAGAGGCCGGCGCCGCGGCTCAATAGGCTAATCCTCCGCCTAGCGGCGCCGGCACACCGGGTTCTAGTCCCGGTCGGGGCACCGATCCTGTCCCGGTTGCCCCTCTTCCAGGCCAGCTCTCTGCTGTGGCCAGGGAGTGCAGTGGAGGATGGCCCAACCCCTTGGGCCCTGCACCCCATGGGAGACCAGGATAAACACCTGGCTCCTGCCATCGGATCAGCGCGGTGCGCCGGCCGCAGCGCGCTACCGCGGCGGCCATTGGAGGGTGAACCAACGGCAAAAGGAAGACCTTTCTCTCTGTCTCTGTCTCTCACTGTCCACTCTGCCTGTCAAAAAAAAAAAAATAAAAATAAAAAAAAAATAAAATAAAATAAAATAAAAGAGATAAGGAAGGGCATTATGTAATGATCAAAGGATCAATTCAACAGGAATATGTGAATATAATAAATGTATATTCACCCAATGCCAGGGTGCCTGGCTATTTAAAACAAATGTTAACAGATTTAAAGTAAGATATAGACTCCAATACAATAGTAATGGAGGATTTCAACATCCCACTTTCATCAGCAGACATAACAACCAGACAGAAAATCAACAAAGAAACAACAGAACAAATCTACTCTATGGACCAAATGGACCTAACTGATAAGTACAGAACCCTTCATCTACAACTCCAAAACATGTATTGTTATCAGTACATGGAACTTTCTCTAGGATAGACCATGCTCTAGGCCATAAAGTAAGTCTCAGCACATTCAAAAAAATCTAAATCATACCATACATCTTCTCTGACCACAATGAAATGAAGATGGAAACTAACAACTCATGAATTTCTAGAACATACAAACACATGGAGACTGAACAACATGCTCCTGAATGAACACGAGTCATAGAAGAAATCAAAAAATTCCTGGAAATCAGTGAAGATGACAATACAACATACAAAACTTGTGAGATACAAAAAAAGCAGTGCCTGCTATATAGGATACTATTTTAAAAAACACACACACACATTCTAGGAGTTCCTGAAGGCATGGAGAAAGAGAAAAGATTAGAAGGCCTTTTTAGTGAAATACTGGCAGAAAACTTCCCCGGTTTGGAGAAAGAAAGAGACATCCAAGTACAGGAAGCACACAGAACTCCCAATAGACATAACCAGAAAAGATCCTTGTCATGACACATTGTAATCAAACTCACCACAATGAAACATAAAGAGAAGATTCTAAAATGTGCAGAAGAGAAATGCCAGATTACTTTCAGAGGATCTCCAATTAGACTCATAGCAGACTTCTCATCAGAAACCCTGCAGGCTAGGAGAGAATGGTGAGTTATAGCCCGAGTCCTAAGAGAAAAAGAACTTTCATCCCAGAATATTATAACCTACAAAGATCTCATTTGTAAATGAAGGTGAAATAAAGACCTTTCATAACAAACAGAAAGCGAAAGAATTTGTTACCACTCATCCAGCCCTGCAAAAGATGCTTAAAGATGTGTTACACACAGAAACACAGAAACATGGTCATCAATACAAAAGAAGGTAAAGGAAGAAAATCTCTCAGTAAAAGATCAAAGGAAGTTCAAAGTATAAATTAAGAATCTTCGGACCAGACTTTAAGAACTAACTCCAATTCTTCTCAAGCTATTCAAAACAATTAAAAGAGAGGGAATCCTCCCAAATTCATTCTACGAAGCCAGCATACCTAAATTCCTAAACTTGAAAAAGATGCAGAAGAGAGAGAGAATTACAGACAATTTCCCTGATGAACACAGATGCAAAAATCCTCAATAAAATTCCAGCCAATACAATTCAACAACACATCAGAAATATCATCCACCAGACCAAGCGGGATTTATCGCAAGTATGCAGGGATGGTTCAACATTCACAAATCTATCAATGTGATACATCAAATTAACAAATTGGAGGGGGGCCAGTGCTGTGGCACAGTGGGTTAAAGCCCTAGCCTGAAGTACCAGCATCCCATATCGCTGGTTCTAGTCCTGGCTGCTCCTCCTCCAATCCAGCACTCTGCTATGGCCTGGAAAAGCAATAGAAGATGGCCCAAGTCCTTTGGCCCCTACACCTGCGTGGGAGTCCTGGAAGAAGATCCTGGCTCCTGGTTTCGGATTGGTGCAGCTCCAGCTGTTGTGGCCATCTAGGGAGTGAACCAGCAGATAGAAGACCTTTCTCTCTCTGTCTCTACCTCTCTCTGTAACTGTCTTTCAAATAAATAATAAATCTTTTTTAAAAATTGCAGAAGAAAAATCATAGGATTATCTCAACAGATGCAGAAAAAGCATTTGATAAAATACAACTCCCTTTCGTGATGAAAACTCTAAGCAAACTGGGTATAGAATGAACATTCCTCAACACAATTAAGGCAATTTATGACAAACCCACAGCCAGCATCATATTGAACAGGGAAATGTTGGATGAATTCCCACTGAGATCCAGTACCAGACAGGGATACCCACTCTCACCACTGCTATTCAAATAGTACTATAAGTTTTAACCAGAGCCATTAGGCAAGAAAAAGAAATCAAAGGGATACAAATTGGGAGTCAAACTATCCCTATTTATAGACAATATGATTCTTTATTTAGGGGATCCAGAGAACTCCACTAAGAGACTATTGGAACTCATAGAAGAGTTTGATAAAGTAGCAAGATACAAAATCAATACACAAAAGTCAACAGCCTTTGAAAACACAGACAATGCCATGGCTGAGAAAGAACTTCTAAGATAAATCCCATTCACAATAGCTACAAAAAAAAAAATCAAGTATCTTGGAATAAGCTTAACCAAGGATGTCAAAGATCTCTATGATGAGAATTACAAAACTTTAAAGAAAGAAATAGAAAAAGATACCAAAAAATGGAAAAATCTTCCATGTTCATGGATTGGAAGAATCAATATCATCGAAATATCCATTCTTCCAAAAGCAATTTACAGATTCAATGCGATACCAATCAAAATACCAAAGACATTCTTCTCAGATCTAGACAAAATGATGCTGAAATTCACATGGAGGCACAGAAGACACTGAATACCTAAAGCAATCTTATACAACAAAAACAGATCCAGAAGCATCACAATACCAGATTTCAAGACATACTACAACAGGGCAGTTATAATCAAAACAGCCTGGTACTGGTACAAAAACAGATGGATAAACCAATGGAATAGAATAGAAACACCAGAAATCAATTTAAACATCTATAACCAACTTATATTTGATCAAAGATCCAAAACCAATCCCTGGAGCAAGGACAGTCTAATCAACAAATGGTGCTGGGAAAACTGGATTTCCACATGCCGAAGTAAGAAGCAAAACCCTGACCTTACACCTTAGACAAAAATACACTGAACGTGGATTAAAGCTCTAAATCTATGACCCAACACCACGAAATTATTAGAGAACATTCGAGAAACCCTACAAGATATAGGCACAGGCAAAGACTTCTTGAAAAATACCCCATAGGCACAGGCAGGCAAAGCCAAAATTAACAACTTGGATTACATCAAATTGAGAAGTTTCTGTACTGCTAAAGAAACACTCAGGAGGCCAGCGCCGCGGCTCACTAGGCTAATCCTCCGCCTGCGGCACCAGCACTCCGGGTTCTAGTCCCGGTTGGGGCACTAGATTCTGTCCCGGTTGCTCCTCTTCCAGTCCAGCTCTCTGCTGTGGCCCGGGAAAGCAGTGGAGGATGGCCCAAGTGCTTGCGCCCCTGCACCCGCATGGGTGACCAGGAGGAAGCACCTGGCTCCTGGCTTTGGATCGGTGCAGCGCCAGCCATGGCAGCCATTTGGGGGGTGAACCAACAGAAGGAAGACCTTTCTCTCTGTCTCTCTCTCTCTCTCTCACTGTCTAACTCTGCCTGTCCAAATAAATAAATAAATAGTCAGGAAAGTGAAGAAGCAACTGATAGAATGGAAGAAAATATTTGCAAATTATGCAACTGATAAAGGATTAATAACCATAATCTACAAAGCGATCAAGAAATTCCACAACAACAAAACAAACAACCCACTAAAGAGATGGGCCAAGGACCTAAACAGACATTTTTCAAAAGAGGAAATCCAAACGGCAAACAGACACATGAAAAAATGTTCAGGATTGGGCCGGTGCCATGGCTCACTTGGCTAATCCTCCACATGAGGCGCCGGCATCCCATATGGGCACCTGGTTCTAGTCCCGGTTGCTCCTCTTCCAGTCCAGCTCTCTACTGTGGCTCAGAAGGGCAATGGAGGATGGCCCAAGTGCTTGAGCTCCTGAACCCACATGGGAGACCAGGAAGAAGCTCCTGGCTTCGGATCAGCACAGCTCCAGCCATAGCAGCCATTTGGGGGATGAACAAATGGAAGGAAGACCTTTCTCTCTGTCTCTCTCACTGTCTATATTTCTACCTGTCAAATAAATTTTAAAAAATGTTCAGTATCACTAGCCATCAGGGAAATGCAAATCAAAACCACAATGAGGTTTCACCTGGTTAGAATGGCTTACATACAGAAATCAACTAACAACATATGCTGGCGAGGATGTGGGGGGAAAGGCACACTAATCCACTGTTGGTGGGGAATGAAAACTGGTAAGGCCACTATGGAAGACAGTTTGGAGAATCCTCAGAAATCTGAATACAGCCCTACCATACAACCCAGCCATCCCACTCCTGGAAGTTTATGCAAGGGAAATGAAATCAGCAAATAAAAGAGTTATCTGCATCACCATGTTTATTGCAGCTCAATTCAAAATTGCTAAGACATGGAATCAACCTAAATGCCCATCAACAGAAGACTGGATAAAGAAATTATGGGATATGTACTCTATGGAATACCACACAGCAGAAAAAAAAAAAATGAAATCCAGTCATTTGCAACAAAATGGAAGAATCTGGAAAACATCATGCTGAGTGAAATAAGCCACTCCCAAAGGGACAAATATCATGTGTTCTCCCTGATCTGTGACAACTGAGCACCTAAAAGGAAACCTTTAGATGTGAAACTGACACTATGAGAAGCAAGGACTTGATCGGCCCTTGTCCTGACTATCAAGGAACAGCTTATTATTTTAGTAACTTCTTTTTCTACTTAATGCCATTGGTTGAATTCTTTACTAACACAGAATTATTCTCAGGCATTTAAATCCAATTGAAAATTTACCCCTGTTAAAAATAAGAGTGGGAATAAGAGAGGGAGGAGATGTACAGTTCGGCACAAGTTCTCTCGGACTTACCCCTAAGGGTAAAGCTAAAAACTTGCCAAGGAACTGTAAATCCCATTAAGTTGGCAGTTACCAATGCCATCTTACTACTTAAAGTGATCAGTTTAAGTTCATAACTGATCATAAAGATAGGATTAAATGTCAAAGGGATCACATAAATAAGACCAAGTGCCTGCTAATAATAATTGATAAATTATAAAGGAGAGAATGATCCAATATGGGAAGCAGGACACACAGCAGACTCATAGAATGACAAATGTCCTAAATAGCACTCTGGCCTCAGAATCAGCCCTTAAGGCATTCGGATCTGGCTAAAAAGTCCATCAGAGTTGCTCAGGCATGGAAAGCCAAGACACTGTGGCAAAAAATGACCTAAATAAAAGATCACTATGAGGGAGATCCTGATATAAAGAAGGGGCCATCAGAGAAAGAGGTACCTTTCTCTGAAGGGAGGAGAAAACTTCTATTTTGATTATGGCCTTGTCTAAGTAAGGTTGGAGTTTGTGGACTCAAGAGGCTTCCATAGCCTTGGCAGTCATGACAAGAGCCTCGGGTGATCACTGATGTCATAAATAAGAGTTTCAATTGTTAAATCAACAACCGGAGTCACTGTGCACTTGCTCCCCATATAGGACCTCTGTCCTTAATGTGTGTTGTACTATGAGAATTATTGGTAAAACTAGTCTTCAAACAGTACTTTATATTTTGTGTGTCTGTGTGGGTGCAAACTGTTGAAATCTTTCTTAGTATAGAGTTGATCTTCTGTATATAAATATAATTAGAAATGAATCTTAATGAAGAATGGGATGGGAGAGGGAGTCAGAGGTGGGGTGGTTTGAGGATGGGAGGGCGGGTATGGGGGGAAAAACCACTATAATCCAAAAGAAACCAACCATTAATAAATGCTGGCAAGGATGTGGGGGATAAGGCACCCTAATCTACTGTTGGTGAGAATGTAAACTAGTACAGCCATTGTAGAAGGCAGTATGGAGATACCACAGAAATCTGAGAAAAATCTACCATTTGACCCAGCAATTCCACTTCTGGAAATTTACCCAAAGGAAATGAAATCAGCATATTAAAGATTTATCTGTGCCCCTTGTTCATGGCAGCTAAATTGATAATAGGTAAGATATGGAATCAACCCTGATGTCCATCAACTGATGACTGGATAAAGAAAGTATGGCATATGTACACTATGAAATACTTCTCAGGGTTAAAAAAAATTATATCCAGTCTTTTGCAATGAAAAGGATGCAACTGGAAACCATTATACTTAGTGAAATAAGGCAGTCCCAAAAAGACAAAAACCATATATTTCCCTGATCTGTAGTAACGAATAGAGTACCTAAAAGGTAATGTATAGGAGTGAAAATGACTTTTTGAGATTCCATGACTGATTACAGACTTTGTCTTTGTTGAGGAACAGTGTTTTTTCCCCCTCATACTATTCATTGAACTCTTTACTTAGTGTAGGGTTAATCTTATGAGTATAAAGTAAACTGAAAATAGATCTTTGTAAAAATTAAGAGTGGGAATAGAAGAGAGGAGGAAGAAGGGTGGGAGCATGTGTACAGGAGGAGGTCAGGATGGGAAGAATTTCTATGTTCCTATATCTGTAGCTATCAAATTGTTGACATTTGTATACCTTAAAAAATTAAGAAAAATTTTAAATAAAAAGAAAAAAATTACTAGCAAGAGAATGGCTCTGTAATTAGGAGGAAATAGTTAGTTACCACTTTTAGAGATGGGTAAACTCATTTTAGTTTTCAGGGAACACAAGGAGACCAGATTGCTTAATATTAGCTGGTCTACAGAAAGTGATGTACTGGTAAATATTTAATAACTAGCTGTCTGGAAAAATAACTGTAGCACTTGCAGATTTCCCTGGTGCAATACTATCATCATGGCCAATTTTGAACTACCAATAGGCTAACCACCAGCTCACTAAATTCTATCAGCTCACTAAACTTTTAAAAATTGACAAGTGTCTCACACAAGCTGCTACAGATCTGTTCCAACACATCACTGTCACAGACACAGTGCTGAGGTGCTGAAAATTTACTAAGTCATCCTTTTCTCTATATGGTGATATAAAACCTTGACTGAACCAAGGACTTGGTCCAGGAGTTGGAGTAAATTTTAAAAAATAAAATCAGAGGAAAAAACAAGCAAACCTGGCTTTGCTTTGAAATATCTCCATGGCTCATCTTTATAGAGAGGCAGGCTGGGAATGATACCAGAGAGAGGCCTCCAATTTTAATCAAACTGTGTCAACTGCCTCCAGTTATCTGGCACATCACAGGGTCCACATAAACATAAGGAAGTCAACTCTACCTCATCCTTGCTGGTTTCCAGAGTGATAACACTCCAGACTTTGGTCAATCCAGCTGAGAGATGTGAAAGGGAAGAAAATCTAAGGCAGTGGCTCTCAAACCTTTATGACAGTCACTAGATGGCCATCGCTTAGAAAAAGCTACTACAACAGACAAGTAAGTCCATTAGAGTAATACACTGGAACAAGCATATTTAGAGAGGCTCAAGTAGACATTAACAAAGCAATACTGTTGATGCAAATTTATGAGGGGACTTCAAAAAGTTCATTTAAAAAATATATTGAAACATTTGTATATATGACTTTCTAGAAATGTTTTTGCGCCAAAATAAACATATCTTTTAATTCCATTTTTCTACACATACATATTTTGTACATTAAAATCCATCATGGGGCTGATCAAATACCCTTCAGAAAAATAAAAGTAACACTTAAAAATCAGAGGCTGGCATTGTGGTGTGGTGGGTTAATCTTCCACCTGCAACACCAGAATCCCATAAGGGCATTCAAGTCCCTACTGCTCCACTTCCTATCCAGCTCCTGGCTAATGTACCTGGGAAAGCGATGTAAGATAACCCAAGTATTTGGAGCCCTGCCACACACATGGGAGACTCACATGAAGCTCCTGGTTTTGGCCTTGCTCAGCCCTGACCATTGTAATCATTTGGGGAGTGAACCAGTAGGTGAAAGATTCCTTTCTCTTTCTCTCTCTCTCTCTCTCCCACCCTCTCTCTCCCTCCTTCCCTCCCTCCCTGCCTCCTTTAGCCTCTCTGTAACTCTGCCTTTCAAATAAAATTTAAAAATAAACAAACAAACATATTCTTGGCTACAGCTGTTTCAAGAAACAACTAAATGAAATATACTTCTGCATTTTCTATACACCTATTATATATAGTACAATGTTTATTATTATGTAATTTGTATATGATCTTTTTGTAATCATGATTATGATGATGATGATAGTTAATGGTCATCTGGAGTTTTCTCTTTCCCATTCACAATTCTGACAGCTTAACCTGTTTTGCTTCATTTAATCTTCACATATCCCTAAGGGGAAGGGTGTTATTATTAACCTATCTACCCACAGCATCACACCATACCCCTTTTTGGAGTGTACTGCCAGGAAAATTTTTACTCTGTTGACAAACTGGTAAACGTCCTGATTCCTGATTCTGAGTTGTGTGAAATTTACTGTTTGCCTTTCATCTGTGGATTCCAGGAAATGAACATTAGAATTTGGGTCTCATGCACAGGCTGGTGCCATTCTGTCAGTTACATTTGTACATGAGCTTCCCCTGATATGTCTTTGTTCTGACTTTCTAGTATCGTTTTATTTGCCTTGTGGCATATATCCTTTGCTACTAATTGCCTCAAACTTTTTGGAAAGAAGAAAAACAGAAATAAATTTTAAAATAAATAGAAGCTGTGTATCCCGCTTCCCATGTTGGATGGTTCTCTCCCTTTTTGATTCTATCAGTTAGTATTAGCAGACACTTGTCTTGTTTGTGTGATCCCTTTGACTCTTAGACCTATCAGAGCCATCAATTGTGAACTGAAATTGATCACTTGGACTAGTGAGATGGCATTGGTACTTGCCACCTTGATGGGATTGTATTGGAATCCCCTGGCACATTTCTAACTCCACCATTTGGGGCAAGTCCGATTGAGCATGTCCCAAATTGTACATCTCCTCCCTCTCTTTTTCCACTTTTATATAATGGCAGATGTCCTAAACAACACTCTGACCTCAGAATCAGCCCTTAAGGCATTCAGATCTGGCTGAAGAGCCAATGAGAGTATTGTAGGCATGGAAAGCCAAGATACCATGGAAAAGAAAAAAAAGAAGAAGACCTAAATGAAAGATCTCTGTGAGTGAGATCCCAGTGGAAAGAACGGGGCCATCAAAGGAGGAGGTACCTTTCTCTGAAGGGAGGAGAGAACTTCCACTTTGACTATGACCCTAGCGGAATAAGATCAAAGTCAGCGAACCCTAAAGGCTTCCATAGCCCTGGCAACTCATGACTAGAGCCTAGGGAGATTACTGACGCCATGAACAGGAGTGTCAAATTGTTAAGTCAGCAACAGGAGTCACTGTGTACTTACATCCCATGTGGGATCTGTCCTTAATGTGTTGTCTAATGTGCAGTGATGCTATAACTAGTACTGAAACAGTATTTTTACACTTTGTGTTTCTGTGTGGGTACAAACTGATGAGATCTTTACTAATTATATACTGAATCGATCTTCTGTATATAAAGAATTGGAAATGGAAAAAAAAAAACCTGGTGTTAAATTGGAAATGGCATAGAAAATTAATTAATTTTAAAAAAATATTATGTAGGATCTCTGTCTTTAATGTGCTGTACACTGTTATTTAATGCTATAACTAATACTCCAACAGTATTTTTTTCACTTTGTGTTGCTATATGGGGGCAAACTGTTGAAATCTTTACCTAATATATACTAAACTGATCTTCTGTATATAGAGAATTGAAAATGAATCTTGATGTGATTGGAAGGGGAGAGGGAGCGGGAAAGGGGAGGGTTGTGGGTGGGAGGGAAGTTATGGGAGGGGGGAAGCCATTGTAACCCATAAGCTGTACTTTGGGAATTTATATTCATTAAATAAAAGTTTAATAAATGAAAAAAAAATTAGAAGCTTCATGCAGTTCTCCCACATGGATGCAGGGTCCAGGCACTCGGGCCATCTTCCACTGTTTCCCAAGCACATTAGAAAAGAGCTGGATCAGAAGTAGAGCAGATGGGAGTCAAACCAGCACCCATATGCAATGCCGGCACTGCAGACAGTGGCTTAACCCACTGTATAAAGCACCAGTCTTCATTATGGATCTTTAAAGAAAAGGGAAGCATCTTCCTCTTACAGAAACCATGCAGCTATCTTTGTACATAAGCATCTATTATGAACCTCTTACCATAATATAAGACATTATTTAATGGAAATTATTTATAAAATCATTTGGACCTAAGCATGCATGTGTTGCTAAGAGTCACTATCACACTCTATTTCTTCTGGCAAATGAGTCCAGCTACTTATAAGAGTAGATATAGGAGAAAAATCCAAAAATACTAACAACATTGTTCAGAATAAACGAAGTATAGCATAACTCTTCCCTCTTACCTAAAGGAGATTTGGTGGTGTCAGTTTGTCTCAAGCACAAAGCTTGAAATGACTGATGTTTCAAGATATTTCATTTTAATAGCAGTAATGACTGTCTTGTCCTTATTTATCTTAAAATTCCTTAGGAGGTGAAGGTCTGGCCTGCAGGCCTTATGAGGCTCATGAAATCATGTGGTCTAGCCCTGCCAAGGCAACCGCAGGTGGGACTCAAGATTTAATAAATCTATAGCAGGCTGGGGCGAACGCTATGGCATAGTAAGTTAAGCCTCAACCAATGGTGCCAGCATCCCATATGGGTGCCAGTTTGTGTCCCAGGTGCTCCTCTTCCAATCTAGCTCTCTGCTAATGGCCTGGGAAAGCAGTGGAGGACAAGTGCTTGGGCCCCTGCATACACGTGAGAAACTGAGAAGAAGCTCCTGGCTCTTGGCTTCAAGTCAGCCCAGCTCCAGTTGTTGCAGTCATTTGGAGAGTGAGCCAGCAGATGGAAGACAGACCTCTCTCCCTCTCTCAGTCTGTAACTCTGCCTATCAAATAAATATATTTAAAAAAAAAAAATCAGCAGCTGGTGCCGCGGCTCACTTGGCTAATCCTCTGCCTGTGGTGCTGGTACCCCGGGTTCTAGTCCCAGTTGGAGCGCCGGATTCTGTCCCAGTTGCTCCTCTTCCAGTCTAGCTCTCTGCTATGGCCTGGGAGTGCAGTGGAGGATGGCCCAAGTGCTTGGGCCCTGCACCCACATGGGAGACCAGGAGGAAGCACCTGGCTCCTGGCTTCGGATCGGCACAGCGCTCTGGCCATAGCGGCCATTTTGGGGGTGAACCAATGGAAGGAAGACCTTTCTCTCTGTCTCTCTCTCTCACTGTCTAACTCTGCCTGTCCCCCCCCCCAAAAAAAAAGGCAACAGGCTAATTTTTAAATTGATAATTTAATTTTGTAGGACCCATGACTGATGTTAGAAAATATCCAAATGACCCACCCATGTTTTAAAATGTAGTAACAGGGGCCAGTGCTGTGGCACAGCGGGTTAAAGCCCTGGCCTGAAGCACTGGAATCCCATATGGGTGCCGGTTCTAGTCCCAGCTGCTCCTCTTCCAATCCAGCTCTCTGCTATGGCCTGGGAAAGCAGTAGAAGATGGCCCAAGTGCTTGGGCCCCTGCATGGAGACCCAGAGGAAGCTCCTGGCTCCTGGTTTCATATCGGCACAGCTCTGGCCGTTGCAGCCATCTGGGGAATGAACCAGTGGACGGAAGACCTCTCTCTGTCTCTACCTCTCTCTGTAACTCTTTCAAATAAATAAAATAAATCTTTAAAAAAAATGGAGTAACAAATAGCTTTTACTATCTAAATTTGACCAGGAAAAAAGCAAAAACACAAAGTCACTCAAAAAAAAAAAAAAAAAAAAAAAGAGAGAGAGAGAGACACATCCCTGCACTTCTTTTGGGTCTCCCGTGGGAGTTTTCTCAACCAACTCATTCCGTGGTTCTGAGCAGATTTTCTAGAATTCTGGATGACATCAACCCTGCCATCACTCTGATGTCCCTAGGCATTCTCAGTCATGGTGCTTCCAGTCTGAACTTTGATAGCTCAGAATCTCAGGCTTTACTGGGGTTCCCAAGGAGTCTGAATGCTTTTGTTGACAGTTCATGCTTCAAATGATCAAACTAATTTGTTGTGAATTTGTGAGCTTTTAAGCTCTCAATTTGTTAAATTCACTCCTTTTACAACTTTGCCCTCAAAATGCTTGATTAAGGTATGGGAACATAAATCTAGTTTACAGTTTCTTATCCAACAAAATAGTCTAGCTTTTCTTCTTTTTTTTTCTCTCTGCCAAAGCAATAAAAGCACACCTACAGCCTTTGAATGAAGAGGTGTAATTACAGTCTGCATCCAGAAGGAAATAGCAAGGCTCTCCTTAGCCCACCTTCACTCTCTGGACTGGTACCTCTCAGCTTTAACACGCATGGGCATCACCTGGGCATCTTGCTAACCTGTACCATTGATTCAGCAGGCTGGGGCAGGGCATGAGACCAGTATTTCTAACAGCTCCCAGGTGATGCTGGCTGGGCTGGTCCAGACAACACTGCATGGGAGCAAGGTGTAGAGCATCACAATACATTAAATTAAAAAGAAATAGATGTAAATAATTTTAACAATTATATTTTAAATATAATACATCAAAACATTATAATTTCAACATGTAATCAATATAAAAATTGTTGAGATTATTTTTCACTCTATATTCAAAATGTGCCTGTGCACATTCTACATTTACAGCACATCATAAATTATACTCACCACATTTCAAGTGCCCAGTGGCCACATGACACTAGTAGCTTATGAACTGAAACACAGATCTAGAGGGTCTCACTGTTTTCTCAAATAAATTCTGTCCAGTAACTCCTGATTGTTACAAAAATCTGTGAGTGTCAGGCAGAGTTCACCCCTAACTGTCTTTAGGGTGAGGTCTGCATCTGGACTGAAAGTGACAGTTCTATTTTGGAAGATGAGTTTATTCAAAACCTAAGAGCTTCTGCAGGCACCAAGAGGCCCTTTTGCATAGGGCACAGACAATCCTTAGCTCTGTCTTTTGACCCTTCTTAGTTCCAAGTTAAATGAAGCCCATAGCAAGACAAGGCACAGAAAAGTTGAGACCCAAAAGAAGTTCAGGAGGCTGGGTCAAAACGTGTGAAATAAGGAGGAATAGGCCATATTGTGAAGAGAGAGAGCCTGGATAGTACAAGACCTAGAAATCCTCACTAAGGAGTTTTGAACTGCATCTTAAGAGAAACTGGGACCTATTCAAAGATTTTTTTTTTTTTTTTTTGACAGGCAGAGCGGACAGTGAGAGAGAGAGACAGAGAGAAAGGTCTTCCTTTTGCCGTTGGTTCACCCTCCAATGGCCGCCGCGGTAGCGCGCTGCGGCCGGCGCACCGCGCTGTTCCGATGGCAGGAGCCAGGTGCTTCTCCTGGTCTCCCATGGGGTGCAGGACCCAAGGACTTGGGCCATCCTCCACTGCACTCCCTAGCCACAGCAGAGAGCTGGCCTGGAAGAGGGGCAACCGGGACAGGATCGGTGCCCCAACCGGGACTAGAACCCGGTGTGCCGGCGCCGCAAGGCGGAGGATTAGCCTGTTGAGCCACGGCGCCGGCCCTATTCAAAGATTTTAAACAGAGAAACATGGGTTTCTTCTAACAATGAAACACTTTCTAGGAGAACAGATTGACAGCAAGGAGTTTAGATAGGAAACTTCAGAAATGCGGCTGGGATACCAATCCTGAGGTTGACGTAAAAAGAGAAAAGAATGCTATTTGCGCTCAGATGATAGATTGTAGATGTTGAAAGATGGTTCGAGAAGAACCAGGGACAATGCTCAGGTGTATCGAGCATGACCCCAAGAGGGAACCCCAACTGGGAGACCTTGAGAAGGAGTACAAAGGTGTGGTTTACAAAGCGCTGACAGACTGAAGAGAAGCCACAAGGGACCTCTCAATTCCCCAGAGCTGGCACAGATACCACCCCTAGGCCTGAAGCTCAAGGCAAAGGAGCACCAGCAGGGTGAGGCTGAGCATAATTACCCAGTCCTCACTCTCCTCCCTCCTCTCCTTTCTTTCCAGAACTCCCTCCGGGTCCTACCAGAAGGCAGAGAACAAGGGAGCCCTCTGGTGTTGTCCTTGAGGTCTCTGTATGCAGGAGAAGACAGCCAGAGAGTGGGTCTGGTGAGGTAAAAGGCATCTGGCAAACCAGCTTTCTGCCCTATCACTCACTGAGACAGGGAACACTAAAGGAGTTGATGAGGCTGCAAGGATGCTGTGATGTGTGTTCAGGTCCACACCAGCCCCTGGATTCTGTCTACCTGATGTGATCTTAAAGCCACCTCCCATCCTGAAGTCTGCATGTCAAAAGAGGAGATCACTCTGAACTTATAACAGCTGCTTACAGACTCCCTGCTTCCTTTCCACCTCTGAAATCCATTCTCAACCCAGTTCTGCAAAGCCAAGTCCTCAGTGGTTTTCCATCACACTCAGGATAAAATGTGAACTCTCAGCCTTGGCCAACAAGTGTGGCAGAACATGGCCCTGCCCTGCCTCTGACAATCTGGCACCCACTCACTCCCTTCTCTCCACTACCTACAACCTACCCACCTCCGACCCCCCGCCATGTGAGATGCACTTCACTCAGATCCCCTTACATGGGCTGCTGATACCCTCAGCTGCCCTATCTCTTCCCCAGGGGGACCTTCTTGGACCCTACCAAAGTAAGAGCCCCACCTGCCCTGGATTCTCCAGAATTCGACAGCATTGTGAAAAGTTATCTTAATTTTACTGTCTTCTTTCAGTAGGAATAAAGTTCTAACGCATACTCAACTATCTTACCCATCTTTTCACTGCTGTTATCCTCCCAGCCCCTAGCTAGTACTCAATAAATACGTGATTAAGTGACCACACATAACAAGGGACACAACATGCCAGTCCTAAGATTGGATCATCTCAGAAGAAACAGTTGTGGCCCCTAGCTCTGACTCTGAAAACTGTGTAGCCAGGACCTGAGCTGGGGTACAAGGCACTGAGCTGCCTGGGCTGCTATGAAGAACCAAGGCCATCCTCTGTAAACTGTCTCCAAACATATGATACAGGATCTTCACATGAGGTGTTCATGTACATGAATATTTAAAGAGAATATGTTAAATAACTCCCCTTCACACACATCAATACCCCCAACTCAGAATTGACATGATTAACAGTTCCCTGTGTAGTCTTTCCTGTTCTACATTTAAATACACACACACATACACTTCATATATTGGACATACATGTACATATAAGATAGTGTGTAGGGCACCAGTGCTGTAACAGGTTAAGTCACCATCTGTGTGACACCAGCATCCCATGTGGGCAGCAGTTCAATTCCTGGCTGCTCCACTTCCAATCCTGCTAATGTGCCTGGAAAGGCAGTGGAAAATGGCCCAAGTGCTTGGGCCCCTGCATCCATGTGGGAGACCCAGAAGAAGCTCCTGGTTTGGGTCTGGTTTGGCTCCAACCATTACTGCCCATTTGAGGGGGTGACCTAATGGATGGAAGACCTCTCTGTCTCTCTCTCTCTGCCTTTCAAATAAGATAAATCTTTTAAAAAACTGATATATATGTATTTAAATATATGCTTGCCTATTTCTACATATAAATACAGATATATACTTTATATATACACATATATCCACAGATACATATACTATAGACTATTTTTTTTTTTTGACAGGCAGAGTGGACAGTGAGAGAGAGAGACAGGGAGAAAGGTCTTCCTTTGCCGTTGGTTCACCCTCCAATGGACACTGCGGCCGGCGCGCCGCGCTGATCTGAAGCCAGGAGCCAGGTGCTTCTCCTGGTCTCCCATGCGGGTGCAGGGCCCAAGGACTTGGGCCATCCTCCACTGCCTTCCCGGGCCACAGCAGAGAACTGGCCTGGAAGAGGGCCAACCGGTACAGAATCCGGCACCCCGACCAGGACTAGAACCCGGTGTGCCAGCGCTGCAGGCGGAGGATTAGCCTATTGAGCTGCGGCGCTGGCCAAATCTTATCAATCTTTTAAGAAATATTTGCCTATTTTTAATTTTATGTATTAACTTGAATAAGCCATGGTATCCAGGTATTTGGTAACACACCAGTCTAGATATCACGGTGAAGGTTTTTTAGATGACATTAATATTTGGAACAGATTATGAGTAAAGAAGATTGCCCTCCAATAATTTGGAGACTGTATGAGAAAAGACTGAATCCCCCCCCCCCAAAAAAAAAGATAGGATTTTGCCTCCTGACTATCTAGAAGTGGGCTGCAACATTAACTCCTCCTGGGATCTCAAGCATGCTAGCCTGCCTTGTGGGTTTTGAACTCGCCAGTCTCCACAGGGCCACGTGAAGCAATCCCTGTAAAGACTATAGATAGGTGATGGGGAGGAGAGATAAACAGGTAGGCAGGTAGACAGAAGATGAAGAGATAGATAATAGATGGATAGATAGGTGATAGATACAGATGCACACACTTACTGATTTTGTTTCTCTGGAGAAGCCTAATATACCTACTTAGTGAGAAATTAACCTCAGTCTATGCAGTTTGTAATTTTATGATTACTGGTAAAGTTCAAAGCCATTTATATAAGGGTTTTTAAAAATACTTTTCTTTCGGCCAGTGTCGTGGCTCACTAGGCTAATCCTCCGCCTGCGGCGCTGGTACTACGGGTTCTAGTCCCGGTTGAGGCGCCGGTTCTGTCCTGGTTGCTCCTCTTTCAAGCCAACTCTCTGCTGTGGCCCAGGAAGGCAGTGGAGGATGGCCCAAGTGCTTGGGCCCTGCACCTGCATGGGAGACCAGGAGGAGGCACCTGGCTCCTGGCTTCAGATCCCTGTAGCTCCAGCCGTAGCGGCCATTTGGGGTTGAACCAACGGAAGGAAGACCTTTCTCTCTGTCTCTCTCTCTCACTGTCCACTCTGCCTGTCAAAAAAAAAATACTTTTCTTTCTTTTTGTGTGTGATTTTTCTGTTAATAACCTTTGCCTATTTTTACTGGTCATTTGACTTTTTCTTATAGGAGTTCTTCCACATTCTTATTCTGAGTCTTTCTTTTGTAAGTTGCACACAGTTCATATGATCTGCCCTTTGTCATTAACATGGTGAACATGTAGCCTCTGAACTGATGTGCACTCACAGTCCATGAGGAAGGATGGCTCTTACCTCTCTACCCATCCATACCTGAGCTTCTTGAACTTGCAATTTTCTCTATACTGGTTTCTCTATCATCCAATCACACCAACTTTCTATCTTTTTAGCAACTGTCAAGATTTCTAACATACAGCACTTGTAGATGCATCCATTTTCTTATACTTTCTTGTCATTTCAAAAGATTTTAGGGAGGGCCTGGTAAATGTGGGAGTTCAGCTGACCACATTGAACAAAAACTGATGAATCACTTCATAACGAAAGCATTTCCTCATTGCATAATGCGTGGAAGTTTCTCAAGTCTCCAGCACCCATCTGGGTACATTTTTTGAAACCTTTTCAAATGTAATAACAGAACCTAAAACCATAAAATTACCCCTAACTAGTCCATGAAGAACTAAAAGAACATTAGCATACTCTTTTAAAAGTGCCAGTAAGTACTTAATAAGTAGGATACTGTACAAAGAGGACTAAAGATACATGCTTTTGGAAACCTAAAGTCTACCATAGAGAAGTTGTGGTACAATCATGGAAAGAGTGAAAAGAGTACATAATTATGCGCATAATTAAGACTTGCTTTCTACACAGGGTTCTGTTTGTTTTTTGTGAAACAAAGAGTTGTACTTAATCAAGAAAATACTGCTTTCTACATTATGATGATTTACACACAAGAATTACACTACATGAGGCCAGAGATACTCCCTCTCTGAACAACATGTTAACATGGAACAATTGAGGAAACATTCAGATACTGAAGGGCAGAAGGCAGGTTTCCAAACTCTGCCTGGCATGAGAAAAACAGCATTTATGAGTGAGAGTTGGAAAACCATGAGATTTACCTCCTGATGAGAACAGATGGCCAATCCGCTTCCTCCTTCTCCTAGTAAACCTGAAGATTAGTGAAATTCCAGCATGGCTGCCATATCTGCCTGCCTCCACCCCAATCCAGCCAGCTCCTCTCTGTTTTCCTCAAGGAAGATCTTGGGAAAACCACTGGGCATTGGGGCCATGCCTTCCCCCTGCCAATGCAGTGATGGGTACAGGACACAGCTGGCCCCAGGACATAATTTGCAGCACAAAACGAAGATTAAAGACCCTTATTCAATGTTCATTAAGAATCTTATGATAGTTAAGAGTGGAGCACTAACCCAATCAGAGGCCTTTCAAGGTGTAGTTGGTTCTGTGCCCATGAAGCCAGCCTGGTTGGCTTACTGGGTTCCTGAGAGAAGAACCACAGAGAGAGCAACAGGGAAGCTGAGCCATCTCCCCAGCAGAGCTCAGCAGGGACAATCACTCACTCCTGTACCCCATCCTAGGGACTTTAGCTCCTGCCCTTGCCTTTCCAAGGTCTGGTTCTTCCATCTCCAGCTTTGCCTATGGTTTGTTTGGATTTTCCTTAGATGTCTCTGTGACTTGCACTGAAACCCTAACTGACACAGGAAGCTAAAAAGTGATTCCCATTTATTGGACACATTGTTAGATCAGGCTCAATTCTAGGCATAAGGGATAAAATATCAATGAAAAAGAACTTTGCTGGGCCAGGGCTGTGGCGCAGTGGGTTAAAGCCCTGGCCTAAAGCACCAGCATCCCATGTGGGCTTTGGTTCTAGTCCAGCTGCTCTTCTTCCAATCCAGCTCTCTGCTGTGGCCTGAGACAGTAGTAGAGGGTGGCCCAGGTCCTTGGACCCCTGCACCCACGTGTGAGACCTGGAGGAGGCTCCTGGCTCCTGGCTTCGGATCGGCGCAGCCATCTGGGGAGTGAACTAGCAGTTAGTAGACTTCTCTGTCTTTACCTCTCTCTCTAACTCTGTCTTTCAAATAAATAAAATAAATCTTTAATAAAGAGGAAAAAAAAAAGAACTCTGCTTTCAAATAGCCCCCTAACATAATGTAAACAGTAAGTCAAAGGATAAGTCACTTCAAAAAGCAAAAAATGTTGTTAAGAAGATAAACAGGTTCATATTATGGGAGGATTAGAGGGAAAAAGCACTCCCTACTCAGGGCCTTTGCACTTGCCATTCCCACTGCCCAAAACACCATTTCCCAGACATTCCCTGTGGTCACCCTTTCACTTTCTCCCGCTTCCTATTTAAGCATCACCTTATCAAGGTGGCTTCCTCTAACTACCCAACTCAAGATGGCACTGCCTCCCATCACTGCTCCTTTTCCCTCCCCCCTTGTTCTGCTTTTGTTTTCTTCATAATATTTATTATTACCTGATATATTATTGACTTATTTACTTACTTATGAATTATCTGCCTCTCCCCCACCAGATGCATCCTCCATGGAAAAAAGGGATTTCATCTTTTGGTCCACAGCTCAGTTCTTGCACTGAGAACAGCACGTGCACTGCATAATTAGTATTTTTCTAGTGAATGAATGACTAAGAGTAGCCAAAGAAGGCCTCTCTGAGGAAGCAACTTTAAGACTGAATCCTAAATAAGCAATCATATAGAGGATTTTCCAGGCAAAGGGAGCAGCAAGTGCAAAAACAGAGATGGAAACAAACTTCTTGTGCTTAAAGGACAGAAAGAAGACCAATGTGAGCACCCATTTCACCCTGACTCAAAGTGAAGAGAAGCTTAAGGGTAACTATGGTATATCAGGCCACCTAGACTCAGACCAACAGTGGTAGTCTACCCTTGCAGTCCTCTGGGTCCACAAGGTAGACCACCACCGCCCTGATGGCCCTGTCAGAGCCTCTGGGGTGCCCCAGGATGGAAGAGCAGTAAGACTCGCTGGAAGCAGAAATGATGAAATGGCAAATGCCCGTCTTCAGGGTGGTGCTACCAGAACTTCACAGCACTCAGAGGATGCTGCTGCACCTTGAGTGGGATGTAGACAGGGTTTAGAAAGTGAATCAGCAAATAAATCGCAGAGGGGTGCAAGGGAGTGTCTACAGCTCATGGCAGAGCTCATGAAATCTCAAGCCAGTTCTGTGTTGGCACAAGAAGGGTAATTTGTTGAGACAGATATTGGCTCCTATAGGACTGCACCATCAACAGGACTGCTAGTACTGGATGCAGTGCAGCCAATTCTCACTCACTCCATGACAACATCTCTTCTTGCCCATAACACTCTGCCACTGCTGACCCAGGAACTAGCCCCATGTCTAGCCATCCCTGACTCTTCAGAGTTGGCATGTGACATGCATCAGGCCAGTACTGAGCTACTGACTGATGCACAGAACTCACTAGGGCAAAGTTTCAAGCCCCTAGTTGAGAATTCTAGGAAAACAGCGTTTTTCTACCATGAATCTACCAATCCAATGCATTATTTTAAGCATTTTTTTCTTGACATACAGCAAACATATAGGAAAGTACACATTTGTTGGCTATAACCTGACAAATCATCACAATGTGAACACATCCATGTAATAGACACACAGGTTGAGACTGGAGCATGACCAACACCTAGGACCTCTCCTCATGCCTTCCAATCATTTCACCATCCTCGTCCCAAGAGTAACTGTTTTCCTGACTTAAGATATCATCCATTAGTCCTGTTTTCAACTTTATGTGAATAAAAACAGACAGTACGTATTCTTTTGTGTGTGGTTTCATTCAGCTGTAATATTTGTGAGACTCATCCATGTTACAAGGGGGGAGTGTTAATGTTAGAAGATGTGAGCTCCTGAACATAATCCTAAGGGCCTGAGCTTTGATTCCAAAAGCAGGATGCATATTTTTATGTATATGTACTAGCATACTTTTTTTTTAATTTTTCTTTTTGAGATAATATTTTAAATTTACATTATATGGGGCCAGCACTGTGGTGCAGCAGGTTAAAGCCCTGGCCTTAAGCGCCAGTATCCCATATGGGCGCCAGTTCTAGTCCCGGCTGCTCCACTTCTGATCCAGCTCTCTGCTATGGCCTGGGAAAGCAGTAAAAGATGGCCCTAGTCCTTGGGCCCTGCACCCACATTGGAGAACCGGAAGAAGCTCCTAGCTCCTGGCTTCATATCAGCACAGCTCCACCCATTGCGGCTATGTGGGGGAGTGAGTGGATGGAAGACCTCTCTGTCTCTACCTCTCTCTGTAACTCTGTCTTTCAAGTAAATAAAATAAATCTTTAAAAAAATTTACATTATAGTCAAAGACTTAATGCTTGTCAGAACTGCAAGAAAATCCAAGCAAACAGGCTAATTAATAGTGTTATGATTGCATTTCGAGGGCTGGGGCTATGGTATAGTGGGTAAAGCCACTGCCTGCGGCACCCTCATCCCATATAGATGCCGATACAAGTTCCAGCTATTCCACTTCCAATCCAGGTCCCTGCTAATGCACCTGGGAAAACAGCAGAAGCTGGCCCAAGTGCTTGGGCACTTAGGTACCAACATGGGAGATCCACAAGAAGCTTCTGACTCCTGGCTACAGACTAGCCCAGCTCTGGCCATTGTGATCATGTGGGGAGGAACCAGCAGATGGAAGATTTTTCTGTCTCTCCCTCTCTCTCTGTAACTCTGCTTTTCAAATAAATAAATAAATCTTAAGGAAAAAAATTGTATGCTGCTATGCCCTCTTATCTGTGCTTCTATGGCAACGGGGTAGGTCCTAGTGACAGATACATTTTCTGCTAGTCAAGTGGGCCCAACAACTGATAGAGTGACTTCTTGATTGATGACTACTATTGTGTAAACCCTGTATTTAAAAAAATCTTCCCCAGTCCACACAGCAGGCTCATAGAGTAACAATTGCTTTAAATAGCACTCTGACCTCAGAATCAGCCCTTAAAAGCTGAAAAGCCCTTTCAGACATGGAAAGCCAAGACACTGTGGCAAAAATATCCTATATGAAGGACCTCAGTGGGTGAGACTCCAGTGGAAAGAAATGATCACCAAAGAAGTAAGTGCTTTTCTCTGAAGGGAGAAGAGAAATTCCACTTTGCTTATGGCCTTGTCTAAATACTGATGGAGTTTGTGGATTCAAAAGGCTTCCATAGCCTAGGCAGCTCATGTCAGGAGTCTCGGGTGATCACTAACGTCATACATAAGAGTGTTAACTACCAAATTAACAACAAGAGTCACTGTGTACTAACTTCCCATGCAGGTCCTCTGTCCTCAAAGAGTTGTATTATAATTACGTCCAAGTGCTCACAAAAGATGTATCATTCTTGGGTGCTCTTTTGAAGTTAACTAAGTTTCTAAAAATAAATAAATAAAAGAAGTAAAATTAACTTCAAGATGCAATGACTTTGAACAGCCCTTGTCTTGACTGTTGAGGAACAGTTTTTTGTTTGGTTTTGGTTTGGTTTTTTTTTTTTTTTTCATGCAAATTGTTGAACTCTTTACTTAGTATAGAGTTGAACTTCTATGTATAAGGAGAATGGGACTGGGAATGGGAGAGAGAGGAGGAGGATTGGGAGAGTAGGTGGGAGGGAGGGTTGTACTCATGAAATACATGAAGTCTGTATCCTTTAAATAAAAGGTTTCTTTGGGGGGAAAATAAATTTTAAAAATAAAATAAACAAAAAAGTCTTCCCTTGTGAGCTACCGCTGATGTATTATGGTCACCTATGTTGCTGTTTGCTGTTGCTGGCTGAATAAAAAATGTCCCATCTACCTATGGTTCCAAAAGTATTCTTCCAGCTCCAAGTCCCATGCACTATCCATAGATCCAATAATGCTCCACTAACTAAAATACACAAGTAGGGACCAGTGCTGTGGTGTAGCTGGTGAAGTTGCCACCTGCAGTGCCGGCATCCCAGAATGGGCACTGGTTAGAATCATGGCTGCTCTACTTCCAATCCAGTTCCCTGCTAATGAGCCCAGGAAAGCAACAGAAGATGGCTGAGCCTAAAGGAGACCTGGAAGAAACTCCTGGCTCCTGGCTCCTGGCTTTGGATCGGCACAACTCCAGCCATTGCAGCCATCTGGGGAGTAAACCAACAGATGGAAGACCTCTTTCCCTCCCTCCCTCCCCCCCCGCCTCTGACTTTCTGTAACTTTGTATTTCAAATAAATGAATAAATCTTTTTTAAAAAATAGGAAAAAAAAAAGAGTACAACTACAGAGACCATTATATGTGGGAGCTAAATTTTTTTAAAAAATCATAACATGAAACCAAAAAAAGAAAGGCCTTGTGTATAAGTATTGCTGCAAATACAGTTTTGTCAAACTTTGTTTTATATCTTTGTCAAACAAATTGCTAAGTAGGGTCTTTCTGAGCAAATTTGTGGGTAACACATGACAGTTTCTGAATTGTCATTGACTGCAATGCTGAGTAAAACCAGTAGGGGAGCAATGGTGGAAGCAGGGAGACCAGCGAGAAGGCTTCTGGAATTACCTAGGGAGAGTGATGGGGGCTTGGACCATGGTGGAGCTGTGGGAGTAGAGAGAAGTGCTCTGTTTCAGATGTATTTTGAACATAAGATGGATTTGCGAATGAATAGGAGATGTGATATCAGGAGAAAGGGAGAAGGAAAAAGGGGGGGGAGGAAGAGAGAGGTGGGGGAAAAGAAGGGAGAGAGAGAGGATAAAATGGACAATAACAACTGCCAAGTATGGGCCCTGAGTTACTGGAGAGTAGAGCTACCATCCTCTGGGGTGAGGAAGGCTGCAGGAGGATCATGTTTGGGTCAGGTAGTAAAAAGCTCTGTTTGAGGCACATCAAGCCTGTGGCGCTGGCATCCTAAATGGGCGCTGGTTCAAGTCCTGGCTGCTCTACGTCCAAACCAGTTCCCTCCTAATGCGCCCAGGAAAGCAACAGAAGATGGCCCAAGTGTTTGGGCCCATGCACTCACATGACTCAGAAGAAGCTCCTGGCTCCTGGCTTCAGATCAGCCCAGTCCCAGCCATTGTAGCCATTTGGGGAGTCTATCAGTAGATGGATGATCTCTCTCTCTCTCTCTAACTCTGCCTTTCAAATAAATAAATAAATCTTTTTAAAAATTTATTTGAAAGGCAGAGTTATAGAGACAGAGGGAGAGACAGAGAGAAAGAGGTCTTCCATTTGCTGGTTTATCCCCAAATGGCCACAACAGCCAAGGCTGGGCCAGACTGAAGCCACATGACTGTGTAAGATCACAAGTGACATGAGGATAGAAAAAGAAGAAAGGTTTGAGGCTGGCATTTGAGCTGAGTCTAAAGGATGAGCAGGATCCCATAAGTAGAAAACAAAGAACAGACATAGGAATAATACAAGCAGTGGTTCGCTGCTCAGCACCTGGCATTACACCAGGCACTCAGATCACCATTGTGTTTAGCCCCCACAATAATGGGGAGACCAGGATGCAGCTCCAGGTTTCTGGCTTTGGCCAGGTCCAGATCTGGCTTTTGCAGTCATTTGGGGAGTGAACCAATGAATGGAAGCACTCTCTCTCTCTCCCTCTTTCTCCCACTCTCCCTCTCTCCCTCTCTCTGTCATTCTGCCTATCAAATCTTTTTAAAGAAAGAAATAACAAAACACAAGACTTATAAATGTTAGACTTTCAAAAAATATTGATATAAGGCATAGCTTTTTCATAATACACATTTTTGAAGACTTCTCATATAGCGTAGTGATTGTGTTTCTCTGGAGAAGCCTGATTGAAACATGCACCAGGCTAGCTGATAAAGACTGTGAAGAAGTATTAGCCTGAGCTCTTCCCCTGCCACCAGGGAGAGCAATGACAGGAGGCGCTAGCTGCTGAGCCGGCTGTCGAAAGCATCACCCCTCAGCAGACAGAAACCTCATTAAAGGGCAGCCAGATACAGAGACACTAACCTGGATGCGACTGTATGTGAAGCTTCCCCGTAAACTGCCTGAAACCCTTTTATTGTGAGACTTAACGATCCCATGGACAGCTTGGAGACAGTCATCGTGTTTAGTATTATTTTAAGGTTCTAAATGGCTCAAGGAAGCAAACTTGTTTCCTATTACATAACCTGTGGATCTGTCTCCCTGCTACTATGTAGTTAGCTGTTAGAGAATTTCAAGGGCTGAAACTGGTAGATTTGGTTTGGTATGTACTTTCAGGAATTTTCCAGAGCCCTCAAGCCTAATGCAGGTTGACAACTGTCCTTCTAATAAGACATTGTAGCTACTTACAGGTTTTGTCTGAGCTTAAACGAAGTCATGCAGTGAACTCACTGTTTGGTCAAACCAGCCCGAGAGTGGCCCTGCCTGGTGCTTGTATCTGCAGATTATGTCCAACAGGCTAACATCATGGCCCAACTCTGAGTTGTCATGCCAGCTCCCAACAACACCAAGGCTACTGAGGTCAGGCCAGTTCCTAGACAGCAATGGCTGCTTTTCCTTTCTGAGGTACAGTTAAGTGTCTAATTTATTTCTTTAAAAAAGGACAGAATCCTATACCTGTGGATTCTCTGGTTTTTGAACCTAAAATATCAAAAGTCTGAGAGCTAGAAAGATGCATTTACACACTGCAAAAGGAACCCAGGGGGTGGAATCCACTGCCTAAAACAAGCACACGCCACATCACGTGAGTATGCTGTCAGTGTGTAGAGGATATCCTGCTGGGATACAGACAATAAAGTGGCTGCCAGGAAATGATGGGCGGTGATAGTTGAGGTTATTTTGCTTCTTCCAAATACTGTCATTTTGCATTGTTGCCTGAGCCTGACCACCCTACAGAAACTGAAGGCCTGCAGAGTAACTGCAATATCCCCCTAGGGCAAATCCTCACTTCCCGAGGTGTTCAGTTGGTGAACACGCCTCTGAATGGTCAGAATTTTCACAAATGTATTTTTTCAGGAAGAGAATGCTACACAATGCAGTAGCATTGTGTCCTTGCATGGGTGCCAGGGATCTTCAAAAAGCTCAAGGAAAAGGTGTATTGTGAAACAATGCAGACATTTCAAAACATTTTTGTGCCAAAACAAACTTATCATCTGATTCCATTTTTCCACAAACTTTCTGAAGTATCTTCATACTCTGAAACCAGAGCCATGAACTTAATCCAGGTCTCTTACATGAGCGGCAAGGACGCAGCTGCTTGAGACATAACCTGCTCTAAGGGTGGGTGCACAGTAGCAGGCAGCTGGAAGGAAGAATGTAGCTGAGACTCAAACCTTGGCACTCTAATGTGCAACGTGGGTGTCCCAAACAATGGCTTCACCACTGCACCAACATTCACCCCAATCTGTCTTTTTCAGTTAAAATAAAGAAACATTATTTGGTTGCCATTAAGAGTAGCTTTAATAATTTTTATATATTCAAATATTTCTATCTAGTGGTGTGTACTCTGATTTACTTAACTGTTACCCAACTTAGGTTTATTTTTCCAATTTCCATTATTATAAATAATGAGGTGATAAGTTCCTCACATGTCTATTTATTTCTTAGACAAAGGAAAGTCAAAATTAATAAATATTTTAGGGTTCTTGATAAATTCTGCCACATTCTTTTGCATAAATACAATACTAAAATTAAGTTACAGCAGCAGTCTACTGTAATAAATGTTGCAGCAGTCATAGGATGAATGGACCAATTTCACCCAAACCTGCTAATAATTTATTCAACAAGTCATTTTCAAGGGTCTATTATGAGCTGGTCATTATTCTTCATGTGGAAGATGCAGTAGGAATCAAGAAGAAAACATCTTTCTTGGGGAGCTTCAGTAATGTTTATGTCCTACAGCAGTAAGGGCTGTGAAGGGAGATAATACAGGGCCAAGGGATAGAACAGAGGTCTGACAGCCTCCTGGGCCAAATCTTGTCAGTTCCCTGGTTCCTTAAATAAAGTTTTACTGAAACACAACCACGCCACATGGCCAAAAAAGCTGCATGTGTTTTCAGCCTGGAGAGTCTCTCAGAGGAGGAAGGTCCAAAGTTGTATTGTTTTTGGGAGGCTGACTTCTATTACAGATAGACTCCAAAATGTGTGGTGGCTTAGGCACAGTAGAAATGTATTTCCTATTCACTTGACAGCAGTGAGTGTGTCAATGGAATGTCAGGATCCAATCTATCTGGGTCTTTCAGGAAGCCAGAGTAGACAAGTCTTTGTACTTTACTTCATTGTCATCCTGGCCAGCCACAAGGCAAGAGCAGGGATGTTTCTGCTGGATGGCTTCTATGGGCCCTGTTGTTTCTGCTGCATGGTTTCTATGGGCCCAGTTCAGTTCTACTAACACTTCAAAGGCTAGAATCCAGGCAGGTGGCTACACCCAACTGTGTGAGTTAAGGAGAATTGCAGTCCCTGGCTCTCAGCACCTCCCAGCTCTCCACTGTGAAGCAAGGCAGTAAGAGGTGCAGATTTGAGAGGGACATCAAACACTTTTTTCTCAGATAGGATACAGTTCCCAATTTCCAGCAAGAGTCAGGATTTATTTTTGTGCATTGTGCATTTCTTTAAGAATAAAGTTGATTCTGATGCTTGATAGGATACAGCTTCCAATTTCCAACAAGAGTCAGAATTCATCTTTGTGTATTATACATCTCTGATTAAGACTGAAGTTGAATTTTATGCCCCTTAGCCATTTATAATTTCTCCTTGCTGAATGTCCTATTTTCATATCCTTCTTTAATTGTTTTATTGAGATTTGGAATTTTTAAAAATCATTTTTATGAGTGCTTAAGTGATTAAAATCAAAACTGGCATCTGTTATTTTTATTTTTACATAGTTTTTGAAGAGTGGGAGATTTTAAAACCTCCTGTAATCCAATATATGTTTTTCCTTTTGTAATTGTTTCCATTGTTGTCTACTTGGCAATCTTTGACCTATTCAGAGGTTAAATGCATATCCATTTGCTCTGTTTAAGTGATTTTAAACTTTACATAAACTTTGGAAAAAAAGATTTATTTATTTGTTTGAAAGGCAAAGAGGGAGGGAAAGAGGGAAGGAAGGAGACAGGAAGAAAGAGAGAGAAGGAGAGGGAGAGGGAGAGGGAGAGGGAGAGGGAGAGGGAGAGGGAGAGGGAGAGGGAGAGGGAGAGGGAGAATCTTCCATCTGCTGCTTAAATCCCCAAATAGCCACAACAGCTAGGCCTGGGTCAGGCTGAAGCCAGAAGCTTCATTTGGGTCTCCCACATGGGTACAGGGGCCCAAGAACTTGGGCCATCCTCTGCTTCTTTTTTCCAGGCACAATAACAAGGAGCTGAATCAGAAGTGGAGCAGACAGCACTTGAACCAGTACCCATATGGGATGCCAGCATTGCAAGCTTGGCTTAACCCATTTACCACAATGCCAGCCCCTTTTTAAATTTTATTTTTTTTTAAAGATTTACTTATTTATTTGAAAGGCAGAGTTACAGAGAAAGAGAGGGAGAGACAAAGATAAAGAGATCTTCTATCTACTGGTTTATTCTCCAAATGGCTGCATTAGCCAGGGCTGGGCCTGGTTGAAGCCAGGAGCCAGAAATTCCATCCAGGTCTCCCACATGGATGGCTAGGGCCCAAGCATTGAGCCATCTTCTGCTGCTTTTCCCAGTCATTAGCAGGGAACTGGATCAGAAGTGGAACAGCGTGACACAACCTGGCGCCTCTGTGTGATGCTAGTGTCACAGGTGGAAGCTTTACCTGCTATGCCACAACACCAGCCCCTACATATACTTTTAAGTAAGGTTCTAAGTTTATTACTTTTGAAAATAGCCAATGTTTTCAAAACCGGTTGTTCAATAATTCATCTCTAATTCATTTGTGATGCTTCAGTTATTACATTTTACACTACTTTGTGTTCTAAACTATGTGTTTATTCTTTTCTCTAGTGGAGTCAGTACCGTGAGATTTTATTTATTATATACTTATAGTCTTTTTTTCTTTTTTAGAGATTTTTTAAAATTTATTTGACAGAGTGACAGAGAGTGAGAGGGAGAGACAGACAGAAAGGTCTTCCATCTGCTGGTTTGTTCCCCAAATGGCCGTAAGGCCGGAACTGGGCCAATCTGAAGCCAGGAGCCTCCTCCAGGACTCCCACGGGGGTACAGGGGCCCAAGCACTTGGGCCATCTTCTATTGCTTTCCCAGGTCATCAACAGAGAGCTGGATCGGAAGTGGAGCAGTCAGGACGAGAACTGGCGCCACATAGAATGCCAGCGCTGTAGGCAGAGGATTAACCTACTGCGCCACAGCACCAGACCCTATTTATAGTCTTTTTACATATTATATTCATATTTGGTAAGGCAAATTCTCCCTATTTTACTTTTTTTCCAAATACTTCTCAGCTGTATTTGTCACTTGTTTATGAACATAATATACCTCAACGCAAAAATAATAAATATGCATATTTTATTTCAAAAAACAGTGTGAATATAGAAAGGGTTTGTGTTAGTCTGTTCTATGCTGTTATGACAGAATTCCACAGGCTGGGTAATCTACAGAAGAGAAGTTTATTTCTTACAGCGGTGGAGGCTGAGAAGTCTGAGACTGAGGAGCTCCACTGCTGAGGGCCTTACTGCTGCCTTACAACACAGCAGAGGGCACACACGGCAGGAGAGTGAGCACAGCAGCAGGACAGCCACCTTGAAGTTCAAGACACTGTGCATCTGCATTCATCCATTCACTTGGAAAACCTGTGTTCATGGATGAAGTTAGGGCAATTCTGGACAACTTCTAAAACAACGCTGAAAAATGGTTGTGATAAAAAGGTATCCTTTGATCCATTAATATGACTTACAGCAATAGTTAACTGTTTATTTGTGTTCTTTTTGAATAGAATTGCCAGAAGTTTACATACTTTACTGGTTTTTTAGGAGACTGTTCTTTGATTTATCAGTTCTATAATTTGTGTGGGTTTTAATTCAATAATTTCTGCTTTTATTTTTAGTATGGTTTCCATTTGCTTTCTCTGCATGTATTCTCTTCCAGTTAGAAGAGCTCGGTGTTTAGTTCATCTACTTTCATATTTCCAACTATGTATCAAAATGTATAGGATTAAGCAAAAGGCTAACCTGCTCCCATTATCAGAGAAAAGAGAGAAAGAAGGGGAAAAGATTAACTCATTAAATTTCAGGCTCATTGCTTCTCTCACAGAATCCAATACATTAATTACAGTTTATCTAAAAAACAGCTAATATAGTTGAGAATAAGAACTACTTGCTCTTTGAAGCAATTTTGAAAAACTAATGAGGTATGACAGACTCAAACACCCAGACTGTCTTCAGCTCTAGACAAATCAAAGTCATACTACAATCATAAAAAGAGCTCAGTCAAGACTAATACTGCATCATTAGGGGCCCCTTTGGAAATAAAGGTTGGTTTTACACTCAGCTCAAATTTGTCTTCTGATTGTAATGGCTGTCTTACATGGTTCCTCCTGAAGCTAACCCCCAGGCAAGAAGCCTTAGCATCCCTCCACATCCAAGGAGCCTTCCTCAGATCCCAAAATCCACACTTGCTCAAATCCCTCATATAAAATTATACAGTAGGTATTTGTCTATAACCCATACACATCCTCCTCTAAGCTTTAAATCATCTCTAGATTACTTAGAATACCTAATATGATACAAATGCTATTAAACAGTTGCTACATTGTTTTGTTTAGGGAATCATGAATGTTCCATACAGGTGAAATTTTTTTTCAAATATTTTCCATCAGTGGTTGGTTGAATCCCCAAACTTGGAGGCTATTGTACTATCTGGGAGACAATCCAGGAAGCCTTCAAGGGAAGAAGGGAATTGAGAGGAGAAAGGAAGTAAACAAATGAGACTATTATCAAGCAAGTTACCAAGACAAGCTGGACAAGTGGACACTGAATTATGCTGTGGGATTCTGGGGCTATTGCAAAGCATGTGTTGTCCCACCCCAGAGGTGAGAGAGCTGGGGTATTTATAATCAACTCCTACCAGTTGGCTGAGAGCTGCCATGGATGTGGGGTGTGGGGGAGCCTGCAGTTAAGGAAATGCAGACTTTGGCAGTCAGGAGTCAGACTAGCATGCATTCAGTGGTTAGGGTGGGACATGGCAGAGTGAAGAGGGGCTGGAACGTGCCCTGTGGGCCACCATAGGGGCACTGGATTTCCTTCCTCTCAATCAGCCACAAGTATCTCATCCCAGGCCTGAGAACAGGGCCTGAAGCTGCTTGGGGAGTAATTTACTTCTGAGAGACAAAAAAAAAAAATTTAAAAGCTTTTATTTCAAAGGCAGGGTGATGGCAGATGGGAGAAGGAGAGAGAGAGAAATATCCATCCTCTGATTCATTCCCCAATTGCCACAACAGCCAGGTCTGGACCAGGCAGAAGCCAGGAGCCAGAAAGTCCATCTGGATCTCCCAGGTGGGTGGCAGAGGCCCCAGGAGCCATTTTCTGCTGCCTTCCCAGGAACATTAGTAGGAAGCCAGATTGCAAGTGCAGCAGCTGGGACTCAAACTCATGACCTACTACACCCACTGCCAGAGAAGCACCCACTGGAAATGCAATGGAAAAGAAGTGAAGGTTGGTTCTGCAGATGCTGTCCAGGGACAGGAAAGCCATCTGGGAGCTGCCCATGAGGATGGTCCCTTTACAAAGTGAGGAGACATCACAGGCCCTGGGGTTGCTGCTGAAGGGATTCAAACTGCAGGAGCTCAGTGTGGCCAGGGGAATACGAAGGACATGGAAGACAAATTGTACTCTTCACAGAATTACTGGTTTTACAAGATCTTAAACTATAATTTTAAAATAATGTCATCTCTCCTAGGTCCAGTTCTATCTAGATGACCTTGAGTTAATTTCTTCCAAATAGGGAAGGAAATAAAAACTGTCTCACCAGGAGAGTAGTTGAAATAAGTAGTTATATGTAGGGAAAGTCTTTTGATTAGTAAGTGCTTGCTAATAAAAGTAAGTAGTTCTCACAAGAATTTGCACAGTTTAATTACTGTGTCAATCTGTCCTCCAAAGCACAATCAAATACAATATAAATAAAAGGGATTTGATCCTATTTTTCATTGCCAATTTCCCAAGAGTGGAAAATAATAAAACCTAGGATTCAACCAGCTCTTTTACATTGATGAATTCTCTCCCCAAAGTGATGCTTTGAAAATTAAAAGCTTTGGGCCGGCGCCGCGGCTCACTAGGCTAATCCTCCGCCTTGCGGAGCCGGCACACCGGGTTCTAGTTCCGGTCGGGGCACCGATCCTGTCCCGGTTGCCCCTCTTCCAGGCCAGCTCTCTGCTGTGGCCAGGGAGTGCAGTGGAGGATGGCCCAAGTGCTTGGGCCCTGCACCCCATGGGAGACCAGGAGAAGCACCTGGCTCCTGCCATCGGATCAGCGCGGTGCGCCGGCCGCAGCGCACCTACTGGGCGGCCATTGGAGGGTGAACCAACGGCAAAAGGAAGACCTTTCTCTCTGTCTCTCTCTCACTGTCCACTCTGCCTGTCAAAAATAAAAAAATAAAATAAAAATAAAAAAATAAAATTAAAAGCTTTCCTTTCAATACCATTTATTTCTAATAAATGTAGTTCTCTTCTATTCATTAACTGAGTTTTATAAACCACTTACTACACAATACAATAGTCACCCATAGTACTCACCTTTATTCTGCTGCATGTAACATTGATATACCATGGAATATAGATATTATCAAAAAGGTTTTTCTACTCTAGAAAATATTTTACCTAGGCCATCATCACTTGTCTGCTTTTTTCATGAATGATGTCTTCAATTAAAAACCTCACAAACCAATTTGCAGTTCTGACTTCCTCTTCATATCTGGTGATAAACAACTGTGTCCTCATAAAATTCGTTCCCTAATTTCAGCTTAATCAAGAGGCTGCAGGATCACTGTACAAAGTTTGGGTTCTATGCCACTCAGATTTGCATGCATGTCACATGCCTTGCTTCCTGGCCCTGGCAATAGTTTGTGACTGTGGAGCCTCATGGCTGCGGCTGTCAACTCATGGTTGCTACAGTCACAAGTCAAGAAGTCCCACACACAGAGCAAACTAGGAAATACTGTTGCATCAGCCAACCAGCCAACTGTTGGAGAGCTAGATGACAGAGCCCGGAAGTATCTGTGGAATTACACCCTATGGGGGGACATTAACCAATTGGGAGACAGTAGGGGGTTTGACACATGGACAATTTGAAGACCCTGATGTTATGAAACCAAGCAATTAGCTATACTTCTTACGACTCTAAGGCCAACTCAGTAACAGATCATTGTAGTAAAACACACACACACACACACACGTTGCAATCTTAAATATTTGTAAGTGTATGGTTAACTCTATGCACATGGTTGTGAAACACTTTTTTTCATTTGTACCGTTAAACAAAACTCCCCTTATCCTCTTTCCCCTGGCCTCTGGCAACCACTATTGCACTTTCTTGATTCTACTTCTGGTTGATGACTTCAGATACCTCCACCATGTGAAATCAGACAGCATTTGTCCTTATGGCTTATTTCACATAGTGTGATGTCCTCAAAGGTCATCCATGTAGTAGCATATGACAAAATTTCCTTCTTTCAAGCCTGAATAATACAGCAATGTGTATGTGTAAACCACATTCTTTCTTGTCTATATACCCGTTGATGGACATTTAGGTTACTCCTACCTCTTAGTTAGTGTGACTAATGCTGCAAATATCTCTGGGAGTGCAAATACCTCTCAGAGACCCTGTTTTCAATTCTTTTGGGTGTAAACTCATACCTCCTTATATTTGCACTACTTTGTTTCCTGCCTCACTCTCCCTTTTTCCTAGATTCCTGATTCCTTCGATTTGCACCACGTGCTGATGGATGTTTAACAACTGGGTCTCCAAGTACAGTTCCAATATAAATATTAGCTGATATTTTCATTTAAATTAAAGGATAAAATGAAAGGAATACCATGAAGGCATCTGTCTGAACTCTATTGATCATGGCATGAGAAAGCTATTTATTGTATTGGATAATAATTTTCAAATTCTAGAGGAAGATTTCAATTTTATGTGTACTCACAATATAATGACTATAACATGACATGCTTTGCAGTTTAATTTGCATTATTAACATTCTCTCCTTCACATTTCTAACTCCAGGCAATCAACATGACAAATTTGTCCCTATGGGTGATGCAAATACTTCCTGCGTGGCTGATTTCAGCCTAACAGCAAAATGTCACTGGAAGTAAGGTTGGAAACAGATGTACAATAACACTGTTTTCTGGCATTTCCATAGTAAGTGTAAACTCAAGAGCTAGGTAACAAAAAAAATGGTAAAATAATTAGAAGTGAGGCCAGTGCTGTGGCATAGCAGGTAAAGCCACTGCCTACAGTGCTGACATCCCATAAGGGCACTGGTTCAAGTTCCAGCTGTTCCACTTCCAACCCAACTCTCTGCAATGGCCTGGGAGAACAGTGGAGGATGGCCCAAATCCTTGGGCCTCTGCACCCACATGGGAGACCCAGAAGAAGCTCCAGGATCCTGGCTTCAGATCGGCCCAGCTCTGGCCATTGTGGCCATTTGAGGAGTGAACCAGCGGATGGAAGACCTCTCTCTCTCTCTCTGCCTCTCTCTAATTCTGCCTTTCAAATAAATAAATAAATCTTTAAAAAATAAATAAATAAATAAATAATTACAAGTGATGAGTTTTGGGTATTTACTACTTTTGTTTTTTTTTTTTAAAGATTTTATTTATTTATTTGAGAGGTAGAGTTACAGACAGTAGAGGGAGAGACAGAGAGAAAGGTCTTCCTTCCATTGGTTCACTCCCCAAATGGCTTCAACGGCCGGAGCTGCACCAATCTGAAGCCAGGAGCCAGGAGCTTCTTCCTGGTCTCCTACACGGGTGCAGGGGCCCAAGGATTTGAACTATCCTCCACTGCTTTTCCCAGGCCACAGTAGAGAGCTGGATTGGAAGAGGAGCAGCTGGGACTAGAACCAACACCCATACGGGATGCCGGTGCTGCAGACAATTAGCCTACTGTGCCATGGCGCCAGCCCCTACTACTTTTGTTTTCAATATAGCTCCTTTAATAGTAAATTTATATAATTTTAAATGTAATTTCATTTTTTTTTTATTTTAGAGGGACAGAAGAACCAGGACTCAAACCCAAGTGCTCTGATGTAGGATGTAAGCATCCCAACTCAGGGTCTTAACCACTAAACCAAAGTCCATCCCTGCTAATTTAATTTTTAATGATAGCTGTGTTCAGTAACAATCTCTGAAAATTAAAAATCAGCAAAACGGTACATGCTAGCTCCACCACACGACTCATGTGCACTCCTAAACAAGTATTAGGGCATAAGCAATTCTTGGATTAGCACCAGTGTGCTGATGAGCGTTTAACAACTGGGTCTCCAAGCACAGTTCCAATATAAATGTTAGCTGATATTTTCATTTAAATTAAAGGATAAAATGAAAGGGAGACAAATAAATAATTCATAAATAAAATTATACATAAAAGTATTGAAGATATAGAACATAATGTTTTCATATATATACACATCATAAAATGGTTATCACTTTAAATCTAATTAACATGTCTATCACAACAGTTAGTTACCAGTGTATATGCTTGTGCAGGGTAAGACATTTAAGATCCATTGAGCAAATTTCACATTATGGTACATTATTGTTAATTATAGTCATCATGCTGTATACAGAATTCACCTAGCAGGATTGAAACATTTTACCCTTTGACCACCATCTCCCCAATTTCCTCTACCTCCAAAGTTACAACCAACATTCTACTTCCTGCTTCTATGATTCCAATTTATTTAGATTCTACATATCAGTGAGATTATGCAGTACTTTTCTGTGCCTTGCTTATTTAATTTAGTATAATGTCCTCCAGGTTTATCTACATTGTTATAAAATGACAAGATTTTCGTTTTGAAGCTGAATAATATTCCACTGTATGTGCGTGTTTACACATTTCTTTTATCTGTCCACCTATTGATGGACACTTAAGTATTGACTATTGTAAATAATCCTGTAGTGAACATAGGAGTGCAAATATTTCCTTGAAATACTGATTTCATTTCTTTTGAAATAACATCTAACAGAACGGGAGAAATTATTTGCAGATTATGCAAATGATACAGGATTAATAACCAGAATCTACAAAGAGATCAAGAAACTCCACAATTGGGGTCAGCGCTGTGGTGCAGTGGGTTAAAGCCCTGGCCTGAAGTGCCGGCATCCCACATGGGAGCTGGTTCTAGTCCCGGCTGCTTCTCTTCAGATCCAGCTCTCTGCAATGGCCTGGGAAAGCAGTAGAAGATGGCCCATGTCCTTGGGCCCCTGCACCCGTGTGGGAGACCCAGGAGAAGCCCCTGGCTCCTGGCTTCGGATCGGTACAGCTCTGGCCATTGCGGCCATTTGGAGAGTGAAGCAACGGATGGAAGACTTCTCTCTCTCTCTGCCTCTCCTTCTCTCTCTGTGTAACTCTGACTTTCAAATAAATAAAGTAAATCTTTAAAAAAAAATAAAAGAAGAAGAAAAGAAAAACCACAACAACAAAACAAACAACCCACTTAAGAGATGGGCTAAGGACCTAAACAGACATCTTTCAAAAGAGAAAATCCAAACAGCCAACAGACACATGAAAAAATGTTCAGGATCACTAGCAATCAGGGAAATGCAAATCAAAACCACAATGAAGTTTCACCTCACCCCGGTTAGAACGGCTTACATACAGAAATCAACAACATATGCTGGCGAGGATGTGGGGAAAAAGACACACTAATCCACTGTTGGTGGATTGCAAACTGATAAGGCCACTATGGAAGACAGTTTGGAGAATCCTCAGAAACCTGAATATAGCCCTACCATATGACGCAGTCATCCCACTCCTGGAAATTTATGCAAAGGAAATGAAATCAGCAAATAAAAGAGTTATCTGCACCCCATGTTTATTGCAGCTCAATTCAAAATAGCTAAGACATGGCATCAACCTAAATGCCCAGCAATGGAAGATTAGATAAAGAATTTGAGGGATATGTACTCTATGGAATACTACACAGTGGAAAAAAAATGAAATCTGGTCATTTGCAACAAAATGGAGGAATCTGGAAAACATCATGCTGAGTGAAATAAGCCACTCCCAAAGGGACAAATATCATATGTTCTCCCTGATCTGTGACAACTAACCGAGCACCTAAAAGGAAACCTTTAGAAGTGAAACTGGCACTATGAGAAACAATGATTTGAAAGCCCTTGTCCTGACTGGGGAGGAACAGTTTATTTATTTATTTTTTTTTTTACTATTTTATTTTTCTACTTAATACCATTGATTGAACTCTTAACACAGAATTATTCACAGGTGTTTAAATCTAATTGAAAACTGATCCCAGTAAAATATAAGAGTGGGAATAAGAGAGGGAGGAGATGTACAGTTTGGCACATGTTCCCATGGACTTACCACTAAGGGTAAAGCTAAAAACTTACCATGGGATTCCAAATCAAATTAAGCTGCATGGTACTAATGCCACCTTTCCAGTTAAAGTGATCATTTTAAGTGCATAACTGATCATTTAGATAGGAATAAGTGTCAAAGGGATCACATAAATAAGACCAAGTGTCTGCTAATAATAATTGATAGAATTAAAAAGGAGAGAACGATCTAACATGGGAAGCAGGCCACACAGCCGACTCATAGAGTGACAAATGCTCTAAATAGCACTCTGACCTCAGAATTAGCCCTTAAGGCACTTGGATCTGGCTGAAAAGCACATGAGAGCATTTCAGGCATGGAAAGCCAAGAAACTGTGGCAAAAAATGGCCTACATGAAGGATCTCTGTGAGTGAGATCCCAGTGGAAAGAACGGGCCATCAAAGAAGGAGGTACTTTTCTCTGAAGGGAAGAGAGAACTTCCACTTTGCTTATGGCCCTGTCTAAATACAGATGGAGTTTGTGAACTCAAGAAGCTTCCATAGCCTTGGCAGCTCATGACAAGGGCCTCAGGTGATCACTGACGTCAAACATAAGAGTGTCAATAGTTAAATAAACAACAGGAGTCACTATGCACTTATTCCCCATGTAGAACCTCTGTCCCTAATGAGTTGTACTGAGATTTAATGGTAAAACTTGTCTTCAAACAGTACTTTATACTTTGCGTGTCTGTGTGGCTGCAAACTGTTGAAATCTTTACTTAGTATAGAGTTGGTCTTCTGGATATAAAGATAATTAAAAATGAATCTTAATGAAGAATGGGATGGGAGAGGCAGTAGGAGGTAGGATGGGAGTGGGGGGTGGCAGGGTGGGTATGGGGGGAAGAACCAGTATATTCCTAAAGCTATACCTATAAAATGTGTATTTATTAAATAAAAAGCTTTCCAGAAAGAGAGAAAGAGAGAGAGAGAGAGAGAGAAAGAGAGAGAGAGAAAGGAAGGCCATCTAATGGATTGTTGGATCATATAGTAGTTCCAGTTTTAATTTTTTTAGGAATCTCCATATAATTGTCATAATACACATACTAATTTATATACCCACTATCAGAGTACATGGATTCCCTTTTTCTCCACACCTTCACCACCACTGGATCTTTTGTGTTTTTGCCAATTACCAACTAAAATATTTGAGGATGCATACCCTGCTTTCATGATAATTAGTGATGCTGACCATCTTTTCATATGCTTGTGAGCCATTTGTGTATCTTTGGAAAAATATCTGTTCAGATCCTGTGTTCGTTTTTTAAATTATTTTATTTATTTCTTTGGCATGGAGTTGTATGTGTTTCTTATATATTTTGGATATTAACACTTTATCAAATGGTTACCTTGCAAATATCGTCTCCTATTCCATTGGTTGTCTCTTCACTCTGCTAATTGTTTCCTTTCCTGTGCAGCCTCTTAGCTTGATTTAATTCCAGTTGCCTATTTTTGCTTTGGAAGTCATATTCAAAATGTCATTTTCAAGACAAATATCAAAGGATTTTTCCCTATGTTTTCTTCTAATAGTTTTACAGTTTCCATTCTTAATCCATTTTAATTAATTTTTACACATGATATAAGGGTTCAATTTCTTTCTTCTGCATGTGGGTATACAGTTTTCCAGGACCACTTATTGAAGAAACTAATCTTTGTTGATTTGTGCTCTTGGCATTTTTGTCAAAAATCAGTTGATCACAAACATGTAGATTTATTTCTGGTTTCTCTATTTTGTCCCACAGGACTATGTGTCTGCTTTTATGCCAATACCATGCTCTTCTGATTACTTTCACTTTGTGGTATATTTGAAATCAGATAGTGATGCCTCCAGCTTTGTTCTTTTTTGCTCAAGATTGCTTTGAGTATTCTAGGTCTTTTGTTGTTCCACGTGAAACTTAGAACTGTTTTTTCTGTAAAAATATCATTGGAATTTTAATAAGGATAGCCTTAATCTATTGATTGCTTTAGGTGATATGGACACTTTAGTGATATTAATTCTTCCAATCCACAACATGGGATATTTTTTCATTTCCTTGTGTCTTCAATCCCTTTCATCAGTATTTTATGGTTTTTAGCAGAGCTTTCACCTCCTCAAATGAGATTTCACCTTTTAAATGAGATTGTTTCCTTAATTTCTTTTTTTGGATAATTCATTGTGAATGTTTAGGAACTAATGTATAAGCCGGCGCCGTGGCTTAACAGGCTAATCCTCCGCCTTGCGGCGCCGGCACACCGGGTTCTAGTCCCGGTCGGGGCACCGATCCTGTCCCGGTTGCCCCTCTTCCAGGCCAGCTCTCTGCTGTGGCCAGGGAGTGCAGTGGAGGATGGCCCAAGTCCTTGGGCCCTGCACCCCATGGGAGACCAGGAGAAGCACCTGGCTCCTGCCATCGGAACAGCGCGGTGCGTCGGCCGCGGCGCGCCTACCGCGGCGGCCATTGGAGGGTGAACCAGCGGCAAAAAGGAAGACCTTTCTCTCTATCTCCCTCTACTGTCCACTCTGCCTGTCAAAAAAAAAAAAAAAAAGGAACTAATGTATAGGTAATGTTGGATGCTGATTTTGTATCCTGAAACTTTATTGAATTCATTTACTAGTTCTAACAATTTTTGGTAAGGTCCTTAGTGTCATACTAACACACACACACACACACACACTTACCAGAGTCCTCAACATTCGATTCCTCCTAAAGCCCCTGAAACCTTGATGTCATTCTGGGGCAAAGAAAAGCTGAAGGAAGAAGCCCTAATGTTGATGATGTTCAACTACCCTCTCAATCAGCAGGATGGAGCAAGAGTTGAGTTTACTTTTATCTAAGAGTGTGCCTTTGTTCACAGAGCACAGCCCCTACCTATTCTACTCCTGCTTCCATCATTAAAACCCAAGACAAATGCTGGGTGCATAGTCAAAGGAGCACGAAGGAAGAATGCCAAAGTTAGGGTTCCTGTGACCCCTCCCATTGGACATTTTGGTCTTTGGAACTTCCTCTCATAATTTTATCTTTTCCACTGGGAGTCTTACAGTGACTGGCAACCCATTCATGAACAGTACAAGAGTCACTACTCTCAAACACTTTTTTCACAAAATATCACCAGGATGTCCAAATGAATTCCCCAGTGCCTACCCTTAGAACATAATGAAAGGAGGAATAAATTCCATAAATCCCAATTATTTGATAGGGTTATAATAAAAGAGCTAAATTTTATTCTTATAAATGTCATCAAACTTAGGTCATATTTTCTCCATAAAGAAAGAAATGCAGAGTGTTAAGAGCTGCTTAAGTCTGTCCAAGAAGACATAAAGGTATCATAGTCAAGGAAAACTGTCTGTAAATCTCCACCCCTTATTTTGAGTGAGTACAAACCACGATTGTACTTGAATGTACTCCTTTTAAAGCCTCCCTATGCACACCTTTTGCTCACTATCATATTGGAGATAATTATCCTTTGCTTCTTAAGAAATTAATGTGTTAAGCTAACTTATTTTCTAATGCATGCCTTCCTAATTGGTCATTTGCCTTTCAATTTATTCACAGTATCTTTCATCTACAGAAATTTTACATGCATATAATCACAACCAACAACATTTTGCAACTTTTTAAGGAGCCACTTGTTTTTTTACATTATTTACTTCACTCATGCCCATTTCCATTCCTTGGCTGCATCTTGACATGGCTGAAGTTCTCTATCTGTTGGATGTCATCAATCCTCTGGATAACTACGGTCATAGAAGCCCTCTAAGTAGCAGACATCTGAGTGACAGTCTCAACATGGGGTGACATTGAGTTCTACAGAGACCCATGGAGGTCATTCATCCTTGTGGTACCCTGATAAAGGAGGTCTGGCTCCACTTGATCTCTCATCAGCAGCAGTATACTCTGAGGCAACCTGCTACTGGAATATCTGTTATAAATCCATATTGTGTTGGCCGGCATGGCAGCTCAATAGGCTAATCCTCTGCCTGCGGTGCCAGCACACCGGGTTCTAGTCCCAGTTGGGGTGCCGGATTCTGTCCTCGTGCCCCTCTTCCAGTCCAACTCTCTGCTGTGGCCCAGGAGTGCAGTGGAGGATGGCCCAAGTCCTTAGGCCCTGCACCCGCATGGGAGACCAGGAGAAGCACCTGGCTCCTGGCTTCGGATCAGTGCAGCATCCACTAGAGAGTGAACCAATGGTAAAGGAAGATCTTTCTCCCTGTCTCTCTCACTGTCCACTCTGCCTGTCAAAAAAAAAAAAATCATATTGTGCACATAGTCCTAGCTAGACAATGCAAGACCAGATTATACCAGTGAGGTTGACTTGGAAAATTCACAATACTTTGCTATGCTAGTTGCAAAATACATCCAAAGATTTTTTGGTACTCTTTTGATGAGTTGGGACCTATTTCTGCTCCTCTTGAATATGGACTGGGCTTAATGATTTGCTTCTAATATAAGATAGATACAATGTGTGACTTCTGAGATCATATCATAAGACACTGGCCTCCACTTTGTAAATCTCTGGGTTGTTCCTTCTGAGGAAAGCTAGTTGTCAATATCGTGTGAACACTCCAGGGGATAGGCCTGCATGGCTAGGACTGAGTCCCCCTAGTAGCCAGTGAGAAACCAAGGCCTCTTCCCCAACAGCCATGTGAGTGGACCCTCCAGCTCCAGATGACTGCTTCCCCTTCCAACATCCTGACTGCAACCACACAAGAGATTCAGAGCCAAAACCAATCATCTCAGCAGCTCCTGAACTTCTGGCTGTATTAAATTTATTGATAATATAATTAGGACTTCTGTCTCTATATCCCCAGAGCTCCTTCTGTGAATGACCTTGCATCTGACATACTCTGAAGCCCTCCTGTTCTGTCAGTGCCCAGACGACCACTACATGCCCTTGCCACCAGCTGTTAATTGCCTGCTCCTGCACCTGCTTGCCAGAGTGGCCTGTGGCTTGCGCAACAACTTCACAGAAGTTTCACACTGGTAAAATAGCAAAGACTTCTGCTCCATGTATACTGAATAGAACCTTCTTCTATGACATCTGACCTTTCCAACTGCATTCTTTCTTGAATACTCTCCCTCAACCCTAGGCTACCAAATAGTCTCCTTGCATCTTACAGTGACTCTTTTATCATAGACACTAATTCTTCTATTAAATTTCTCAAACTTAACCTAGCATATGGTTTATATAACCTGATGTGACCGAGGCTGTTACAACTGAGGGCTTCACTATATCTCTTCCTAGAAACAGAGGAGGGCTGGACACTTGGGCTATCCTTGAGAGGGAGGTTGGGAGAAAAAGCCAGTGCTGCCTATAACAGTGAGTCCTAAGGGCACCTTCCCACCCTGCACCTACTGTTGTTGCCATGAAGCTTCTGCCAGACTAAAACCCTCCCAGATGGATGCAGCTTGTAAGGTAATACAAAAACTAACCCAGTGCCCCATTCTTGATTCTGCACCATTTTTCTCCCATCTTCATCCAAAAATCCTGCATCTTTCACAGCTCACACTACAGGTTTTCATCTCCTTCTGGATCAAAGGTAGTGAGATTGTTGCATTATCATTTCCCATCTCTCACCACTAGTGAACTAAATTCTCCAGCCAATCTGGCTGGTTGATCTGGCAAACTTTTCATCCTTCACCTATCTATGTATATCCCTTCATTAGCCTCTGGCTCAAAACATCCCCCACACTTAAATACACAGCAGGAATCAAGGGTGTGGGATCTATAGCGCATGTGAACATCTCATGCCCAACCTCTGAGACCAGCTCTATGACTCTGCATATGCTACTTCACACCTCAGTGCCTCCATGCCTTTGTTCACATAACCCATGTGAAATTGCAATACCAGTATCAGACTGGTAAATAATTAATGAAATAAGTACATATAAAGTGCTTAAATTCATAACTCTTAAATTCACTGCCCCACAAATGCCCAGTAAGTTCAGTAAACACTACAACTCATTTTACAAGCACTTTCATGAGAGTTTTTCTCATCTGTACGGATAGACAGATCCTCCAGTAACATCCCACCCTGATCATGCTGCCATTACACAATACTACAGACTGGGCAGCATAAGCAACAAACACTTATTTTCTCACAGTTCTGGAGAATAGAATCCCATGGTCAAGGTGTTAGAAAACTTGGTTTCTGGTGAGGAATCTTCCTGGCTTATAACTGATTGCCTTCTCTTTATGTCCTCACATGACCTTTCCTCTGTGTGCACATGAAGAGCAAGAGTTCTCTCAGGCCTCTCTCCTTCTTCCCATAAAGACCCTAAATCTTCTTATAAGGCTGTATTAGGTTAGAGCCTCATTTCCCCTTAACTATTTCCTGAAAGACCGTATCTCCAAAAACACTCATGTTAGGTGTTAGGGCTTCAATATATAAATTTGAGGCAGAGGCAGTTCAGTCCAAAATACACACACACAAGATCGCATGAACATGGCATTATCTGGAAACTTGAACACGAGCCATCATTTCCTGTCCCTCACATTCTCCAATGCCCTCATTCTCACTGTATCTGCTTTCTGATTTCCCTGGATTTCTCCATTTCTCACTGTCAACACCTCCTCAGCTTCGGACTCATTGCACTCTTTCTTCTCTGTTACCTTGGGGCCCACACCTAATGCTGCATGAGTCCCTAGTCTAGGCATCTTGAGCCACCTATTATGTCAGCACTTCCAGGCCCTCCCCAACGAACTTGGTTGAAAATTCTCAGGTCTCTCAAGTGTGATGCCCAACAAGATGCCATGTGTTCTGGAAGAAGAGCCTCTAGGACATTCAGAGATATGCAGTGCCCCCGGTGTCCATCAGGGGGTACTAAAAGCTTCTCCCTCAATTCTCTGCCAGGACAGCATCACAGAAAATAAGCTGAGGACAAATCGCACCTCCAGCAGCAGTGACTAGAACAGACTCTCTAATTTCTGATGCTCCTTAACAATCTCACTGCTGAACAAAATCTGAATCTCACTAAATGATTATATGTCTTTTTCTCATTTCTTATTCTGCTTCAATTAGCAGCTCTCAGTCTCAATTTCCTCACATGTAAAAATTCGAGATACCACTTAAGAGACACATGAAAGTTATATAATGTATGACATGGAATATCTCACCCAGTAGCTGAAATACAATGCTAGTTGTCATCCCATGTCTTACCATTCTTAGAGAATTGCATTTTATGTGTTAATTCTATATATTATAACAAACATAATACTAATATTACATTCCATCAATATAAAAAGGGGGGAAAGCCAATAATTCCAGCCCCTTAACACAGCTAATTCCCATTTTATGTATTCTCTTACATTCTTTAATTACATGAGGACAAATTTTAGAGCACTGCAATCAAGACTATGCATAAAAATTTACATCGTTATGTTCCTGTGTTGCTATCGTGTCCCTAATTAAAATTTTCATGACTCCATAATATTTCATCAAGGGGCTATAGTAGGACTTAATTAATCATCTTCCTATCATTGAATAGTTAAATTGGTTCCAATGTTTCCCTATGATAGAATAGTGCTGGAATAAAAATTTGTATGTTTATTACTTTTTTACCTTACTTAGGGTTATTTCCTTCTGACTTATTCCCAGAGGTGAAATTCATGACAAAAAAATGTAAATATTTTTAGAACTCCTGAAGTTCTCTGCCAAGTTTTCTCCCAAAGCATTTCCAGCTGTCTCCATTGCCACAGTACTGCGTGAGCGGGAGTAGTGGCATTCAGTAAATAACATTTGTTATATAAGCGAGTAGTTGTCTAAAAAATTTAGATCAGGAGTGACCTGAGAGGGAAGAGCATGGGCATGTGGCTTTATTTTCATACAATATCTTCTCTAAAATCCTTACTTTCCAGAGACGCACCATCCTCTCACCTTCTTTGATCTCAAGAGCCTCCTTTTTCATGGCACTCATGAATTATCATATCAGGGCACAGGCTTTCTGGCTATATGATATGTAACATGACAGCTTTGAGTATCATTTCAATTTTCTGGACTCTGTGGCTACTCACAAGACAGGCTCCTTTTTGTGAGGCTGATGTCCAGAAGAAGAGGTCTAGAAGAGGGAACAGGTGGACAAGGATCTTTCACCCAATGATACTCTCATGGGGTCCCCAAATCCAGGAATAAGTCTTTAACTTTGCAGTTTTGCCCATTCTCCTGCCCTGTGGGAAGGCCATAAAATGGTAGGTTTGCTCAAATCAAATCCAAAGTGGATTTTTATTAATGATTAAAAGTGGAAATCATGTACAAATTTAAGAAATTGTGTTCCAAAAACACAACTGGAGTTGGAGGAAATGGCTCATCACTGAGTCATTCAATGTGAAAAGAAGGAGAGAAAGTGAGAGCTCCCCATTTGGCAACTTAGTAAGATGAAGAAAGTAGGGTACTAAAACAGAGTACCAGAAATGTGCCTAAGGGAGGGAGGGAGGATGAAGATGAGGAGATGGACGACTGGTAAGAAGCATGCCAAGGTAGTGTTGACACGGCACTGAGGGTACGGAACAGGGTAGAACCGGAATGTCAGTGCAAAGTACATTAAAGCTGAACATCCAGAGAGTATCTCTAACAGCAGCAGCTTTCCTAGGGCCCAGGCTCCCTCTGGCTTCAGTCTACAGAGGTAGTGGGAGGTAGACACAGATGTGCAGGGTTTGGACTCAGGACTCACTGGGTTGAAACTGGGGAAAATATAGAGGCCAAAGAGCTCCAGCTGTGGCTGGTGTGAATGAGGTGGAGAGGGGCAGGATAGGAAACCGGGGAGTGTAACCTCCTCCTGAGTCCTCATACTCCCAGGTGGGTGTGGCCATGTGAAGACAAGCAGAGCATCACCATGTTTCCTGGAAGCTATGTTCCAGCAAAGCTCTGGAATATTCATTACTACAGACATCTTTTGAGTTGCCTGGGCCCACCTGAACTTAGGCACAGAGGTCAAAGCAGGCTCGAGAGGAGCACCTCCTTCAGTGGTGCTGATGGGCCTGAGGGGCCGTACCTGTTTGGGACTCAGATTAAGCACACGAGTGTGAGCCTCACTAACCAGCACACAGAGTCAACACCCTCTCCTTAGATAGGCTTTCTGTCTCTCCTGCAGCCACAGGGAGGCCCAGAACCTTCCTGGTTGGTCCTGTGATGCTTGGGGCCTTCCACCGTCTTCAGTTCTGTAAGCAGAAGGTTTGAGCTGAGGAATTTCCAGAGGCAAACTGCCTCTTTCTAGAGCAGAGCATGTGCCTATTGGCTCGGCCTGAGACTCAGCAGATGGCAGGCTGTTCCCAGCTGGTGAGCACTCCAGTGAGAATTGGGCAGAGAAAGTTAATCAACTGGGAAGAGGCAGTTGGCAGTGAAATAGGATAATTTGCTTTGAAGCACCCAAGTCACTCAACAATGAAATCACCCACTTCCTTGTGGCCAAAGCCAAAAGAGCAGACTGTTCTCAGCTACAGCATCCCCAGTCCTCAGGGCCTGCATTCTGGGATTCAGAAGTTTAGCATGGCTGTTTGTAAGGTAGATACTGTTTTTTTTAAAGGAAATTCTGACATTGTGGTGTAGACATATCTGTTGACTGAAGGATTTGTTCATTAGACATCTTCACCACGTTCCAGACACTATGAGAGTATATCAGTTCAAGTGCACTTGGCTGCAAGTAATAAAATCCCTGGCTAACAGTTGTCCAAATGATTAAGACATTTAGTTATCTCACAGAACCAGAATCTGGATATCGGCAGTGCCAGCACGGGTACAGCAGTTCAACTATGAGTGCAGGAACACGGGGTCTTCCCATCTCTCCCCTCTGCTACTCTTGGTGAGTTGGCTACATCTCCCTTCATGGATTCTCAATGCTTTCCACAGCCACAGTCATCAGAACCTTATACAATAGTCTTCTAAGGATAAAATGAAAGGTCAGAGGCAACAAGAGTTTTGCTTCCCATGGATTCCTCTTGTCACTGAATGGGTAGATATTTCAAGAAGCCCTGGGAGGCCAGGGCTAGATCACATGGCCATCTGTTCAGCAATCACTGGCAAAGGAGAACGTGATTGCCCCCTTGCCTTACACAATTATGGCTCATCCCTTGGGTTTGGAAACAATTTCTTGGGACTAAAACTGAGATTCAACCAGTAAGGAAGAGGTAGAAATAGCAATATGAGGCTACCAGTCAGGCATGAGCAACACTGTGATGAACAAGATAATCTCTCTACCCTCAGAGGGCTTACAATGCAGTGAAGGAGCCAGGCCAGAAACTACCATTAAATATATTACCTCAAATTGCATTGATCACTATTGTGAAAACCTAGGCTTTATGAAACAAACAAGAAGTCATTGAGATTAGAATGTGAAGTGACATCTAACACTCGTTCATCTTTATCATGTGGCAGCAGAATGGTTTCCCAACATTATTCTGCTGTCCTCCAGTTTCAACCTGGTGTAGTGGCCTGGTGTAGTGGGTTAGGGTTAGGGTTAGGGTTAGGGTTAGGGTTAGGGTTAGGGTTAGGGTTAGGGTTAGGGTTAGGACACCCTTAAAAACAATTCACGGCTGGCGCTGTGGCTCAACAGGCTAATTCTCCGCCTAGCGGCACCAGCACACCAGGTTCTAGTCCCGATCGGGGTGCCGGATTCTGTGCTGGTTGCCCCTCTTCCAGGCCAGCTCTCTGCTGTGGCCAGGGAGTGCAGTGGAGGATGGCCCAAGTGCTTGGGCCCTGCACCCCATGGGAGACCAGGAGAAGCACCTGGCTCCTGCCTTTGGATCAGCGCGGTGCGCCAGCTGCAGCGTGCCGGCTGCGGCAGCCACTGGAAGGTGAACCAACGGCAAAAGGAAGACCTTTCTCTCTGTCTGCCTCTCTCTCTCTCTCTCACTGTCCACTCTGCCTGTCAAAAATAAAAAAAAAAAAATTAAAAAAAAAAAAAACAATTCATGCCTTAGTGCCTAGAACTGGTGACGTGCTACCTTCTATTGCAAAGGTGAACTTTGCAGATATGGTTAAGATAAGGATTTTGAGGAGACGATCCTGGATCACCCAGGTGGGCCCAATGAAATTGATCACAAGGGTCCCTATAAAAGAGGGCCAAAGGCAAATGAGATATTACAATGAAGGCAGGAGCCAGAGTAATGCAGCTCCAAGCCAAGGAATTCTGGCAGCATCTAGAAGCCAGAAAGGGCCAGAAACAGAGTCCCCTCTAAGGCTCCAGAAGGAACACAGTTCTGTTGACCCCTTGATTTTAGCCCAGTGAGACACGTTCCAAACTTCTGATTTCCAGAACTGCAGGATAACAAATTGGTGTGGCTTAAAATCATTAAATTCATGATAATTTTTTAGAACAGCAATAGGCAGCTAGATTATACCTAATGAATCCCAGTTCAAACTCTTCACATCTATGTGCCCCTATAAATACCTACAGATAAAAGCCAGAGGAAGCACATCATCTGGGAACTCAGGGGAGGGATGGTGTCAATCATTTTGTACACTTTAGTTGAAGGGCAGGTGACATAAAATGAATTATGGTTATTATCTATGAATCCTTCCCCTTCCTCCCTCTAAAGACACATACATTGAAGCTTAGTGCTGTTTATTCTCTAAAACATGATCTGAGGAGTGAGTTATATGTGAGTTCTTTCTAAACTAAACTTCTCAAGTGTTCATCATAAACTTTTACCAAGTTGAAGTCCCCTTCTGTACATAACCAAGAGCAAAGTTTGGATCACACACTTCCACTCAGAGAAACACAGAAGTAGCTAATAATATTCTTCCAGCGATTTTTGAGTAGTGCTGCCTTTGTAGGACACAATCTGCCTCTGGAGGAAGACTCTGAAACACATCTCACCTGCAACACTAACACAAGTCCATCTTGAGCCTTCCCTTGTGAGTGCACAGGAAGATCAAGAGGTACTCAGAGGTCATTTGTAGGATTCAGGAAGAAAACTCAAAGAGAAAAAGGCATCAGATCACTATCATTTGGAGAGAAAGGTTATTATTATAATACACATAAAGGAAGGTAAAATAAGCTAAATGGAAATGTTTAAATTAAAATCTACTAACATGAAAAACAGGGGCCAAACAGTGGCATAGTAGGTTAAGTCTCCACCTAAGCGCCAGCATCCCATATCCGCGCTGGTTGACATCCTGCCTGCTCCACTTATGATCCAGCTCCCTGCTGGTGGCCTGAGAAGGCAGTAGAATATGGCCCAAGTGCTTAGGTCCTCTGCACCCATGTGGGAGACCAGCCCCAGCCACTGCAGTCATCCAGGGAATGAACCAGCAGATGGAATCAATCAATTAATCTCTCTCTCTCTCTCTGTCTCTCCGTGTGTGTGTGTGTGTGTGTGTGGCTCTGCCTTTCAAATAAATAAATCTTTATTTAAAAAAAAAAAAAGAATCTATACTGTAGTGGTTCTCCTCCCAATCGTGGAGGTCTTTTTACAATGCATATTCCCAGACCTGACCCTAGTGCCACAGAATCAAATCTTCGCAGTTGGGAACCTAAAATGTAAGTCCACCATATGCAATGTGTACAAAATGATGCAACCACATGGTGTGACCCTGCAAATGTATAGCCTTTGAAAACTGTAAGTTTTTCTACTGCACAGCCAGGAATCAATCTCTGCATTACTCTTCCCTTTGATGGGCGCCTACTGCAGTGGCTAAGTACATATGAACCTTGAAGTCAGACTGTCTCAGCTTCCCCATTTTCTAGCAGGTAATCTTTTTTTTATTGATTTTTTTTTAATTTTGTTTAATGAACATAAATTTCCAAAGTACAGCTTATGGATTACAATAGCTTCCCCCCCGCCATAACTTCCCTCCCACCCACCACACTCCCCTCTCCCACCCCCTCTCCTCTTCCATTCACATCAAGATTAATTTTCAATCCTCTTTATATACAGAAGATCAATTTAGCATATTTTAAGTAAAGATTTCAACAGTTTGCACCCACACAGAAACACAAAGTGTAAAATACTATTTGAGTACTATAGATTAATTAAACACCTAAGAATAATTGTGTATTAATTACAGAGTTCAACCAATAGTTTTAAGTAGAACATAAAAAAATACTAAAAGGGTAAAGTATTAAGTTCTTTTTTTTTCTTGTTTTTTTGTTATATAGTTATTATTTCTTTTTATTTAATAAATGTGAATTTACAAAGTGCAACTTTTGTATTGTTATGTCCCCTCCACAACCTCCCTCCCTCCCATGGCCCTCCCCTCTCCCACTCCCTCTCCCATCCCGCCCTTCATCGAGTTTCATTTTCAATTACCTTCATATACTGAAGATCAACTTAGTATATACTAAGCAAGGATTTCAACAGGCTGCACTCACACAACCGCACAAGGTATAGGGTATTGTTCGACTAGTAGTGTTTTTAAGTTTCATAGTAAAACACATTAAGGACAGAGATCCTACGTGGGGAGCATGTACCCAGTGACTCCCGTTGTTGATTTAACAATTGGCACTCTTATTTATGACGTCAGCAATCACCCGAGACTCTTGCTATGAGCTGTCTAGGCTATGGAAGCCCCTTGAGTTCACTGACTCTGAACTTGTTTAGTCAAGGCCGTGTCACAGTGGAGGTTCCTTCCTCCCTTCAGAGAAAGGCGCTTCTCCCCTTGATGGCCTGTTCCTTCTGCTGGGGTCTTGTTCACCAGGGTCTTTCATTTAGATTGTTTTTTGCCACCGTGTTATGGCTTTCCATGCCTGTGAGACTCTCATGGACCTTTTAGCCAGATCCGAATGTCCCAAGGGTTGATTCTGAGGCAGGAATGCTGTTTTGGGTGTTTGCCATTCTATGAGTCTCTAGCAGGTAATCTTAAGTAAGTTAGCTGACATCACTGTGTATCTTTTCTTATCTCCAAATGGGACAATGATAATACAAGGTACTTCAAAAAATGTCTGTGGAAAATGAAGTTAAAAGGTAAGTTTATTCGGGCACAAGAATTTTTGAAAAATGCATAGAAAGGGTCTTAAAAAGTTCTTAAATAATGCTTATTATATAGAAATTATACATGAATTTGAAACTTTCTTGTACCCAAATAAACTTTTAATTCCATTTTCTAATAATTTTTTTGCAGAGTCCTCATGTATACCTACCTCATAGGATTCTGAAGAGATTCAAACAAGATGATTTTCAGAGAATCTGTATGATGATCTGGCACACAGCAACCATTCACGAGATGCTAGGGACTAGTATTATTTTTCCAGATCTGTGAGCAAAGACTGAAGAAATTTCACTCAATCAGCTTGATGAAAATGCCTTTTAACAAATTGAAGTTCCTTTCTGTTTCTGGTTCACCAAGAGTTTTTAATCACAGATGGGTGTTGAATTTTCTCAAATGCTTTTTCTGCATCTACTGAGATGACCATTGATTTTCTCTCTTCCTCTGTTAATGTGGTTATTGTATTGAATGTTTTTAATGTTAAACCAAACTGACATTCCTGGGATTAAACACTGCTTGTTCGTGTTATGTTACACCCTTTTTGACATTGTTGGATTTGATTTTTTTAATTGTCAAGAATTTTTGAGGTTTTGTTCAGAAGGATCATTAGTCTCCTTCTTTTGCAACATTTGTCTTGTTTTGATATCAGAATACTGCTGGCCTAATCAAATGAGTTGGGAAATACTCCTTATGTATACAGTTGATTTTTTTTTTTCTTCTTTAATTGTTTGCAAGAAACCATTTGGGCATGGAGTTTTCTTGTAGGAATGTTTTAAATTATTTTTTCAATTTACTGATAAATGCAGAGCCCGTGGCCAAGGCTTACCTCACAGAAGTACGCTGCTCACAGGACCCAGGACCTCAGCTCAGATTCCAGCTGAGCTGAAGAGTGACTACCTTCAGGTGTGAATGTGAGTGCAGCTCTCCCACCAGCTTGCCTGGGGGCAAATGGGGCAGAGATGAGCCAGAAGGCTGTAATTAGATCCACTTGGGCCCCAGCAGAGACCACAGGTGCAGTTGAGCACATTGGATATTGCACAACTCTAAGGGGCCCTATTTGCATCAGAAATGTCATAATTTGCTGCAACAATTTTCCAACATATATCAGGAAAGGCTCTGTAGGAAGGTATGCTGGCCTCAAAAGACCAGGGAGGCCTACAGCAACCTTGAAAGATTTCCTGTGCCCAAGACAAGAGAGCCAACCAATTCATTCGTTCAGTGGTTCAACAAATATAGACTGTGGGCCTCCTATGTATCAGATATTGTTCTAGGAGCTGCTTTCTCCTGGAACATGTTAATGGGAAAAATCTTATCTCAAACTTAACCCAGATATATTATGGGGTCAAAACACAACTGATACAAATTGTAAATACAAAACAAAAGTCCTCAAAAGTCCTTAATGCTCCCCTAACCCCAAACTTGGGTCTCCAGACCCCCTAGGGGTACACAATCTTTCTGTGTTTTGGAGAGGGTCTTTACTTTAAGGGAATAGCTATCTACAACAATATCATAAGTTTACAGAAGTTAGCCATTAACTATAGGATATACGTTTTTTTCAAGTACAAACAGAACATTTGCCAAAATTAAAAACACACTAGTCCATAAAATAAATTCTAGTCAATTTTAAATGTTTGAGTCATACAGAATATACCCACTAACCACAGTGGAATTATTTTAGGAAAGAATAGTTAATAAAAAGATAAGTAGAAAAATTTCAAATTATGCAATCTATTTCTGAAAAAAAAAAAAAACTCCTGGATCAAAGGAGAAATCATAATAGAAATCATAAATTACTCTGAGCCTAATGATAATTAAATATGACATACCAAAATGTGTAGATTGCAGCTAAAGTACTATTCAGAGACAAATACTGAGCTTTAAGTGCTTGTACTTAGGGGGGAAAAAAAAGGCTAAAAATCAATTATCTAAGTACATATTTCAAAAGTCAGAAAAAAATAGCAAGCTAATATGCATTCAAAGTGTTTACTGACTGGCATATGGTAAGGAGCATATAACGGTTCACTGTCATCATTATTACCTATCTTAGATAAATAGAGTGTTTACGGTATATGGTACGTGCTACCACAATTTACCAGATTCCTTACATCATAACTGGATGAGGGCTTAAAGCTCATGAACTAATAAAAGAGCAAGTGTATCTGTTGTTGTTGTTTTGGGTTTTCATCGTTTGTTTTGTTGTGGTATCAAAGTAAGTAAAGAGCAATGGTAGCGATGGAAAGACAGACACTCCGGGGAAGCACGTGGCCTAGCATTTAAGCCACTGGCTAGGATGCCCCACATGGAGTGCCTGGATTCGATACTTGCCTGCGGCTCCTGACTCCTGCTAATACAGACCCCGGGAGGCGGCAGTGATGCTGCATCACATAACTAGACCTCAGTGCTGGCACACCTTGGATCAGTCTCCATGGCCCAGATTTTCATTCTCCAGGGTCCTTTTCACCACATGGGGTGTCTCTAACAGGGCTGCCTGGACTTCTCCACATGCAGGGTCAGGTACTTGGAGAATGAAAACAGAACCTGAAAGACCCCATCAGAAGTACTACCATCTCACTTTCCTTGTATTCTGACAGTCAAGGTCAGTCATGGACCAGTCCCACTCATGGCAAAGGGAAATAGACTCCACCTCTTGATGGAAATGAGAACGTCACAGTGAAAAAGCAGGAGGGATTGCTGCCAGCATCTTTGGACACAATGCACCACAGGGACCTTGAGCAACTTATTCCAACTCGCTTGTGCCTCAGTCTTCCCATCTGTACCAGGGACAATAATAGCTCCTAGGCTAAGAGTTCCTGTGAAAATTAAATAAGGAAACAACATGACACATGTAGATGTGTCCAATACAGTGAGTGTCAAACTTGGTGTGTACCAGAATTACCAGAAGGGCCTGTAAGATTCCTGAGGGCCAACCCCCAGAATTTCTGACTGAGTAGACCAGCGGTAAAACCACAAAATTTCCACTTTTAGCAAGCTTCCAGATATAATTTGGGTTTCTCCCCAAATGTTCAAACGCTGGAAGCTTGGTCCCTAGTGTGAGGTGTTGAAAGACAGTGGGACCTTTAAGAAGCAGGGCCTGGTGGGAGTTCATTAGATCATGGGGGCACTACACCAGGAAGGGATTAATGCCTGAGTCTTGGGAGTGAGCTGGTGTTTTAAAAAAAAAAAAATTTTTTTTTTCTTTCTTTCTTCCTTTCATTCTTTCTTTGAAAGCTGGGGCGGGCAGGGAAGAGGGGGAGGGAGGGAGAGAGAGAATATGAATTGATCTTCCATCCACTGGTTCACTCCACAAATGCCAGCAATAGCCAGAGCTGGGCTGAACTGATTCCAGGAGTCCAGAACTCCATCCAGGTCTCCCGCATAGGTGCAAGGGCCCAAGCACCTGGGTCATCATCTGCTGCTTCCCAGGCACATTAGCAGAAAGCTGGAACTCGAACTGGTACTGTCGTATGGTATATCAGCATTAAATTAGCAGCTTAACTCTCAGTGCCACAACTTCATCCCTGGATAGGTGTTTTAAAACTGGTTTATTGGGGCCACTGTACTACAAGAGGTTAAGCCACTGCTTGCAACACCAGCATGCTACATCAGAGTTCAAGTCTCAGCTGCTCTGCTTCCGATCCAGCTCCCTGCTAATATGCCTGGCAAAGTAGCAGAAGATGGCCCAAGTACTTGGGCCCCTGCCACCCATGTGGAAGACCTGATGGAGTTCCTGGCTCCTGGCTTTGTCCCTAACTGTTGCAGCCATATGGGGAGTGAACCAGCAGATGGAAGATCTGTGTGTGTGTGTGTGTGTCTTCCACTCTGTCACTTTGATTTTCAAATAAATAAATAAATCTTAACTGGATTAGCTACCATGAGAGCGGGCTGTTATGATCAAAGCCACTATGCATGTGGGGCCTCTTCCATCCTTGTCACTGGTCATCTGCCACTGCCACACATGCTCCTTTAGGTTCCTGCCACGTGACACCATCTGCCATACCACAACAGCATGAGGACCACACCAGATGCAGACGCCCAGTCATGGACTTATCCACCTCCACAGAGCCTTAGGTATTTTGTTACAGTTACACACCTGGTGTGTTACTAAGACACCAGGTGATCCTGCTGCTACAGGTCTTCGACTACACTATAATTAGCACTGGTGTAGTACACAATGAGCACACGGTAGCCGTTAGCTCTTTTTGTTTTATAAGAAAAGGGAGGAAAGATTATGGGCAGCATGGCTATTTAGACTCTGAAATCACAAGGAAGCAAAATGTGTTGTCTTTCCCCCAACAAAGGAAATAGTTTATGTGTCTTTTATGGGGTGCAAACTGGAACTGAATGAATGGTGGGAGCCTTCAATGGTTTGCCGAGGGCCAGTCAGTGAGAAATCTGTCCCTGAGGAAGTGGGTTTGGAGCTATGCAGCAACAAACGAATAGAATCCTGACAAGGAAGGGGAGTGCCTTCCAGGTAGGGGAAATGCATGAATAAATGTTCATCAGTCACTGTGTGTGCTGTCTAATGATTTTTTTTTTTTTTAAATCAGGCAGCATGGCAGAACTGTAAAGAAAAAAAAAAAAAGATTATTTATTTCTTTGCAAACCCCAGGCCTCAACAGTCCCATTTTTCTCATCAAGAATCAGGATGCCAAGCTTTGTCAGTTCCTGGTATTGCCAGCCGGGGCCTCTCCAAGTTGCCATGGTAACAGAATACCCTCTTGTCTCACAAACTATTCAAAAGAACGAATGCCATGATACTAGGACCACTCCCATTTTTCAGCTGAATTTCTTTGGAAACACATGTTCTCAGGATCAAGGAGAAAGGTCTGAGCTGGGCCTTCATCTGTGGGTAACCCTTGTTAGAAATCTGACCCCTCATGTTCGGAAGCAACGTGTGACTTTGTATTTCAGCTCTGGGAGAACTTGATTTTTTTTTTTTTTAAACATTTATTTTATTTATCTGAAAAGTCGAGTTACAAAGGTGGGGAGGGGGGAGACAGACTTTTCATCTACTGGTTCACTCCTCAAATGGTGGAAAAGGCCAGGCCAAACCCAGGAGTCAGGAATTCCTTTTTTTTTTTTTTTTTGGACAGGCAGAGTGGATAGTGAGGGAGAGAGACAGACAGAAAGGTCTTCCTTTTTGCCGTTGGTTCACCCTCCAATGGCCACTGCAGCCGGCACATTGTGCTGATCCAAAGCCAGGAGCCAGGTGCTTCTCCTGGTCTCCCATGCGGGTGCAGGGCCCAAGGACTTGGGCCATCCTCCACTGCCTTCCCGGACCATAGCAGAGAGCTGGCCTGGAAGAGGGGCAACCGGGATAGAATCTGGTGCCCCAACCAGGACTAGAACCCGGTGTGCTGGCGCCGCAAGGCGGAGGATTAGCCTGTTAAGCCACGGCGCCGGCCAGGAGTCAGGAATTCTATCTATGTCTCCCACATGCGTGGCAGGGGTCCAAGCACTTGAGTCATCTTCCACTGCTTTTCTAGGTGCATTAGCTGGGAGCTGGGCTGGAAGTGGAGCAGTCAGGACTCGAAACAGCACACTGATACGGGATGCCAGCATCACATGTGGCAGCTTAATCCACTGCGCCCCAACACCAGCCCCAATAACTTGATTTTTGCATATTTTTGAATGTCCCTGTTTCTAGGGTGACATTCATCCTCCTGCTCAACAAAGTCCACAGACCAGGAAAAGGAAAGCACCGTTTACCTACCTGCTGATGCTGTACAGATTACTTGCATTTCTGTAGAGTTGGTTCTCATGTTTTCCCATCAACTAATCTAACTTAGGAGAATCTTCAAAGCTGTGTTATTTGCTTCATCTATGCCGGTGGTTCTCACATGCATGAGAGCCCCCTGAAGGGCTTCTTAACACACTGATGGCTGAGCCCTTCTCCAGCCTTTCTGGCTCAGCAGGTCTGCAATGGGCTCTGAGCATCTCTATCTCTTACAAAGGCCCACATGATGCTGATGATGCCGAGCGCCTGTGATGAGGGGAGTGGATGCGGCACGGGGATTTGCATGAGGGTGGGGGAGTCACTGTCAACAATTTGAGAAACGAGAAGCGCTAATGGTCACTGAAGCTAGTTAGTAAGCCATCAAAGAGCAACAATTTGCAAATGTCTGAAATACAGCTCTGGTCAGCCAGGGCTGGGGAAGGGATGCAGGGATCCCATGGTATGTGGAGAGAAGTAGAAGATCCTGCACATCTGCATGCCTCCTCTCCCCAGCTAAATCACTGGGGCACCTTAGGGAAGTCATTAAAGTTCTCTAAGTCTCTTCTTTACTGAATAATAACCACAGGAATAGCCCCTTACTTAACCTCGCAAAGTTATTGTTCCAATTAATGAGACAAAGTGTGTGAGGCTACCATGTCAGGGGAGACCAGCATGTCAGGAGTGCTGCAGCAAGAACTAATCATTTTTACAAACGTTGTAGTGAAATTCTAACCATCCTGCAAGGGCACCTCAAATCTTAGATCCTCAGGGGTCTGTCCCCTGATCCTCATAGACAGAATGGATCCTTTTCTCCACAGTTTCCACATTGCTTGGTTTATACCTCTGTGTTGACAATTTCGGTTAGATGTAAAGTGCATAAGTTGCATGTCTATCACCCTCAAAGAAGAGCTCCTTAAATCAGCCTGCAGACCTTTTTTCACCTTCCTGGGCCCCATATCCCAACTTCGATCTTAACACAGTGTTACTTACTTTGGGGCATTCAACAAATACTTGTTTGTATTAACAAACATGAAAGTTAAAATTTCATGTCCTTGACTTCCAGGTAAATAGCAATACACAGTATCTCCCATACAAACTCACCATACCAAAATATACAGATATGATACATAAGCTATTTTTAAATTAATGTTACAATGTTTGTGTGTATATACAAGGGAACATCAAAAGGTTTGTTGGAAAATGGAATTAAAATATAAATTATTTTGCTACAAGGTAGTTTGAAATGCATTCATAGTTTGGTTTTTTTGTTTTTTGATTTTTTTTCCTTTTAAGCAGAAAGAAAGACACAGATCTCCCATGTGCCAGTTCATTCCCCAAGTGCTTGCAACAGCCACAAAGTCAAGAGCCAGGAGTTCAGTCCAGGCCTCCCAAATGGCTGGCAGAGACTCAGTTATCTGCGCCATCACCTGTTACCTCCCAGACTGCACAGTCACAGGACCTGGAATTAGGAGCGGGGCAGGACTCAAGCACAGGCCCTCTGATCCTGGATGCAAGCATCCCAAATGGCATCTTAACCACTACACCAAATGTCTGTCCCTCCTCTCACACTTTTTTTTTAAAGATTTTATTTATTTCTTTAACAGGTAGAGTTACAGACAATGAGAGAGAGACAGGCAGAGAGAAAGGTCTTCCTTCCATTGGTTCACTCCTCAAATGGCCACAATGGCCGGAACTACACCGATCCGCAGCCAGAAGCCAAGAGCTTCTTCTGGGTCTCCCATGGGGGTGCAGGGGCCCAAGCACTTGGGCCATCATTGACTGCTTTCCCAGGCCACAGCAGAGAGCTAGGCTGGAAGAGGAACAACCGGGACTAGAACCAGCACCCGTATGGGATGTCGGCGCCACAGGTGGAGGATTAACCTACTGTGCCATGGCACCGGCCCTCATACTTTTTTCATAATATGCATTTTTCATAAATTTTTTGAGGACCCCTTGTATAAACACATATACGTATACACGTACATACACATACACCCACTCTCTCTCTCACACACACACACACACAGATTGCTATATTCTGAATGTTTTGTCCCCTTGAAGCCATGCAGGAGTTTAATCCCCAAGATCTTTCATTAGTGGTATTAAGAGGGTGTAAACTCAACCCAACTATGTTGTTTAGAGGCAGGACCTTTAACAAGACACTGTGGCAAAAAAGATCTACATGAAGGATCTCTGTGAGTGAGACCCCACTGGAAAGAAGGGGCCATAAAAGAAGGATGTACTTTGCTCTTAAAGGAGGAAAGAAATTCCACTTTGCTATGGGCCTGTGTAAATACAGACAGAGTTTGTGGACTCACAGGTTTCCATAGCCTTGGCAGCTCGTGACAAGAGCCTTGAGTTATCACTGATGTCATAAATAAGAGTGTCAATTGTTAAATCAATGACAGGAGTCACTGTGCACTTGCTCCCCATGTAGGACTTCTGTCCTTAATGAGTTATACTATGAGAATTAACTGTAAAACTTGTTTTCAAGCAGTACTGTATACTTTGTGTGTCTGTATGGGTCCAAATTGTGGAAATCTTTACTTAGGATAGAGTTGGTCTTCTGTATATAAAGTTAATTAAAATTGAAACTTAATGAAGAATGGGATGGGAGAGGGAATAGGAGGTGAGATGGGAGTGGGGGTGGGAGGGCGGGTATTCATTAAATAACAGCTTTCTTCAAAAAAAAAAAAAAAAGAGGTGGGGCCTTTGGAAAGTAACTACATAAGTATTAGATTAGGCCATTAGGGTAGGGCCCCCATGATTGAATCCTGATAGCTTTATAAGGAAGAGGAGAGCAGGCAGACACATAGACATACACACACACTCCTTTATCTCTTGCCATGTAATGCTCTACACTGTCTCAAACTCTACCAGTAAGAAAGCCATCACCAGATTTGAGCCTAGATCTTGTACTTCCAGAACCATGGACAAAAATAAGCCTAGTTAGCGTGTCTTATATAGTTCATTATACTAACAGAAAACTAGCAGACACATGTGAATACACATATAGATCTATATGTATATATACAGACACACATAATAGTGAACTCAATAAATTAATCATTATGACCCACATGGCTAGACTGAGCTGAACTTCCAAATCTGGGAACCAGGGAGAACCACACAGGTATCCAGAATTTAGACTTTTTGAAAGATGGAAGCCAGCTTGGTAGTGAGCTACTCTCATTCCCAAACCAAAACCAGCTCCCAAGATGGCACAAAGACACACAGCTGAGGTCCCTTTTGTTAATATGGCTATTAATAGGATTAAGTGGGGTTCCGGCCACAAGGATTAGTGAGAATTTGAATAATGGTTTCGGCCACCTCAGCCACTAGAATTCTGCAACCACAAAACAGAACCCCATCCCTCCTCTTTATTTCTTGAGGATATCAGTTAGAGAAAAAGTCGAGAAAATGAGGAGCAAATACCAGTAATTTTCACAAATTTCATCCTGGAATGACTGGATAGCTTGACTAATCAGGAGACTTCCATACCCTGCTGGCATCTTGGCTGGCCAAGAGGGAAAGCTTGATGTTATGAACAAATGTAAATACCTTACCAAGGGTCTTAGCCACAAGCTTAGAAGAGAGTATCGCTCAGCTGCACTCAAGCCTAGCACCAGCTCAACTGTACAGTCCTAAGCACAATGAGGCTCACTCCTCTGTATCTGTCTGTGTATTTATCTATCTATAGATCTATAGGTATATATTCAAGTTTGTGGACAATGGAACTAAAACTTGTTTATTTCTGAAATCTGTGCATAGTTATTTGATACTTTGCATTTTCCACAAACTTTTTGAAGACCCCTTGTATGTATGTACCTCAGGAAACATCTGGCTGCATGTTTACCTGGAATCCTTGGCATGGGCACAGAGGGGAAGATTCCAATAGGAAACAGGCAGTGCTGGCAGCAGAAGTTTAAGATAAAGTAAAAGAGGCACACATTTCAGGTGACCCAGCCATAGACTTCTAGCCGGAGGAAGCCATGGCTGGACCAAGGAAGAGTAGACACAGCCTTGGGAAACTGACTGTACCTTCTGCCCATCCTTCTTGTCCACAGTCTCCTGTGGAGTGATGACCTCCACAGTGCCCCCTCCTGCCAGGGTATGCAGTATCCATACGCATAAGTCTCCAATGAGTTTTGTTTTTAAGAGATTTTCTTTGAATTTATGGCACATAAAGCAAAGACCAACCATGGATAGATAGGCCTCTGGGGCCCTAACCTGAGAACCAGGATTCTTTCTTCCTTCTTACTCCACTTTTGTCCTCTTGAATGTCAAAATGAAACAAAAATATTTAAACAGAACTTTCAAATCCAATTTACATTTTAAATATTTTAATCAACCTAGGGATCTGTCATCTGAAGTTAAACACAACATTATTATTGTGTAAATATTCCCAGAAATGCATTTCCTCTTTTAAAACAGGAAAAATAAAATGCCTAAGAGGGCTTTCATTTGTAACTGTCACTCAACACTTGTAAGGTCAGCAGGATAAATGGGTTATGGAGAACTGTCTTTGTTTATGTTCCACACCCTCAGTGTCTATCCACCTAAAATAATTTTGCTCTCTGCTATAAAATGTAAAGAACAAAAGTTTTCTGGCTTTTAAAGGGCATTTCTGGTGACAATCAGTATGAAAAACTCCTATAAGATTCTCCTCCTAAAATGTCTTAGTTGGAGCCCTGAGTGACATTTAAAATCACTTTGAGCACCCCTGGTCCTGGACTTACCACTTACCCAATGCCAATGGATGTGTCTTTTGCAACCATTCCTATCATCAGATTCATAATCTCTCTTATGTGTCATTTAAGGAAATGGCCAACAGGATGCATGAAATTTGGTGAGTTTTCAGAGCCTTGATTTTTTTATGCTATCAAGTAATTTTAAAGTGGTTTCTTCAAAGCAACCAGATAACAGACTTTTTCTGAATCTGACTCAGACAAAAGATGACAACAGAAAAGCCATGAGAAGGAAGCTCATTGAATATAGGCATGTTTTGATCAGCTACACTTTACCTGGCCTGGAAGCAAAAAGGAAGAGAAAATAAAAACAGGAAGGGATGAATACAGTGAGTAACACTTATTGCTGGACTGCCCCAGAAGAAAGCAGGTTTGATAGCTGTGACACTTGACTTTGTATAGCACCTTAAATTTAAAATGTGGATAAACTTAAAGGCGTATAGATTTAAAGTGTATAGCATTTTAAATTTAAAAGCAATTTTATATGTATTATCTCTTTGTACTCTTCTAGCAAGAGGGCAGGCATGGCTGTTTCCATTCATATTATTGTTGTTATCTCAACTATTAATTCTACTTAATGAAAGCCAAGGTCAAGGCCAGAAGAGTCTGGTAAATCAGCCAATGCACCTCAGGGCACATGGCAGCTCCTCAGAGACTTGCCTGTTTAATGCTTCTCTTTCACACATTTTAGCAGTTGTGTTCTGTCAATACAATAAAATATATTAGGCTGAGTAATTTATGAAAAAAAAAAAAAGGTTTATTTAGTTCACAGTTCTGGAGATTCAGAGCACAAGCCAGCATATACCTGGCTTTCATAAGAGGCCTCATGGGGATGGCATCACAATGATGAAAGCACGTGCAGGAGAGAGAGATCACACGGTGATACAGGGAGCCAGAGGGAAGAGAAGGGCCAGGTCTGCTCTTTTAATAACTTATCACAAAAACTAATTGGAAACCCACAAGAACTACTTAATCCCTTCTGATGACAATGCCCTCTAATGACCTCTCACTAGGCACCACCTCTTATAGGCTTCACCACCTCAACAGAGCCAAACTGGACACCATGCTACCAATACACAAACCACATCTGGACCATGACAAACATGATAAACTACAACTTCCCCCGGGCCCTGCTCAGGGAGCCAGGTTGGGAACTGAGGGGCACTGGAGATTAGACAAGAAGTGAACAAGTAGAGCTGGGCAAAATGGTTCAGGATGTGGGATGTGATGAGCAGGGTCAGGAATGAGCAGCGTCCTCACATGGAGATGGACCAGGCCACTAATCCCACAGCCAGCTGGATAGAGGATGGCTGGACTATGAAGATGTACCCAAGGAAAGTGAACTTTGATGTAAAATGGGGGATCCTACGCTAGCAAACACCCACATACAGTCCCCAGATGAAGGTGTATTAGGATAAACCTCTTTTGGTAGAAGGCAGAGAAAAGTCTCATCATTGTATAAAGTTCAGCTGGACAGCATGGGTCTACACTATGTTTGAAATTATCTAGCAGTAAATGATCACTGGGGCTCCCTCATAACCTGGGCCTTGAAAGCAATGTTGTGACTCTGAGCCAAGTCCTTGGCTGGAAGAGCTAATAAATCTGCTTGTAGGACTCCCACAATTCAGGGAAGACCCTGAATTGGTCCACGGGACAATATTTGCTCACAGAAGAGTAAATGACTAAAAAGGAACCAGCAAGTAAACATTGGAGGGACACCATTTCCTTTTATAGACAATATAATTCAAATTCAAAAGTCCTTTTAGAGCCTGTAGTTCTGCTTCCTACTACCCAGCACTCCATCCTGCTTGGTCCTTAAAATTCTGAGAGAGCCAATTTGCATTACTGATAAGAATAGAGACATGACAAGGAGTTCTCCAAGGAATATCCTGCTCTTTCATCCTCTAGACTTGACCTGGCCCTGAAACTTGAAGTCTCCTGGCCTATGGCTGCACCTGCTCCAGGACATAATGCGTTTCTCACAGAGATCTATGTTTGCTTCTCTCAGAATAAAGGAGGATGGTACCAAAGTTCCACTGCCCATGTATTGGGAATCCAGGTTCAAGGCCACAAATGGGTGCTTGCTAGTGTGGCATCACTCTTTTTTTTTTTTCTCACTAAGCCCCACATTTCTTAAACTTTTCTGGATAGAGCTTCACAACTCAAACCTCCCACAGAACATACTGACCTGCTCAGGAAGATGTCCCATGTGATTTCGCCCCAGCCCAGGAAATGCTTGAACCCACAAAGTTTCAGCAAATGTCAAGACATCAGAGCAAAGCAGTGGTTGGTTTGCAACATTAGCATGAAGGCTGGAGTCACAATGAACCAGGAATGTAAGAACCAGGATATATAAATGATTCAGAAAATGATTTAGAAACCAATGTCAAGGCAAAGATTGAAACATGCTGGGGGGTGGGGGGGAATAACACAGAGATGAATGTTCCAGGAACCAAGAAGGGCACCCAAAATGAAGAGTTCAGGATGCCCAGGGTCATATGCCTACAGCACCATCTCAAAGTCTGGTGTCTGCACTGCCCCTTGGCCGCAACATTCAATCACATCCTAGACCCTATACACACAATCAGTGAAGCCAGAAGCTGCATTTGAGCTTTTCTCTGTTCTCTTCTCATTCCACTAGTCATTTTACTCTCTCATGACCCACCTTTGTTGATCCCCTCCAAGAGCAGATAGGACAAATCCCCAACTTAGACCCAGTTTATGTTGCAACTCACCTATCCGACTATATGAAAACCAAGTCAGAAAATACAAGTACAAAGAGCTTCTACAACCAACACAATGGTGTTCAAGTTAATGCATTCTGCTAATGGTATTAGTCTTCAGTCCCTCATTCAGGATTTATCAATCTTATTTTATACCTGTAGTAACAAGCTTAACTCTTTGGTTTAGCAGTCCAAAGGCAGACGAGAAAATAGGAGACCCACAATTATAAAATGTAAACATAAAATCAACCAACAAAACACAATGTGTGCCATTGGGTACAACATTAGATAGCTCCAACTTATAACAGTAGCATCTGATAGTTAATGTGCAAATAATTAAATTATGTCAAATTTTCTCTGCTTAAGTACAGTATTCCCTTAATCCAATCCAACGCATGCCCCCTTTCCCACAAATGCACACATTTCTCCCTAAGACCTCACCAGCCTGACTCCTGCGATCCCCACCAAAGCCAGCTTTGCCCAAGTCCCACAAAGGAAAGGAGCATTCTGCATTGGCTGTCACTGATTCCCTCAAGCCCTGGGCAAATCCTGCTGGCCCAGAGCTCCATCCTGTACAACCTTCTCAGCTCCACTGGTCACTAGGGGCAAAGCGGATATAGGAGCATCAGTGCCAGATGCCATCTCACAGCCCAGATGCCATCACCTTCTTCCACCTGGTCCAAAGTGCCAATATTATCCAAATACAACTCTGAGCTCCCTGCTCTGAGAGACAGTGTGGGGCTGACTAGCCCCCTGTTGCCCTCTGTGTAGCCCTCCTGAGCTTGGCTGAAGGGCTCTAACACCAGCCATGGTTCTGCATAAATCACTTTTCTTCCTGCTTAGGGCCCACTGGTCCTAAGGTGCCTGTTCCAGTCCAGAGTACTAAGATGGCACGCACAATCTGGGATAACTTGAGAAGAATTTATTAAAGAGGCTATTTTTACAAACGTATGTGTCTTGGTCTGTTTTCGGTTTCTATAACAAAATACTAGAGGCTGGGCAATTTATGAAGAAAAGAAGATTATTTTGACTCACAGTTTTGGAAGTCCAAGAGCATGGTGCTGGCATCTGTTCAGCTTCTGGTGAGGGGCTCATATTGTTCCCTGCATAGCAGAAAAGCATAAGAGCAAGTAGGCACATGAGGAAAGAGTATGTGCGTGCAAGACCAAAAGCCAGAATAGCTAAAGAAGCACAACTCGCTCTCCTGATAACTAATCCACTCTCAAGGTAACTGCATTCATTTCTTCATGAGGGCAGATCTCTGGGACCTAAAATGCCTCTTAATGTCCCCTCTACTTCTCAACAGTTACATAGGGACCAAGCCTCCATATGAATTTTGGTGGAGACAAATCATACCAAACTCTAGCACTGTGGGCAAGGAACTGAGAACTCAAAAAGGGGACTGCAGCATCCCAAAGTCATAATGGCTTCCAGTCACCCTGAGACCTGCAGGGCTAAGGGGACCTTAAGATGGAAAGGCAGAGTGCAGAAGGTGTCTGCCAAGAAATAAGATCTTTGGTCAAGGGACAAAGCAGCCTGGACTGATCCCAAAGAGAGGGAGGAATAAATCTATTGGCTCCCTTCTCCTCCCATCCTCCCCTCTCCTGGGAGGCTCCCCATTGGCTGCACCCAACCAGCAACTGGAGAGCAGGAGGCCCCCAGATGATAACCAGCACGGTGCCTTTGCCCTTCCTAGCTGAGAACCAGTTACCTACATGGTTCTAGGAAATGTGTGCCCAGATTGCTGATAATGCATGCTATCAGGAGGAAAAAAGACTAATCTTTGCCTTAGGCAGGCACTGAGACAGAAACCCAAAGAAGGGAAGGAAGGAAAGAAAGCAGATCAAAAATCTAAGCAAGACAATTCTTTCTGGCCTTATTCTCATGCGCTGGTGCTGATAACAGTTCCTCCCTCCCTCATGGGCTCATCTGCTGACTTCCTACTCAAAAACAGAGCCAGCAGCATATTTTTTTAAAATAAATCTAGGAAGACATAAATAGGAAGTTTATAGAAAAAGAAATACAGATGTTTTAGAAACATGAAAAAATGGCTCAATCTCATTTGTAACTTGTGAACTGTGAAGGTACTATTCCTTTTAACCTCGCATACTGACAAAGATTAAAATATGACAGCACAGTGTCTTCATGGTTATGAGAGTATCAAGTGGAGCAATTTGGATGCTTGTAAATTTAAATTTTACATACCTATTAGTTTAGCATTCTTACTTCTAGAAATTTATTCCACACATACACTCCCATATGCAAGTGCAAACCTGAACATGTATGGGAAAACAATAGTTGGAAAAAAAATACTAATTGTTCATCAATACAGAATTTTCTAAGTAAATTTTTGTCTACAATGGAATACAACACACTTTAAAATAGATACATGCTCATTTTTGTGCTCTAGTAAAGAAACAACTCTAAGATTTATTATTTCAGAACAATGAGTATAGTAGGCTCCGACTTGCGTAGGTTTTTTGTTGTTTGATATATGGGGGGTTGACATTTGACACAATGATTAAGACACCACTTGGAATCCCCACATCCCATGTTGGAGTACCAGGGCTCAAATCCCAGCTCCTCCACTGATTCCAGCTAATGCTAACACACACACAGGGAGGCAGCAGGTGATGGCTCAAGTCCCTGCCACTCACATCTAAGACTCAGCCTGAGTTTTAGGCTCCTGGCTTCCTGACTGCTATTCACATTTCGGGAATGACCCAGTGAATTAGATGGGAGATCAATCGATCAATCGATCGATCTCTCTCTCTCTCTCTCTTTGCCTTTCAAAAAAAAAAAAAAAAAGGAAAATAATTTTTCTAAAGTTCATATGTACGTGTAATGGTGGGAGGGAGGGGAAGGGAGAGCAGAACCACTTGGAATAGAGTGCAAGAAAAAAGAACCTCATTCCTTTCCACCAGTCACACTTACACTCTGTGAATTTGTTCTTTCCCTGTCCCAGGATGACACAGTAGACAGGTCTTATAATTATCCCAGCCGTGCTTGGAGAATTTAAAAGTCTCCCAGTCACATTCAGTTATAAGAAAAAACTCTTTTTAGGAGTGTGACAGTGCACCCAGCAATGGCAATCACAGTCTAGTCCCACATAAACCTCTCCCTTCCTTTTCTGCCCAGGCCTATCCTAGGCAGCAATGCCTGCAGGTCAGTGTTCTTGGGGAGAAGTGTGGTAGTACAAGGGTGGCTGCCCTTCCCCCAGTCACTTGTTGGATAAGGCTTCTGACCCTACCATGACCATGGAGCAAGGGCAGAGGACTGGAGTGAGAGGAGAGCAGACTGTTCTGTGGCTGGTGCCAAAGTCACTGAGCCTCATTCTCACTGCGGGTGACAGAGGCAGAGCTGCTGGGTGGTTGTTTTAAAACAAGCTGTTGTAGGTTTGGATTTCCTTTTCATTTCTGTCCCTGGAGCTTCTTCCAGTGGGGACTGGTAGCCATAGTTCCCCTGACAGAGGTGTACTGCCTCTCCCTGAGGCCCACTGACTCACTCTGCTGGGATCATGTAGTCCCAACCAAAAAAGTCCTCTGGGGTGGGACTTAAGACAGCCCCAGGCTGCTCCCCTCAGCCTGACAGAATACATATCTGGTCCCCTTCAAACAACTTCGTACCACAGCTACTGAGAATGCAGTTCAGTTCCAGGGGAGCCACCTGTCTTGCAGCAGACAGTGTTAAAAGAGTCTTTTGCCTTCTCTAGAGGGAAACAGATACCATTCCTCAGGAGGAATCTTCAAAAAACATCATGGAAAACAGAACAGAAAAATAGAAGCTTGATTTCTCAACATAAGCTCCATCCAGGTCAATGCATATCTGTGAGTGATGACACCTGCCTTTTAGTCCATCCCTAAAGACCTGAGGGTCCTGGGAGTTTCATCACATCCACACCATCTTTCTCACATTGCTAAGTGAAGAAAAAATGAGTGTCCTTGAAAGATCTTTTTTAAGATTAAGAAACAAGGAGCCACTGCTGTGGCATAGCAGGTAAAGCCACCGCCTGCGATACCAGCATCTCATAAGGGCGCAGGTTCAAATTCCAGGTGCTCCGCTTCAGATCCAGCTCTCTGATAATGGCATGGGAAAGCAGCAGAGCATGGCCCAAGTGCTTGGGCCCCTGCACCCACATGGAAGATCAGGAAGAAGCTCCCAGCTCCTGGCTTCAGCCATTTGGGGAGTAAACTTGCAGATGGAAGATTTCTCTCTCCTTATCTCTTCCTCTCTCTAAATCTTTCAAGTAAATAAATCTTTAAAAAAAAAAAAAAGATTAAGAAACAAACAAGTCAGAAAGGACTGTAAAGTGGGTGCCAAAAGATTTCCCATGGAAATTCTCAAAAAGGGCTCTTGTTGGATAAGCAGATTGAACAGGAACACCATCATAGTGCAGAAGGACTCTGATGAAGCTTTTCTGGGTGTTTTTCTACTAAAGCTTTGGCTAACTTTCTTAAAACACTCTCATAACAAGGATGAAAGAAAAATTTATTTTTCATTGTATATCTCTTTTTAAGATTTATTTAGGGGTCAGCGCTGTGCCATAGCAGGTAAAGCCACCACCTTGCAGTGCTGGCATCCCATATGAGTGCTGGTCTGAAACCAAGCTGCTCTACTTCCGATCCAGCTCTCTGCTATGGCCTGGGAAAGCAGTCGACCATGGCCCAAGTCCTTGGGCCCCTGCACCCCCATGGGAGACCCAGAAGAAGCTCCTGGTTCCTGGCTTCGGATCAGCGCAGTTCCAGCTGTTGTAGCCAACTAGGGAGTAAATCAGCAGATGGGAAGACCTCTCTCTAAAGATTTATTTATTTATTTGAAAGTCAGAGTTACACAGAGAGAGAAGGAGAGGCAGAGAGAGAGAGAGAGAGAGAGAGAGAGAGAGAGAGAGAGACAGGTCTCCCCATCTCCCCAAATGGCCACAACAGCTAGAACTGTGCCAATCCGGAGCCAGGAGCTTCTTCTGGGTCTCCCATGGGGGTGCAGGGGCCCAAGGACTTAAGCCATCCTCTGCTGCTTTCCCAGGTGCATTAGCAAGAAGCTGGATCAGAAATGGAGGAGCAGGGACTCGAATATGAGCCCATTTGGATTGCCAGCGTTACAAATGGCAGCTTTGCCCCTAGGCCACAACCCTGGCCCCTGTGTATCCTTTCAAATTTTTATAATGTCATATATTACTTTTGTTTGCTTTTAAGATTTATTTATTTATTTGAAAGAGTTACACAGAGAGAGAAGGAGAGGGAGAGGATGAGAGAAAGAGGTCTTCCATCCGATGGTTCACTCCCCAGTTGGCCACAATGGCCGGAGCTGCACCGACCCAAAGCCAGGAACCAGGAGCTTCTTCTAGGTCTCCCATGTGGATGCAGGGGCCCAAGGACCTGGGCCATCTTCTACTGCCTTCCCAGGCCATAGCAGAGAGCTGGATAGGAAGTAGAGCAGCCAGGTCTCAAACCGGCGCCCATATGGGATGCTGGCACTTCAGGCCTGGGTTTTAACCCACTGTGCCACAGCACGGCCCCCATATATTACTTTTGAAACTAAACCAAAATCTGGGACAGTGTTGTGGCACAGGAGGTTAAGTCACTGCTTGGATGCCTGCATCCCATATTGGACAGAGTTCCTGGGACCAAGTCTCCTCCACTTCTGATCCAGCTTCTACCTGATGTACCTAGGAAGCAGCAGATGATGGATCAAGTGTTCAAGTACCAGATACCCATTGGGGTAACCCAGATGGAGTTACTGGCTCCTGGCCAGCTAATGTGGGCACTTCGGGAGTAAGCCAACAGATAGAAGACATCTGTCTCACTCTGTCTTGCTCTGTCTTCCAAGTAAATACAAATGAGCAAACTTTAAAACTAAACCAAAATCTATTTAATATCTTTTTATAATAGAAGAGATATTTGTATACATCAAGATGAAAAGATCTCATTGACACAATAGCAAGCAACTTACCAAACAGTTACAAAATATATTAAAAGAAATTATCTCATTTACAATAGAAACCTAAGAGATAAAATTCAGACATAGCTAAAATCTATAGAAGTAAACTTTAAAATTCTACTGAGGTATATAAAAGAATAATTGAGTAAGTGGAATAGTAGACCCTGTTCTCCTGTTCTCAAAAGACTCAATAATTTAAAGATGTCAATTCTTCCTAAATTAAACTAGAAATTTTAAAAGATCTCAGTAAAAATGCCAGTGGATGGGGAATGTGCAGATCAGGCAAGCTGATTGCAAAGTTTATATGAAAAAAATAGAAATGAAAGACAGAAAACTTTTAGTTCCACCAGAAAGCAGAACATTTTGTAGCATGCTGATAATTTATATCACTTGGGAGACTTCTGGGCAAACAAAACCATTGAAACACCACTAAAGGACAAGGAAGCAATGAACAAAAGTGTAAACTAACAATTCAAAGAGAACCGGAGGGGAAGAAGTTATGAAACGGGCACTTTCATAGCGCAGACTCTGTAACAATGAGCAGCCTCCACAGACCCTCAGAAAAACTGAGGAGGCAGAGAATGACGCTCCAAGAGAAGCAGAAATGAGACTGGGGGCTGCAAACGGGGATTTGCTGAAAGTCTGTTTACAAGACGGTTAGAAACCCTGGGCCTCTCCCCAGTCCTGCCAAGGTAAACAATGTCCCCCATCCTATTGATTGGTTCTCTGGATGAGCAGAAATTGAAAACCAAAATGATTTTCAACGTGGCATCTAGCCTCTAGCCAGCCAAAGAACCAAGTCAACATGAGGTTAAGAGATTTTTTCAGATGTGCCCTTTTCTAGAAGCTGGTTTGAAGAAGTCCTTCTCAAATTTCCATGGGCACAGCAATACCTGAGGATCTTACAAATTCATGACTCATAAGGTTGGAGATGCTGCACTTAAAACAGGTCCCTGGGAATACTGATGCTGCCAGCCCTGGACCACACTCAGAGTGGCAAAACATTAGAGTAGCAGTTTTCCTTTTTTTTTCTTTTTTTTTTCTTTTTTTTTAAATTTTTAGGGGCCAGCCCCGTGGTATAGCTGGTAAAGCCACTGCCTGCAGTGCCAGCATCCAATATGGACACCGGTTTGAGTCCCGGCTGCTCCACTTCTGTTCCAGCTCTCTGCTATGGCCTGGGAAAGCAGTGGAAGATGGCCCAAGTCCTTGGGTCCCTGCACCTACATGGGAGACCTGGAGGAGGCTCTTGGCTCCTGGGTTTGGATCAGTGCAGCTCTGGCCATTGCGGCCAACTGGGGAGTGAACTAGCAGATGAAACACCTCTCTCTCTCCCTCTCCCTCTCCTTCTCTCTCTGCGTAGCTCTTTCAAATAAATAAATAAATCTTTAAAAAAAATATTTCATGTATTTATTTGAGAGACAGAGTTACAGACAGTGAGAGAGAGAGACAGAAAGGTCTTCTATCTGCCGGTTTACTCCCCAAATGGCTGCAACAGCCAGAGCTGAGCTGATCCCCAGCCAGGAACCAGGAGCTTCTTTACAGCTCTCCTGCATGCATGCAGGGGCCCAAGTGCTTGGGCCATCTTCTACTTCTTTCCCAGGTCATAGCAGAGAGGTGGATCAGAAGAAGAGCAGCCAGGACTAGAACTGGCAGCACCGCAGGCAGAGAATCAATCTACTACGCCACAGTGCAGGCCCCTAGAGTGGCAGTTTTCAAAGTGTGGTTGAGAGGCCTCTGGGGTCTCCTGCTATCATTGCAGAGATCAGTGAAGTCTTCGCTTTTCCAAGTGTCTCTGTAAGACAAGATCTCCTTCATTCAATTCCACTAAAATGACAGACCACAACAGGCCAGACATGGAAGAGAATTGCAAAGTTGGAAAATAATGCTGCTCTTCTCAATAACTTTCTTGTTTTAAAAACTACTGTTATTTTTCCATAAAGAATGTTATTTATGTAAATATGATATTAACATATGTTTTAATATTGTGATATATTTTAATATTGTTATTTTGAAATGAATTCATGATTATTGTAAAGATCTCTCAACATTAACTTCTAGCCTGGTAAATACTGATAGATATAATACTGATAGAAATAACTACATACACAAAAGTTCTCTAGGGTCAGTCCTCAACAATTTTAAAGAACATAAAAGGATCCTGCAATTCCAAGGTTTTTTTTAAGATTTTACTTATTTATTTGAAAGGCAGAGTTACAGAGAGAGACAGAAAGATCTTCCATCTGCTAGTTCACTCCCCAAATGGCCACAATGACCCAAAGCCACAAGCCAGGAACTTCTTCCGGGTCTCCCACACGTGTCCAAGGGCCTAAGAACTTAGGCCATCTTCTACTGATTTCCAAGCAATTGCAGAGAGCTGGATCAGAAGAGGAAGAGCCAGGACTCAAAACTGGTTCCCACATAGGATGCCAGCACTGTAGGCAGAGGCTTAGCCTACCACACCACAGCGCCAGCCCCCGAGACTCAAATATTTGAGAACAGCTGTACCCAGAGTATAAGCCAGGAAGAACAGAGGAATTGTACAAAACAAGGACTACACTGCGGGAGAGAGTGATGCCAATGACAGCAGCTGTGCTAGTTTCTCTCCCTGATATAACAAATCACAATACAGGTAGTGACTGGAAACAAATTAAGTTCATTATCTCACAATTTCTGCAGGCCAGTCATCAGAGCACAGTGTGGTTTAGCTGGGTCTGTGCTTAGTCTCACAAGGCCAAATCAGCAGGACTCAGTCCCTTCTGAAGGCTGCAGGGAAGAATCTGCTCCCAAGCTTGGGCACCCTGTTGGCAGAACTCAGTTGCATAGTTGTAGCAGAGTGGTCTTGGTTTCCCTGGAGTCAGTCAGCTTCCGGAGCTACCCCAGGCCTTGGCTACAGGTCCTTCCTCCCACATCAAAGCCAGCAGCAGCAGTCCAGTCTTTCTGAGGTTTCTAATGTCTCTCGCCTCTCCTCCTGCCACAAGTCTCTGATTTTTCTCTCTTCCTTTTCAGCTTTCAAGACTCGTGATTACATTGAACCATATAGAATAATCTATTTTAAAATCAGCCAATCAGTAACCTTAACAACATCCACAAAGACCCCCACAGCAGTGTGTAGATTAGTGTCTAACTGAATCACACAAGTGGATGGGAATCTTAGGTAACATCTTTAGATTTCTGCTAACACAACAGCAAAGGGACACCTTCAGATAATAGCAGGTGTAGGATCGATCAGTTCAGATTTAGCAGGCTGAGGTCCATTTAAATGGTCCAATTTAAAATGGACTGAGCAAAGTAAAATAAAAGGAACAATAATGTTTGATATGAGAAATATTACCGGCAGACATGGAATATAAATACGAGACTGTTTAGATAAGCTTAGCTAGAAGTTCATGAAAATCTAGATGAATAAAAAAAACAATGTGTTTGTTACTCCAGAAAAAAATTAAGGACCTTAACAAGATCGGAGCTTCCATCTTCAGAAGGAAGGAGTTCACATCCTTGGCTTATGGTGAACAATCTTTGCATAGTCCTAATATTGCAAACACTGACTATTAAGAACCACAATATATATATATATATATATAAATAACTGTGATGGGTATGGAGGAAGGGAACATGGGGAAGTGAGGAGGAAGTCAATTGATGAATGGAAAACTATCAGCATAAGTATATTGCTTGGAAATACAGAAGCACATATTGAAGAAAAAGGTTAGAATAGCTGAAGGCAGTCCCCTCTGAAAAGCAGGATTGGGAGTTGCAGGGCTATTTCTCACCACCCACCAGCATACCTAATAGCTCCCAATGCTAGGGGTTCTGGCTGCCTCCCTGTCACACCTCCACCATTCGCTCTTTACTCTTCTCTGCCCTGCCCTGAGCCCCAGGAGGCTGCCCTTGCTGTTCCTGTGCCCCAAGGTCCTGCTTGAACTCAGTCAGTGGGAGGCACTGTAGAGATTAATGGGTTACAAATACCCTAAATGACACTCTGACCTCAGAATCAGCCCTGAAGGCATTCTGATCTGGTTGAAAAGCCTATGAGAACATTTCAGGCATGGAAAGCCAAAATACTGTGGCATAAAATGATCTACATGAAGGATTTCTGTGAATGAGATCCCAGTGGAAAGAAGGGCCATTAAAGAAGGATGTACTTTGCTCTGAAGGGAGGAGACAACTTCCACTTTGCTTATGGCCCTGTCTAAATATTGACAGAGTTTGTGGATGCAAAGGCTTCCATAGCCTCAGCAGCTCATGACAAGAGCATTGGGTGATTACTGACATCATAAATAAGAGTGTCAATTGTTAAATAAACAACAGGAGTCACCAAGCACTTACTTCCCATGTAGGACCTCTGTCCCTAATGTGTTGTACTATGAGAATTAATGGTAAAACTTGTCTTCAAACAGTACCTTATATTTTGTGTGTCTGTGTAGGTGCAAACTGTTGATATCTTTATTTAGTATAGAGTTGGTCTTCTGTATATAAAGATAATTAAAAATAAATCTTAATGAAGAATAGGATGGGAGAGGGAATATGATGTGGGATGGGAGTAGATGTGGAAGGGTGGGTATGGGGGAAGAACCGCTATATTCCTAAAGCTGTATTATGAAATTTGTATTCATTAAATAAAAGCTTTCTAAATTTAAAAAAGTTTAAAAAAAAAAAAAGAAAGAAAAAAAGAGATTAATGGGTGGAAGGCAGGAGAGAGAATACTGCAACCCAATATCCTGGCCGCTCCAGGTGGTGCCTCCTCCAAGCTCCAGTTCAGAGCTGGCTCCAACATCCTCTCCCCTTGCCCCTTGAGGCCCAGGAAGGAGACCAACCCCTGCTGTTGCTCTCCCTCAGGCGCCTCATCATCCCTAGTGAATCCCTTAATTACATCCACATCACTAAAAAGCATCCCTTTACTAAAGTCTCCTATAATCTGAGTACTTCTGCTTTCTGCCTGGACCCTGACTGATACAAATAAAACCATGTGTGATTTTTTAAAATTTTGTATATACTCAAGGTGTATTCTTAAAAAAAAAGACTTGTATTTTTTAAAAATACAAAAATCATGGATAACAAAGAAAATCTAAAGACTTGACCGAAGTTAAAGAAGAAAAAGAAAGGGGCACAGTAGTTAAGCCACGGCCTATAATACCAGTATCCCATATGCTAGTGCTGGTTTGATCTCCCGCTGCTCCACTTCTGATCCAGCTCCCCACAAATGCTCCTGGGAGGGCAGGAAAAGATGCTCCAAGTGCTTGGGCCCCTGACACCATATGCAGATCTGGAGGGAGTTCCAGGCTCCTGGCTCCTAGTTTTAGATTGGCCCAGTCCTGGTCACTGAGTCCATTTGAGGAATAAACCAGCAGGTAGAAGATCTCTTCTCTCCTTTCTCTGCTACTACTTTCTTTTTCGTTTTTGCTTTTTCTTTCTGCTTTTCAAATAAGCAAACATTTAAAAAAGCAAAAAGACCAAAAAGGACATGAAAACTGAATAAAAAGAGTGACCTTGGATTACATCAACACCAGAGAAAAAAATTAGGAAAATTACTATAAAGGACATTATTGAAACAATTGACAAAACTTGAATAAGTCCCATAGGACTGAATAGCATTGTAATGAAGTTTAATTTCCTGATATTGATCATGGTACTGTGATTCTATAAATAAATGTTCCTGTTCTTAGAAAATATGTTACTGAAGTTATAGTAAAGAGGCATCATGCCTGCAACTCACTCTTAAATGGTTTTGAGTAACAATTTTCCAGGCTATTTATGTAATAAAGAGAGTGACAAATTAAACTAATGTGAATATGAGTGATGGGAATTCTTTGCACTAGTCCTGCACTCAAGTTTGAAGTTATTTCAAAATGTAAAGTGTCATAAAACATAGATTATTTTGACAAATAGTTTGGGACTGGAACATGAACAGACAGATCAACAGAGGAGGGGAGATAGAGAATCCATAAATACATGCATCCCGACACATGGGAGTCAATACATTACAGAGGTGGTATGTCAACATTCTGTGCACTGAGGGTGGGGTAGCACTGGGTTATTTTTTTAAATGGTACATGGAAAACTGAGTGTCCATAAAAGAAGGGAAACCAGCATTATCTTACTCTACAGACCAGAAAAACAAATTCTAGATGGATCCAAAACTTAAACATAAAAAGCAAACAAAAATATCAAAAGAAGAAAACCAAAGGAGGAAGGAGACTTAGTAGAAGGAAGAGGCCACCTGTCTCCAGGCACCTGGGAATCCACTCCCTTTGCATCTGGCTGCAATCTCCCGCCTAGCCCAGGCCAATCCTCCCACTTGAATCAAGAACTAACGATGAAAAGACCAGTAGGGAATGCAAGTGGACTCCATCATGATGCTGATGGCAGAGGCAGAAGCTTTCACTGGTCTGCTTTGATGGAGGCAGTGGGGTGCCCACTAAGGAGCCAACAGGGTTTGGGCTGGCATTGTGACAAGGCAGATAAAGCAGCCAACTGTGCTGCCAGCATCCTGTGGGGGCATCAGTTTGTGTCACAGCTGTTCCACTTCTGATTGAGCTCGCTGCTAATGGCCTGAGAAAACCATCAGAGGACGGTCTTAAGTGTTTGGGCCCCTGACGCCCATGTGGGAGACTCAAAGGAATCTCCAGGCTCCTGGTTTCAGCCTGGTCCAGTACTGGCAGTTGCAGCCATATGGGGAGTAAACCAGTGAATGGAAGATCTCTCTCTCTCTCTGTATGTCTCTCCCTCTCTCTATAACTCTGACTTTAGAAATAAATAAATCTGAGAAGAGTGTTGTGTGGTACGGAAGTGTTTTAAAGATCTAAATTAATCCGGTCCCAGGCAAGATGGCAGAATAGGAAGGGAGCACACTGATAGTTCGGCAAGACACAGGTTAATAAAAGTGGAGATACTGCAGGGTCCAGGAAGAGTAGGGGAAGAAACAGCAGCGGAAACTCTTCTGGAACTAGTGATTCACAGTGGACCTGCGTGGAGAGCGTGGGAGCCCACAGTTCGGGACACCAGCGGCAGACTCAACACACCAGCGCTGGAACGCAAGGTGAGCCGACCCTCAATAGCCCGAGACACCAGCAGGCAAGCGGAAAGAGGAGACTACAGGGAACGAGGCTTGAAACTCCCTGGGGAAAAGTTCACCAGGCTAACTAGAAGAGAGAGAGGAAAAAAAAAAAAGTGACCGATTCGGACACGAGTTTCTCTCTCTCTGTTCACCCCTCAAAGGCTAGCAAGACAAAGAGCAGGCGCCATTTTGGACATACGTCATAAGCAGGGCGACCTCAGGTCTGCACTGGCCCTGAGCCTAGCAGAAAAACCTGACTCTGGGGGGAGGGGTGAAATAACAGGAGATTAGGATCTAACTTGGCAACCCAGTGGGAGACTGCAGGAGAATTGGAGCCCACACTGAGGGCAGCAGAGATTCCCTGTGTGGTCCTTGGGAAAGAGCTTCCGATCTCTGGCTCCTGTGGGTTTATCATTCACCTGCTAACTACCTCCAACTACGTTCAGCTGTGCGGAATTACTTCCCTTTTGAATCAAAAAAAAAAAAAAAGAGAGAGAGAGAGAGAGAGAGAGAGAGAGATACCATGCCTAACCTGGGAGTGTCATCTTTGACACACCCTCAACCCTGAGGAACCAAACACAGCTCTCAGGCCACACTCATCTCAAGCCTCTAAGGCTCCACCAAAAGCAGACAGTCCACTTAATATAGAGCCATAGTGTAACAAGAAAAAACACCACAGGGAAGAAACCAAATATCTCGAACATGCCATACAACAAACGCAAAAACCGAGGTAACAAGAACAAGGAAAACACTATGACGCCCCCAAATGAAAAAGACACCCCAATTCAAGATTATGAAGATGATGAGATAGAAGAAATGCAAGAAGCAGATCTCAAAAAATTGATAAGAACATTAAGAAGTTCTCAAAAACAAATTCTTGAACTACAGAAATCCTTAATGGACAAGATAGAACATCTCTCTCGTGAAAATGAAATATTAAGGAGGAATCAAAATGAAATGAAACAACTACTGGAACAAGAAACTGTGATAGTGACGAGAAATCATAATGAAATGAAGAATTCAATAGATCAAATGACAAACACATTAGAGAGCCCTAAAAACAGAATGGGTGAAGCAGAAGAGAGAATATCAGACTTAGAAGACAGAGAACAGGAAAGGAAACAGGCAAACCAAAGAAAAGAAGAAGAAATTAGAAATCTAAAAAATATTGTAGGGAATCTACAGGATACTATTAAAAAACCCAACATTCGGGTTCTAGGAGTTCCTGAAGGCATGGAGAGGGAGAAAGGATTAGAAGGCATTTTCAGTGAGATACTAGCAGAAAATTTCCCAGGTTTGGAGAAGGACAGAGGCATCTTAGTACAGGAAGCTTATAGAACCCCTAGTAAACATGACCAAAAGAGATCCTCACCATGACACATTGTAATCAAACTCACCACAGTGAAACATAAAGAAAAGATTCTAAAAGGTGCAAGAGAGAATCGTCAGATTACTCTCAGAACATCTCCAATTAGACTCACAGCAGACTTCTCATCAGAAACCCTACAAGCTAGAAGGGAATGGCGAGACATAGCCCAGGTACTAAGAGAGAAAAACTGCCAGCCCAGAATATTATATCCTGCAAAGCTCTCATTTGTGAATGAAGGTGAAATTAAGACTTTTCATAGCAAACAGAAACTGAAAGAATTTGTTGCCACTCATCCTGCCCTGCAAAAGATGCTTAAAGATGTGTTACACACAGAAACACAGAAACATGGTCACCAATATGAAAGAAGGTAAAGGAAGGAAACCTCACAGCAAAAGATCACAGGAAGCTCAATTTCTCTTTGACATAGAATTAAACTCTGATGTACTGTTAGAGCAATGTGTTAAAGTAATCTATTATGTTCTCTTGATGTCTGTTAAATTCTAATTGTTCAAAAACAGCTGAATTTTTATTAAGAGCTATGGGTTATTTAACTATGTGCTTATTTTCAAAGACTTGAATAATCACCTTGTAACAATGATCAAATTTGGTCTATGTTATGTCATGATTTTAAGGAATCTTATTTCAACCAGATATTTTGGATTTAGAGCCTTCTTGGCATTCTTGACAGGCATTCAAAAAATCAAAGTTTCAAACAATCTGGACTCTAAAATTTCCAGTAAATCCTGGACTTTGGTTTTTCCAGTTTGGGCCCAACTGAAAAAAATCGAAGGACCTATGTCTCTCATCTTATAGAGACACCAACTAATCAGGCTATTTGGATTATATTAGAAGTACTGTCAAGATGTGATGTGGTACCAAACTTTAAGTTTCTATAATGGAAAATGCTATTAATACAAATGTTTGAGAATTAAAAAGTCTAATGATCTTGTGTTACTAGACATGATAGTTATCTTAATGAGAAAGCCCCAGAGGCCTAAAGGGTTAAATACTTGTAAAATCCTACAGGTGCTTTCAAAAATACTGTGAAGTAAGCAAGTGCCTCTTGTTGGTTGATGAGTTTATAATTTTAAACATGGAGACTTAAAGTCTTTTGTCATCCACAGTTATATATGATTTGCTGCTCATAAAACTAAAGCGTTGTTGGTTCTGTGTTTAGCTGTCCTCCTATAGGTTCCTATGGACTTTTTCCAGCCACTTCTACTGTATTCAGTACTTTGGGATGGCTCTGTAAACAGATGAAGCCAATAATGTATTAACAGTACCAACTGAGAGAGAGTAGGGTTAACTGAGGTTACTAAAAACAAAAAGCAATTCAAATCAATTGGCAATCTACTAAAAGAGTTAAAGATTTTAAAAGCTATTATTAAAATTGCTATATTGGTCTATTATGCTATGTTATATGTGTGTACATATTGTATGTCCACATGGGGAAATTTTATTAAGAATTTTATTTTAAATGGCTTATAGATAAGATTGTCCATAAATTTAAGCTGCTAAAATCAATCAAAGATACATTTTAATTTGTGGGACCTGAATCTGTGTATCATATGTTTTAAACTTGTTGGTAGAAAGAAACTAAAAACATTTTACATGGTTGTGCTTAAGTTTACTGGTTAAACAAACTACACCATGTTAGATATTTAGGAGGTGTTTTCAAATACATGATTCTTAAAATTTACAGAAGGCATTGGACCTCCTGGGAAATGTTTTCTTACGTTGTTATCTAATGGTTGAAAGTGTTTGCTAAGTATTCATGTAATATTTTTATTGTCAGCAAGCGATCCAGGACTTGCTCCCTCATTTCTCTATTCTAAGCCCACTTGTTCTTTCATTTCTCTATTCTCTTCAAGGTAGGAAACTAATTCTATTATGAAGGAATCTGTAGGACGCACAATTTAATCTTTAGACCTTATAAAAGAGATGGCTAACATTTTTCTGTAATAGCATAGCCAAAATAAGAACTTAAATAATAATCTCATAGCTAGATTCACTTCGCCATCAGCGAAGTATACAGTAAGTAGAAAAAACCTCCCTTTCAGACCAAAGGGAAAGAAAGTTTTAAAGTGAGAATATAATTTTCCTCATGGGCATTGTCTACCTTAGAAAAACTACTACAGAACATGCCTGTGACTATAGACTTGTAGTTCAGGCCACCGAAGATTAGAGATGGGGACTTGGGCACTCCCTTGACTTGCATCCTCTCGTCTGCTTTAACACAAACCAGGAGGAAAAGAAAGTTAGGCATCAGAAGCAATGGGTGGCAGGCCTATTAATAGCTGATCTGTACAGTGATCTGCCCTCAAGGAGACCCAACAGGCCAGTCCACTGCAGTGGCTTTCAATGTGGTAAGTCTGGGCTTCAGCAGAAGTCAGCTTGTGAAGAGCCCTGGCAGCTCTGCCAAGAGTTGGATCACTGGAAATGGACCTGCCCTGGAATCAAACGATGCCCAGGTCAGAGCCACAGATCTTATTGGCTCTAAGCTGAAAAGCCCTTCACTCAGCCCAACTTCCAAAGTGACCACTGCAGCTGAGGGGACGGCCAAGCAGGGTCAGCAACATTGCAGGCAGAACTGTAAATTTCTTGTTAGAGATGCCCCCTGCCTTTACCTGGCCAGCTCTCCTCTCAGGCCAGCCAAGTAATGAAAGTCAACAGAGTGCCTTCCCCTAGGAGGTTCACACCTCCCTTAGGATATACCCCATGTGAAGAGATAGATAGGTCTGGGCCTCTTAACTTACAAGGCCTAAAGCCCACCAGATTATTATCAAGCCCCTTCTGTCAGGTTCTATTTGCCTCTCAATAAGAAAACTTAATTGCTGCTTAGACAGCACCTTTCTTAGCTCCTCTAATAATGACTCTGTCCTTTGTTCTAGACCCTGTCTAGTGTACTTGGGCCTCATTCCTTTGTAATCATAACCTCTACTCTACCACCAATGGCTCTACTCCCAACCTGTGTGTACTGATGGTCCTCTTCCCCACTTAATGCTGTATAATTGTTCAAACCTGGTAAATGCCACTCTTAGGATCATTGGTTACTATCCTCACTCTGTCTTTTATGACCTTGTTTAAATATGATCAGAGTCGGCAAACTTGGAAGGCTTCCATAGCCTTGGCAACTCATGACGAGAGCCTAGGGTGGTTACTGGCGCCATAAACTAGAGTGTCAATTTGTTGGGTCAACAACAGGAGCCACTGTGCACTTGCTCCTCATGTGGGATCTCTGTCCTTAATGTGCTGTACATTTTGATTTAATGCTATAACTAGTACTCAAACAGTATGTTTCACTTTGTGTTTCTATGTGGGTGCAAACTGTTGCAATCTTTATACTAAATTGATCTTCTGTATATAAAAAGAATTGAAAATGAATCTTGATGTGAATGGAAGGGGAGAGGGAGCAGGAGAGGGGAGGGTTGCGGGTGGGAGGGAAGTTATGGGAGGGGGAAGCCATTGTAATCCATAAGCTGTACACTGGAAATTTATATTCATTAAATAAAAGTTAAAAAAAAAAAAAGAAAGAAAGAAATCTGGCCAGCACCATGGCTCACTAGGTTAATCCTCCACCTGCAGCACCGGTAGTCCAGGTTCTAGTCCCAGTTGGGGTGCCGGATTCTGTCCCGGTTGCCCCTCTTCCAGTCCAGCTCTCTGCTGTGGCCTGGGAAGGCAGTGGAGGATGGCCCAAGTCCTTGGGCCCTGCACCCGCATGGGAGACCAGGAGGAAGCACCTGGCTCCTGGCTTCAGATCAGCACAGTGCGCTGGCCGTAGCAGCCATTTGGGGGTGAACCAACGGCAAAAAGGAAGACCTTTCTCTCTGTCTCTGTCTCTGTCTCTCTCTCTCTCTCTCTCTCTCTCTCTCTCACTAACTCTGCCTGACAAAAAAAAAGAAAGAAATCTTATCAAAAAAAAAAAAGGAGCCACACGGTCCCCATGGCACCTGCTCTGTGGGGGTGGGTGGCTGAACTGGGGGAGACCCAGCTTCTTGTTCCTGCTGCCCACTTTCCAACCCTGCTTCTTCAGACTCACTGCTCATTCCATGAGCTACAGCACTGTAAGTTCCTTTACTGTTTAAAATCAACCACAACTTGTTTCTGTTGCTTATAGCTTAGAATGTTAACTGCACACATTCTCACACTCGTTTCATATGAAAGGTGTGGCAATCACAGATACTCTAATCGATAGCTAGCTTATTTCCCTGAAAATTACATCAGCTGGGGTTGGCACTGTGGCTTAATAGGTTAAGCCTCTGCTTGCAGCACCAGTATCCCATACAGGCACCAGATCTAGTTCCAGCTGCTCCTCTTCCGACCCAGCTCTCTGCATGTGGTCTGGAAAGCAGTGGAAGATGGTCCAAGCGTTTGGGCCTCTGCACCTATGTGGGAGACCCAGAAGAAACTCCTGGCTCCCAGCTTCAGATCGGCCCAGCTCCAGCCTTTGTGGTCATTTGGGGAGTGAACCAGCAGATGGAAGACATCTCTGTCTATAACTCTGCCTCTCAAACCAAGAATCCAAACCAAGAATCATAAATCAACAAACAACATATGCTGGCGAGGATGTGGGGAGAAGGGTACCTTAATCTACTGTTGGTGGGAATGTAAACTGGCACAGCCACTGTGGAAGACAATATGGAAATATCTCAGAAAGCTGAATATAGACCTATCATACGACCCAGCCATCCCACTCCTGGGAATTTATCCAAAAGAAATGAAACCAGCATATGAAAGAGTTATCTGTACCCCTATGTTCATTTCAGCTCAATTTATAATAGCTAAGATATGGAAGCAACCCCCATGTCCATCAACCAAAGATTGAATAAAGAAATTATGGTATATTTATACTATGGAATACTACACATTGACAAAGAAAAATGAAATCCTGTCATTTTCAACAAAATGGATGCAACTGGAAACCATTATTCTTAGTGAAATAAGCCAGTCACAAAAGGAAAAATACCATATGTTCTCTCTGATTTGTGAAGACTAATAGAGCACTTAAAATGTAATCTGGGGCCAGCACTGTGGCATAGAGGGTAAAAGCCACTGCCGGCAGTGCCGGCATCACCTATGGGCACCGGTGCGAGTCCCGGCTGCTCCTCTTCCAATCCAGTTCTCTGCTTTGGCCTGGGATAGAGTAGAAGATGGCCCAAGTCCTTGGGCCCCTGCACCCGTGAGAGAGATCCAGAAGAAGCTCCTGCCTCCTGGCTTCGGATCGGTACAGCTCTGGTCATTGCAGACATCTGGGGAGTGAACCAGCAGATGGGAAACCTCTCTCTTTCTCTTTCTCTGCCTCATTTTCTCTCTCTGCTTAACTCTGACTTTCAAATAAATAAACAAATCTTTTTTAAAAAATGTAATATACAGGAGGGAAATTGACACCTTGAGGTATGATGATAACGAACAGCCCTTGCCTTGACTGTCAGGGAACAATGTTTTTCTTGTTGGTTGGTTGGTTGGTTTTTGTTATTCTTACTAATCTGTGCACTCTACTTGGTGTAGGGTTAATCTAACGAGTATAAAAATTAACTGAAAATTGATCTCTGTAAAAAATGAGAATGGGAAAGGAAAAGGGAAGAGGAGGAAAGGTGAGAGTATGGGTGGGAAGGAAGTAGGAGAGAAAGAAGCATCATGTTCCCAAATCTGTATATATTAAATGCATGAAGTTGTATTCCTTAAACAAAGTAAAATTTTTAAAAAATTACATCAGCATGCATCTGAAAATGCACACAGAATGTTTGAAAGGTTAACCCAACAAACTGGTCACAATTATTACCTATGAGGATTCAGAGTTTAATTGTAAAGCTGGACCAAAGAGAACTTTCATTTTCAAATCTACCTTCTGTGCATGGTGTTAAAGATTCTGCAGTAACCATAGATTCACATACAACTTTTGGAAACTAAAAGGGTATTTTAATACAACTTTCTAAAACCAATCCTTTACTCTTTTACAAGAACCTGAGTCAGGGAACCAAATACCCAACAGTGAAGCCCACAGCCCCACACTGCACCCCTGGAACTGGCAGGCTAACAGAAAACAGGCTGGAAACAAGCTGTCATTCCAGAATGTGGTGAACCCCATGAGGGGAGAGATGGGGATACGGAAGTCAGACTAAGGGCATCTGCCTGCCTCTGAAGAGTGGACAGGAAATGTATCCTGGCACACTGCCAAGCTTCAGAGACCAGGGCTCCCTCAGGAAATACCCAGTGACTAGACCACAGGGGTGGGAGGGCAACATCACATCCCAACACCTCCTAAAACCTGATTAGGCAGTTTAGACTCCAGTTAGTCACAGGAGCACAGCAGACAGGGCCAATCCACCTTGCCCTTAGAAGTGACCAATGGTCAGCATTTTCTCCTCCAGGTTTTTCAGCTAGGAAGTGAGCCATCCTAACCAATGTCACAACGGCAAGATTCACTTTTATCCTTGAGAATCCTGGGCAGTATTTTCCCAGTCTTATCCATCCATTTATCCACAGCATTTAGTTCCCATCTGTCAGGACCAACTTTCACATACAGGTTCCCTTTGAAAAGACCATCCTAACACCAAGTTCCAAGAGCGAGCTGAAGGCAGACTGTGGCAGCTGCGCCACTGGTGATACTGCCTGAGAAGGCCTTGTGGACCAAACTGTCTTTGAGTCCAGCCTACAGCCCCAGCAGGAAACAAGGTACCCCCTAATCCAGGGAAGGTAAAGCACATTTCTTTCTCCCAATTCCCCCACACATACAAGGGCGCTCAGCTACTGGAGGGGAGGAGGCACCATCTTGACACAGGTAGAGGCTACAGCAGCTCTCGTGCAGGCAACAAGGGGATTTTAGCAGAGAGAAAAATCCGAAGTTCCCACTGCCTTTGAGTGTGGTTGGGAGGGTTAACAGGGGTTGGGCAGCCACTTAGGATTGTAAGGTGCCCCCACCATTTCAACCTATCACAGGCTCCAGGGCTGCCAAGGTGGAGTACCCACAAGAGGCTGGCTGTGGAAATGACTGCTCTCTCCACGGATGGGGCAAGCTCGTGAGGCAGAGAGATCCTCTGCACCCTGTGACTTTGGAAGCCTTGCACACTGTGGCCATCGGAACCCTGTGACTGCATAGGGTGTGGGGTATAGCTGGGTCTCCAAGCAATCACTGTGTATGGCATCAGAGGCTCAAAGCTCTCTGACAGCCTGGGGTGGTCACTGCAGAGGGTTCCGTGCTCACACTGAGGACTACACAGATCCTTTGTGTGGTTCATGTCCCAGCGTGGGTGAGAGCTGTACCACTGCGGGCTAATCACATGCAATGATTATCATGGAAGAGAGGACATGATGTTGTGATTAAGTCAACAGGCATGATCTTAGCCACTCCCCCTACTGACAATGGAGGAGATCCACCACATCCAACTTGGGTGTCACCTGGATTCTCGACCAACCTTAATCACTGATCACAACTCCCTGGTCACGTCCAACACACTGTGTAGTCACTGGAGCAGACACTCCACTAAGCCACACAGTCATAGTTCAAAGATAAAACCCAACAGGGGAGAAAACCAATAAGCGTTTCCACAAATGCCTAAAAATAAATGCAGAAACACAAGAAAAAAGGACAAGGAAGACAACATGACTCTCCCAAAGAAACACAAGAACAATATTAGAATGTGAAAGCAAAGAAATTGATGAAATGCCTGAAAAGGAATTGAAAAGAATGATTAGAACATTGCTCAGAAGCAAACTCATGAGTTAAAGAAATCCATACATCTCATGGATGAAAATTTTTCCCATGAGATTGAGATTTTGAAGAGAAATCAAACTGAAATACTAGAAATGAAGAATTCAATATGTCAAATAGAAAACACAGTGGAAAGCCTTAAAAGACTTGGTGAAGCAGAAGAATACCCGAGATAGAAAATAAATCTTTGTAAATGTCTCAGTGGACCCACTCTCCCAAAAAAAGAAGACATTAGAAAAATTAAAAACAGTGTTGGAGACTTATAGGATGCTACCAAACAACCTAACATATTCATCTTAGGAGTTCCTAAGTTGAAGAAAGAGAGTATGAATTAGAATGACTATTCAGTGAAATATTAACAGAAAAATTCCCTAATTTGGAGGAAGAAAGAGACATCCAAATAAATGAAGCACATAGAACTTCTAATAGACATTACCAGAAAAGATCTTCATCGCTACACATTGTAGTTAAATTTTCAACAATAAAACAAAGAATTGAAAATGTGCACGAGAGGGGCTGGCACTGTGGCATAGCTAGCTAAGCCTCTGCCTGGGGCACCAGCATCCCATATGGAACCAGTTCTAGTCCTGGCTGCTCCTCTTCCAATCCAGCTCTCTGCTATGGCCTGGGAAAGCAGAAGATGGCCCAAGTGCTTGGGCCCCAACACCCCCACGGGAGACCTGGAGGAGGATCCTGGCTCCTGGCTCGTGGCTTCAGATTGGCACAGCTCCAGTTGTTGCAGCCATTTGGGGAGTGAACCAGTGGATAGAAGACCTTTTTCTCTGTCCTTCCTTCTTTCTATCTCTACCTCTCAAATAAATAGATAAAATCTTTAGAATGTGCTTGAGAGAGATGCCAGATTACTTTCAGGGGATCACCAATTAGACTCACAGTTGACATCTCATCAAAAACCCTATAAACTAGGAGAGAATGGAGAGACATAAGCCATGTCTTTTTTTTTTTTTTTTTTTTTTTTGGTCAGGCAGAGTGGACAGTGAGAGAGAGAGAGACAAGAGAAAGGTCTTCCTTTACTGTTGGTTCACCCTCCGATGGCTGCTGCGGCTGGTGCACCACACTGATCCGAAGCCAGGAGCCAGGTGCTTCTCCTGATCTCCCATGCAGATGCAGGGCCCAAGCACTTGGGCCATCCTCCACTGCACTCCCGGGCCACAGCAGAGAGCTGGCCTGGAAGAGGAGCGACCGGGACAGAATCCAGTGCCCCGACCAGAACTAGAACCCAGTGTGCCAGCGCAGGAGGATTAGCCTAGTGAGCCGTGGTGCCGGCTAAGCCATGTCTTAAAAGAAAAGAACTGTTAACCCAGAATGCTGTATCCTGCAAAGCTCTCATTTATGAATGAAGATGAAAAGACCTTCCATAACAAACAAATTAAAAGAATTTGTACCACTCACCCAATTTACAAATGATGCTCAAGGATGTGCTACACAAAGAAATAGAGAAAGATAGTCATCATTATGAAAGAATGTGAAAGAAAAATAAATCAAAAGAATACAAACTGGGAAGCAAGAAGTCAAATTATCACTGTTTGCAAATGACATAATTCTATATATAGGGAAAACAAAAGACTTCACTAAGAGGTTACTGGATCTCATAAGAGGGTTTGGTAAAGTTGCAGGACATAAAATTAACACACAAAAAAAATCAAAGGCTAGGGGCCGGCACTGTGCCATAGCAGGTGAAGCTGCTGTCTGCAGTGCCAGCACTCTATATGGGCGTAGGTTCAAGTCCCGGCTGCTCCTCTTCCAATCCAGCTCTCTGTTATGGCCTGGGAAGCAGAAGATGGCCCAAGTGCTTGGGCCCCTGCACCCACTTGGGAGACCTGGAAGAAGCTTCTGGCTTCAGATTGGCTCGACTCCAGCCACTGTGGCCACTTGGGGACTGAACCGGCAGATGGAAGACGCTTTCTCTCTCTGCCTCTGCCTCTTTGTAACTCTGCCTTTCAAATAAATAAATGAATAAATTCTTAGGGAAAAAAAATCAAAGGCTTTGTACACACAAACAATACCATGGCTGAGAAACAACTTCTAAGATCAGTCCCATTCTCAATAGTTACCAAAAAAATTTAAATATCTTAGAAAAATTTACCAAGGAGGTGAAAGATCTCTACAATGAAAATCACAAAACAGTTAAGAAATAGAAGAAAACACAAAAAAATGGAAAAATCTTCCATGTTCATAAATTCAAAGAATTAATATATATAATCAAAATGTCCTTTCTACCAAAAGCAATTTACAGATGCAAGCAATCCCAATCAAATCAATCAATTCCAAGGACATTCTTTTCATATCTAGGAAAAACTATGCTAAAATTCATATGGAAACACAAGAGACTCCAAATAACTAAAGTAGTCTTAAGAAAAACGAAGCTGGATGCATCACAATACCACATTTCAAGTCATACTACAGGGCAGTTATAATCAAAACAGCTTGATATTAGCACAAAAATAGACATGTGGACTAATGGAACAGAACAGAATCCCAGAAATCAATTCATGCATCTACAGCCAACTAATGTCTGACAAAGGAGCTAAAATCAGGACCGGTGCTGTGGCACAACAGGAAAAGCCACCGCCTTCAGTGACAGCATCCAATATGGGCAATGGTTCGAGTCCCAGATACTCCACTTCCAATCCAGCTCTCTGCTATGGCCTGGGAAAGCAGTAGAAGATGGCCCAAGTCTCTTTAACAAATAGTCCTGGGAAAACTGGATATTCATGTGTAGCAGTATGAAACAAAATCTCTACCTAACACCTATACAAAAATCAACTCAAATTGGATCAAAGATCTAAATCTATGATCTGATAACATCAAATTACTAGGGAAGAACACTGGGGAAACTCTGTAAGACACTGATATAAGCAAAGACTTCTTAGAAAAGACCCCAGAAGCACAGGCAATGAAAGCAAAAATGACAAATGGGATTACATCAAGCTAAGAAGCTTCTGCACTGCAAAAGAAACTCAGCAGAATGTAGAGGCAACCAACAGAATGGGAGAAAATATTTGCAAACTATGAAAGTGATAAAAGATGAATATCCAGAATCTATAGAGTTCAAGAAACTCAACAACAACAAAACAAACAATCCAGCTTAAAAAATGGGCAAAGGACTTGAACAGGCATTTTTCAAAAGAGGAAATCCAAATGGCCAATAGACACATGAAAAACTACTCAGGATCACTAGCCATCAGGGAAATGCAAATCAAAACCACAATGAGGTCTTACCTCAGCTCAGTTAGAATGACTCCCATACAGAAATCAACAAACAATAAATGTTATTAAGAATGTGGGGGAAAAGGTTTCCTAATATCCTTTTTGTGGGATTGCAAGCTAGTACAGCCAATGTGGAAGACAGTATGGAGATTCCTAAGAAAGTGAAAATATTTCTAACATATGACCCAGCCATCCCACCCCCTTGGGAATTTACCCAAACGAAATAAAATCAGCATAAGAAAGAGTTATCTGTCCACCCATGTTTATTGTAGCTCAATTCACAATGGCTAAGATATGGAATCAATCTACATGCCCATCAACTAATGACTGGATTAAGAAAATGTGGTACATACACAATATAGAATATTACTAAGCTTTTAAAAAATGAAAGCAAATACAAATCATTATACTTAGGAAAGTAAGCTAGCCCCAGAAAGGCAAATGTCATGTTTTCCTGATCTGTGGTAACTAATAGAGTACAAAAAAAGTAATATATAAGTATTTGCATTGAAATCTGCATAAAATTCTTCTTGTGCATAAACTGTTGAGAGGGAATAGCTGAAAGTTTAGATGAATTTAATTATTACAACATACGAAACACTTAGATATTACATTATCATTGATTTTATTTTATTGAGGAAAATTATGAATGACTAATTGAACAAAAAACTATGTATCGATGAAATGGTCATTTATACATTCAATTATTATTTATAGCTGGTGTCTATATTTCTTCTAAACCAGGGTCTTTTTGCTTCTTACTTGCTAAACTTCTTACTTAGTGAAATATTTAGCCTTTTTACTGTAATGTAAACTTAAAATGTTATCTCAAAAACTGAAAAAAAAAAAAAAGGTAGGAGGGAGGGAGGAGAGGAATATTATTATGCTCTTAGATTTGTCCGTACAACATATATTGAATCTGTTAAAAATTAATTAAAATGAAAATGAAAAATGAAAAAAAAAAAAAAAAGACAAGGGGGCCGGCACTGTGGCTCAGTAGCCTAAGCCTCTACCTGCAGAGGGGGCCAATTCTAGTCCTGGATGCTCCTCTTCCAATCTAGCTCTCTGCTGTGGTCTGGGAAAGCAGCAGAAATTGTCCCAAGTGCCCTGTGTGGGAGACATGGAAGAAGCCCCTAGCTCCTGGCTTCAGATCAGCCCAGTTCCGGCCACTGCAGCCATTTGGAGCGTGCACCAGCAGATAAAAGACCTTTCTCTCTGTCTCTCCTTCTCTCTGTCTAGCTCTAGCTCTAGCTCTAAAATAAATAAAATCTTTAAAAAAAAAAAAAAAAGACTCCCCCATCATTCCTAAACTACTGGCTTTGTAAAACTAGGAGAATCAGGCTCTCAGAAAAATCCAACCTCCTCTAATATAGTGTGTTGCAATCAACCTGTCAAATCCCCAGGCATTCCAGGCCCTGCTGGGCCCCAGACTACAATAATAAACATTGGTACAGTTCACTGTCAGAAATTCAGCTTGCCCTTGCTAGCACAGCACTGACCCTCTGGCCCTGCCCACATGTTTGTTGTGCTCTTCCTGTCTCCAACACCACACCAGAAGAAGGTTCCTTCTTGTGTCCAAGCTCTGCTTTTAGGTCACGTTCTCATTCAGTCATTCATTCTCATTCATATTCATTCATTCTCTCTCTCTCTCTCTCTCTCTCTCTCTCTCTCTCTCTCTCTCACTTGAGGTCTTCCTATGATCATAACCTTTCTTGGGAAATTTCTTTCCCAATTCTCTCATGTCTGACATTTTTCTCTACCAGGACACACGCCCTGAATTACAGACCTTTTCACTTCTATAAACTGCCTCATGCAATCACTGTGATTCATGTTGCTCACAATCAGGAGTGACATTAGGAGAAAAAAGTAATTTCACTTCTTGCATTTAGCATGAACCATGTAATGACAGTGGAAAGAGGAAGAATCCAAAAATTATCCCAAAAGTTTTCCATCTAGCATTCTCCTGGTATTTTATTAATTCAGAGCATAGAAGACACAAAATTCCTTTTCACAGGCAAGGCTACAAAGAAACACTATCACCAGTTATTGTGAAATATAGTTTCATAGTTGTTTATTCTAAAATGCATGTTTCTTTAAAATGCACTGGGTGTACTTAGTGAATTCATTATCTTTACTTGTGTAATTTAAAAAGCCAAATGTTGATTTCTTCTTCGTGACAGTCTGACGTGACACCCCTGAGATGAGGACAGATGGTTTCTACAATTGCCACTGCCCCACAAACCCCTGGTCAGTTTCCCTTTGTCTTCTCTAATAATATAGAGGTATGCTCATTATCAGCTCATCAAGAAAACACCATGCCTTTCTCAGTTTGTGATGCTAGACTCTATTAGGGAATGGAGAACGCAAGGGACATGTAGTCTGTCTTTGGTAAAAGCTCTCTAGCCGTCACCAAAGAGACCTTTCACGGGAGCACTAATAATCTCAATGAGTAAGTCTCAGGCTGAGAAACCTGGGACTGTTAGCACATCAAGATGAATCTTTTTCTCAGAAATACACACTCATTAGCCAACTTCAATATCTGATGTGCAGACACACGTTTCCTTTACGTGTGTCTGAAATAGCCTTCATCTCTTATTTAGAGCTTTGGTTACCATAGGCGACCCATTTACAGAATAGGAAAGTCTAGAAGGATTACCGCAGGCCGGAACTATAGCAACAAAAGCTACAGGAGCAATGTGTGATGTGGGCTGAATATGGAGTGCCATCCACTGTACCCAGGGCTTTACAAGCATGGTCTCATTGTGACCCTATTGTTATCACAAAATTGTTACTGTGCTCCCAGTTTACACAGTTAAGAGCAGCAAAGGTGAGATGCTATGACTGAGACTTTGAGCTGTCCATTAAAATATGTCCATCATTTGGGAATAAAAAGAGTTGTACTTTGGTATCTTGCCTCCTAGCCAGAGACTGTATTTCCTAGCAGCTAATCAACTAAGTGTGGATTAAGGAGATCTGAACAAAAATAATGTGTGCAACATTTATTTCCAACTTAAAAAGCAAGCCCCTTGTCCTTCTAATACTCCCCTCCCTCTTCCTGTGAACCAGAACTAGACTTGGAGACCACGAGCTTTGATCTAGAGTTGCTCAAATACTGAAACCACTAGTCATCTGCAACTATTTAAATTTAAATTAATCTAAATTTAATTTAGTTCGTCAGACACAATGGCCACATTTGGATTGCTCAATAGACGCATGTAGTAATGGCTGCCATACTGTATGAACATTTCCAACATCACAGAAAGTTCTGTTGGGTTGTGGTCTAGTAAGGAAAAATAAAGCAATATGATAGAAGAAGCCTGGATCCCAGAATGACCCAATGGAACACAGCTGCCTTGTCAGTGCAGACCAGTTGAACTACTACATGGAAGAGAAATAACTCTCTACTTATTTAGGCCTGTATGTTTTAGAGCATATTCATTACAACAAATTGTAACTAAGAATGTCACTGGCAGGTAATTTAGCACAAAAGTCACAGAGTGGCACTGCTGTCTTTCTCACTCATGGTATCCAAAACTTCACTGAGACCAGACACTTACATTTGGACTATTTAAGCCCCACATCCTCAACATGGGTAGCTCACCATCTCTTATTCTACAGCTCCTTTGTCTTCTCTCTTTCTCTACCAACTCATCTGACACATGGAAATATTTACAGAATGGTGTGAAGGCAGAGTTACAGAGACAGGGGTTGGTGGGGGGGGGGGGGGGTCTTCCATCCACTGGTTAACTCCCCAAATGGCTGCAATGGCTGTTCTGGCTAGGCCAGAAGCCAGGAGCTTCTTCCAGGTCTCCCATGTGAGTGCAGGAGCCCATGGACTTGGGCTATCCTCCACTGCCTTCCCAGGCATATCAGCATGGAGCCAAAACGTAAGTGGAGCAGCCAAGACACAAACCAGCACCCAGATGAGATGCCAATACTGCAGGTGGTAGCTTAACCCACTATATAACAACACTGGCTCTGGGAAAATTTTCTTCTAATCAATGTGTTCTAGGCCTGCACACAATTTTCCAAGAACATACCCCTTGCCCATCCCTGGCTTGATGACTCTGCAATCTGCAAGTGGATCAACTCTCAGAAGGCCTGAAATACTCCAAGTATGAATGGCTACCACATCCTCTCATCTTCCCTAGCAAAGCAACATGGATGAACAAATCATAGCCAGAAATTGCCCTGTACACTCTCAAAGAGAAATCACTGTCAGTGAATTGAAATTGTCCAACTCCCCATGACCAACACCATTTCTCCCTATGGGCAAAGCCACCTGGGAAGCTTAGGAAGGTGGGCTCAGAATAATGGAAGTTAGACATATGATTACAGTGTTTAAAGGTACACGAATAAGCTAAGCTGACATGTCAGTCTCACCAATGGAACCACAACACTGTATCGGAGGCACTGGTTAGGGCTCTAGCTATCCTTCTAGTGTGGAAATGGGTCCTCCCAACATTTGTCTCTGGGACTCTTTCCTTTTACCACTGACTAGTGTCGCCTACTGACTGATACCTTTTTAGAAACAGTTGATGAAGTCAAGTCAAATCTGGAAATAATTCAACCTTGGAGGTGCTTGATTTTAGGTTCTAGTCTGCAGGGGAAATCTTCCTACCTCTTGTTCAAAATTCTTGAGGAGCACTCTCCATAGCTCCCAAACCAGAGCCTAAATATATACAACAAAAAGAAGGCTCTGAGTCTTCGTATTCTGAGCAGAGTCTCACACACATTACCTTTGCACTGCAAGAAATCCTCCAGATCGGGAGAAATCAGACTGCCTGCTGGGAAGGGCACGTGAGAACTTTGTGTTGTAGGCAATACAATGCTTGAGAAGAGTAACTGTCACCTCTCAGAAAACTCAGATGAAATTCCTAAAATTTTCACAGCCTGAGCCTGATGGGGCAGAGACAAGTACTTGTACCAAAAGGTAGTTTAAGGGTAGCCACTTGCACAAGGGTTTGGGGGAGCCAGCCTCCCTCTGCTGGTTACAGCCCCAGAAATGTAGGAGCCTCTGAATTCACAGGCCACTGGCAGACTGTACACCAGCACTATCCTAACATAACAATGCCACCGTGTTGAGGGTGAATGAGTTCAATAAACATGATTAAGGGATCATGGGCCAAGCACTGGGCATTGTGTTGACTGCATAGACCAGGAGTGTCTGTAAACTGGAGAACACATGTAAACTGAATATAAAGAACGGAACAAAAAATAAAAATAAAAAAAGAACGGAACAACTTTGTAGACAGCTGAACAGGGGCCCTCTTTGGTTTGAATCTTTCTCTGTGCCTTTCCCTGTTCAGTCCTTTCTTTGACCCAGGACCCTCACCCGGTGACTTAATTCCACTTTTCTCCTCTTATTCCTTAAAAGAGGAGTAGGTTTATCTCTCTCTTCACCACCTCTCTATTCTGGACATTAGACACTGATACTTTACTGGGGGATTAGTTGTTGTTATTGTTGTTTACAAATTCCCAGGTAATTTTTATCCCAGCCCTAGTCTTCAGGTCTATAAGACAACATAAACCTCCCTCCTAAGGTTAGGGTGAGATAAATAAAATCATGAAATATAGGTAGTGAGTTGACTTCCCTCTTTGAAAAACGTTCATAATAAAGTCTTGGAAAAATAGAGCCTGTTGCAAAGTCCTGAGAGGTTGTCTGAAAATGGCAGAGTGGGAAGAGACAGAGGAACCTAAGGTTCGATCCAACCAACATTCGTCGTGCACCTTCCATGTGCAACACAGGCACTGAGATGAGTAAAACCCATTCTGATCCTGGAGAATTCAGAGTCTGGGAGAAGAGTCACTTGGCCATAAATTTCTCTAATACCGTATATTTTAATGAGTATTTGAATGGTTAACATTAATGGAATAAGGCACTTCTAACACTACTGAGTATAGGAAAGGAAAATTACATCTAGGAGTTAAAGTAAAACACCTCCCCATCCCCAGTGCAAAAATATCAATCTCCCAGACCTGCAGCATCCCCCCTGGGGGGACTCAAGTTGCCTCCAAAAACAGAAGACCACACTGGTGTCCTCAATCCCTGGAATGGTCCAACTGCCCTCAGTTACAAGGCAGATGAAATGACAAACTGATCCATAAGTGATTTGTTACTAATAACAGTTAATTGACTGTTTAAAATAACTATTACAGTGGATCTCAAGGTCTCTTAGGGGAAAACTATCTTCACATCCATCCTAATGTACTCTCTAATGGGAGCAATGGGGACAGCTGTGACTCAGAACTGAGAAGACATCCTTCAGAGTGTCCCACAAAAGAGCAGCCCTGGAGCCGGCATCATGGCACAGCAGGTTAGGCTGCTGCCTGTGACACCGGTATTCCATATGGGCACCAGTTCAGGTCCCAGCTGCTCCACTTCCAATCCAGCTCCCTGATAACACATCTGGGAAGAAGCACTTATGTGGAAGACCAGGATAAAGCCTCAGGCTTCTGGTTTAGGCTGCACTCAGCCCTGACCATTGCAGCCATTTGGGGAGTGAACCAGCATATGGAAGCACGTGCTCTCGCTCGCTTACTTGTGCTCTCTCCCTCCCTCCCTTCCTTCCTTCCTTCCTTCCTCCCTCCTCCCCTCCCTCCCTCCACCCCTCCAGTCCTCCTTCTAACTCTGCCTTTCAAATAAATATTTTTTTTTAAATAAGGGAACACTGGTATGTATCTTTTAATGAGAATTCACTTAAACACTAATAAAAATTGCCAATTTCTGGGCTCCATTACCATAGACCTTGCACAAAGAATAGTTACCACAACCTAGATTTCATAATTAACACTTTGATGTTTTATCACTTTTCACTCATCCATCAATCTTTTTATGTTTTATGTATTTCAAAGTAAGTTATATCAGTACACTTTTCCCTAACACACTGGACCATGCACATCATTAACTAAAACACAGTTTGGTTAGAAGTTTGTTTTAGATAAAGTTTACATACAGTGAACTGCAACATTAAAATGTCCCAATAGCTAAGTTTTATCAAATACAAATATCCACGTGACGCACGCCCACACCACATCAAGAGACAGACTGCAAAAAATTCCCTCATCTTCCCAGTTCATCCCTACCTCCATCCTCTACAGTTTTGATTTTTTTTCCCCACCACAAATTAGAACTTCATATTAACAGAATACCATTATTCTTTTGTGTAAAACTTCCTTCATTCACCATAATCAATATTCTAAAGTTAATCTGTGTTAAGGATATCAGTATTTCATTCATTTTTATTGCTGAGTTGTAGTCTATCATGTGAATATGACTATATTTATCCTGTCACAAATTTATAGACACCTAGGCTATTTCCAGTTTAGTACTACAATAAAGATTCTATAAATAACCATGTTTAATTCTTTGTGTGGACATGTGCTTTCATGTCCCTCGAGTAAATTCCTAGGAGAATTTGAGTCATAGGTGAATGTTTAGCTTTATTGTAGAAACATTTTAAATGCTGTCTTTAACACAGAAGAAACATGCATGTGCTCATATCCTAGGAAAGGTTTTCAGGTGGGACTAAGACACACAAAGGTACTTACACATGTAAACTGTCTCCAACGAGGACATGTTACTAGCATGGCTAATTATTGGCCATTAATTAGTTCAATATGTTTGCAACTCTCCCTAGAGATCTGGAGGCATGGCTAAATTTTGTCTTCAAAACACCTGCCAGGGCCGGCGCTGTGACACAGCCAGTAAAGCTGCTGCCTGCAGTGCCAGCATCTCACATGGGCGCTGGTTCGAGTGCCAGCTGCTTCACTTCTGATCCAGCTCTCTGTTATGATCTGGGAAAGCAGAAGATGGCCCAAGTCCCTGGGGCCCTGCACCCACATGGGGGACCTGGAGGAAGCTCCTGGCTCCTGACTTCGAATCAGTACAGCTCTGGATGTTGTAGCCATCTGGGGAGTGAACCAGAGGATAGAAGACAACCCCCTCTCTCCTTCTCTCTCTCTGCCTCTGAAACTCTTTCAAATAAATAAATAAATCTTAAAAAAAAAAAAAAAAAAAAAAAAAAACACCTGCTTTCAAGGGGGGATGATATTGAAGCCCTTGAGCAATTTGCTCCTTAGAGAAGTTCATGGGGAGGGAAATCATGCAGCAAGCATGACCAGCTGGCTGTTAGCTGTTTCTTTTGCTGCCACCAATGAGGGCTTGAAAAGGTTGTGTGACCCTGCTTTGTTTTGAGATCTTTGGGGATCTTTTTAAAAAAAAAAAAAAAAGATTTATTTATTTATTTGAAAGGCAGAATTACAGAGAGAGAGGAGGGGCAGGGGGGGGGGGGGGTCTTCCATCCACTGGTTCTCTCCCCAATTGGCAGCAACGGCCAGTGCTATGCCGATCTGAAGCCAGGAGCTAGGAGCTCCTTCCGGGTCTCCCACATGGGTGCAGGGGCCCAAGTACTTGGGCCATCTTATATTGCTTTCCCAGGCCATAGCAGAGAGCTGGATCAGAAGTGGAGCAGCCGGGTCTCAAACCGGCACCCATATGGGATGCTGGCGCTTCAGGCCAGGGTGTTAACCCATTGTGCCACAGCACCGGCCCCATCTTTGGGGATCTTTGAGAGCATCACAGTGCAGCTAAGCGACTGAGAATATAAAACCTGTAACCACAATGGCTGGATTTAAATCTTACCTCTAACTCCTAACTGCAGAGCAACCTTGAAGCTAAGCCTCAGTTTGCTCATTTGGGAAATGCAAGTAGTAACAGAACCCTAAGCACAAGTTTGTCAGGGAACTTGAATGAGATCTTGCACATAAAGTGCTCAGCGCAGGGCATGAAATGCAAATATTCCAAGCACATGCCCTGTCATTATCATGTCTACTTCCTCATTTTAGAGGAACTATGGCCTACGAATACTGAATTTCCTGCCCAGTGCTAGGCAAAGAGCAGAAAAGAGCAGGCTGAGAGTTGACTGTTAATTCTGATTCAATGCCCTTTCTTGCTCAATACACTGCCTTCTTCAGAATACCAGATGTGAGACAAGGGCCTCTGAGATCAAAAAGCCAATGTATCTGGGCACAATGCCCTCTGTGTGGCCAGGCGGAAAGAGGAGCTCCTGTGGTTGCTCATGGGTCATTCCTAGAGAGTGAGGCCCATGGAATCATGAAATCACAGTTCACGCTGGGCTTGATCACTTAGCACCTACAAAAATGTAAGTTCTCTGACTCTGCCTTAGCCTCTGTGAAATGCAAATGATATTCCAACAGGAAAGTGCCTTGTAAACTGCAGCACTCTACAATGGGGGCTCTAGGTCTTTGTTCACAGATTAGTAGCTATCACCTCTCAGGGCACAGAGAACACAAAGTATAATCTGATTTCCAGAATATTGTGAGATTTCTCTTGGGTAACCAATAGAAAACACTGGAATGCAGCCTCAAAGTCAGCTCAGAGATTTAGTTGTCAGCCCCACCCAGCACCACAAAGCTTTTCCAATCTCATAGTTCAGTCCCTCCTCACATCCTAACAGTGGCCACCATATAATAAGCAATGCAGAAAAGGACATATACAAAAAGTTTAAAAATATCTCCACCACCTAGAAATAATCACTAACATTAGGTAAAAACCACCTTAAGCAGATGTCCAAGAGAAAAAGAAGAGTAAAACAGGGACCAGTGTTGTGGCACAGCCGGTTAACCTACTGCCTGCAATGCTGGCAACCCATATGAGCACCAGTTCAAGCCCAGGCTGCTCCCTCGCAATCCAGCTCCCCACTAATGCACCTGGGAAGCAGCAGAAGATAGCCCAAGTACTTAGACCCCTGCCACCCACATGGGAGACCTGGATGGAGTTCCAGGCTCCTGGCTTTGGCTTGGCCCAGCCCTGGCTGTTGGAAGCATTTGGGCAATGAACCAGTGAGTGGAAGATTTCTCTTTCTCTCTCTCCCTTCCAATCCCTTAACTCTTTCAAATAAATAAATCTTTAGAAAAAGAAAAAATATGAGTAAAATGTGGGGCGGATATTTGTTTACTGGTTAAAATGCCTACATCCCCTACCAGAATGCTTTGGTTTGATTCCCAGCTCTGGGTCCCAATTCCAGCTTCCTGCCACTGTAAACCTCGAAGACCACAGCGATGGCTCAAATGTTTGGTTCCTTGCCACCCACAAGAGACCTGACTGGAGTTCTAGGCCTCTGGCTTTAGTCCAGCACAGTCCCAGCTGTTGTAGACATTTGGGGAGTAAACCAGCAGTTGGATTCTTGCTCTCTCTCAAATTAAAAAAAAAAAAAAAAAAAAAAAAAACCACTATGCATGTTATTTGAATTACAAAATACAAAAGTTGCTTTAAGCAAAATTGAGCACAAGGAAAAATCAAGTGAAAATGCACTTCAAATGTTTCACCATAAGAAAAACAATTTCCAAACATTCCTTGAAGATCAATAGTCTATAACAAGTATGAGATTAGTCATTAAAAAAAAAAAAATCCAGCTATCTTTTTAAGACTTTATTTATTTGAAAGTCATAGAGTTACAGAGAGAGGGAAGTCTTCTATCCACTGGTTCACTAACCAAATGGCCAGAGCTGAGCCAATCCGAAGTCAGGAGCTTCTTCCAGGTCTCCCACAAGGGTACAGGGTCCCCAAGGACTTGGCCTATGCTCCACTGCTTTCCCAGATATATTAGCAGGGTGCTGGATTTTAAGTGGAGCAGCCAGGACTCAAACAGGCGCCTATACAGTATGCCAGCACTTCAGGCCAGGGCTTTAACCTGCTGTGCCACAGCACCAGCCCCTAGAGTCATTTTTTATGTTCCCAATTCAGATAGCATAGATAGATCTTTCTCTTTTAAAGATTTTTATAATTTTCAGAGTTACAAGGAGGGAGGGACAGACAGAGATCTTCAACCTGCTGGTTCACTCTCCAGATAGCCACAATGGCAAGCACTGGGACAGGCCAAAGCCAGGAGCCAGGAGCTTCATCCAGGTCTCCCACATGGGTGGCAGGGGCCCAACACTTTGGTCCAACTTCTTTTTTCCAGGCCATTATCAGGGAGCTAGATCAGAAGTGGAGCACCTGGGACACAAACATTGCCCACATGGGATGCAGACATTGAGGTGACTACCCACTATGCCATAACGCCAGCCCTGTAGGTTGATCTTTTTATAGATTTGAAAGGCACAGTGACAGAAAGGGATCTTCCACCCACTGGTTTATTCCTCCTCAAATGCCTGCATCCCAGGGCTGGGCCAAGCTGAAGCCAGGAGCCCAGATCTGTGTCAAGGTCTCCCATGTGGGTGGTAGAAACCCAGATACTTAGAACATTATCAGCTGCCCTCTCATTAGCAGGAAGCTGGATAGAAGCTGGGACTCAAACCCACCCTCCAATATGGGATGCATGCATCCCAAGCAGTGGCTTAACCCACTGCACCACAATGCCTGCCCCAGCAGAGATCAATTTCTGGCAATGAGAAGGTCTGCAAACCTCCCCTTCATTTCTTTAATGTATTACTTAGCTATGAACTCTTGTTTTATTGAATTCATGTTACTTTTAGTCTGTAACCCTTGGGCTGTGTTTTCCTCTAGACTGCGTTCCTTATCTTTTGGACTCTTTTTTGTTTTGCTGTTGTTTATAGTTGTGCCGTTTCATTCCACTCACATTTGGGTAGCCTGTCTAGGTCTTTTGTTTGCTGTGGAATAGTAGTAACAACTTTACTCAACACTTAACCATGTGCCATGGCTGTTTTAAGTATTCTCCATGTTTTGAAGTAATCTTCACAGGAATATTGAGGCATAATCACATCCCCGTTGTACAGATGAGTAATGTTTTATTTAAAAAGAGCCCAAGATGAGGTACAGAAGATGTTGAACCAATCTGAACAAAAATGCTTACGTGCAGGGTCAGCATTATTTAGCCTTAAGTGAGGGAATCAAATCCCTGGTTCAGACAAAAAGAAGAAACAGAAAAATTGTAAAGTCTACTTTTTGGCATAATTTTCTCTGATTCTTTAATATTAGGTCTTCATAATGTTAACATCAGGTTCTAGTAGCATGATCTACGCTCCTAGCAAACTCCACTCCAGAGCTCTTAGAAATACACACAGGGAATGCAGGCACCTTTCTAGTCCATTAGCCCATGACTGATAAGACAAGGAGGCAACAGAGGAGGGCACGGCCTGGGGGTTTGCTGACCACAATAGAAGCTATGCTGCTCCACACTCCTTATACAAAAACGTAAAAAAACAACTTTCCTGGAAGCCACAGGTACCTCATTGAAGTCTTCTCACCAACAGAACTGAATGCAGCCAAGAACTACTTACAGGATGGGAAAAATAGTTGCCTAAGAAACATCTGATAAATGCCGATTAAAACCACAGTGAGATTTACTAAACTTCTAATTTTTGAAGTTAATAACTTTAAAGCACTGGCAAGAACAAAAATAACCTCAAACATTGCTGATAAAATAAAATGGTATGGTCACTTTGGGAAACAGCTGGGTTTTTACAAGGTTACAATGGCTTCATTCCTAACCACCAAGAATTCAGAACTCAAATGTCTTCAACTGGGGAATAAAACAGACTGGTATATACATCCCATACAATGAAACACTGCTCAGCAATAAACAAAAACAACATACTGATAAACAATGTGGCTGAATCTCAAATGCATTATGCTAAAGCCAGGCTTTAAGGTCTACACATTGTATGAGTCTATTTATATAACATTCTGGAGATGACAAAACTATAGGTCTGGGTGGGGAGGACTACAAAGCTGCAGCAGAAAGGAATTTTTGTAGTGAAGTAATTGTTCTCTATCTTCATTGCAATAATATTATATGCATTTTTCAAAATTGTTATACCCTTTTAAAAAGTTTTTGCTTTTTATAAGAAAAACATATCATAAAGAAAGAAAACCTTTAGAAACACCTACTTGAGAGGGAGGAGGAAGAGGAGTGGGAGTGTGGGTGGAAGGGCAGGTACAGTGGGAAGAATCACTACGTTCCTAAGGTTGTATTTATGAAATTCAGGAAGCTTGTAATCCTTGAATAAAAGGTTTCTTCAGGGAAAAAAAAGAAAAAGAATCACCTACTTAACTGGTAAAGCTCAAGAAGGGCAAATGATTAACATGTCATCTAGGGTAATAAAAGCGGCAGGATGAAAACTGAAGTCTCCTGACCCTTGTACAAGATCTTTTTCCACTAAAGTAGTATTTTCAATTTCTTTTCACCTTGACCCTCAGTAAGAAAAACATCCATTAGTTTTCTATTGCTGCCATAGTAAATTACCTCAAATATACCAGTTTAATGGTCATTTATATCTCATAGTTCTGCAGGTCAGAAGTCTGACAGAATATGGCTAGATTCTCTGCTCAGGGTCTCACAAGGTCAAATTATCAGCTGGCCTGGGTGCTTACATGGAGTCTCCAGAGGAAAATCCATTTCCACTATTATCTAAATTATTGGCAGAATTCAATTCCATGCAGCCGTGGGACTGGGGCTGTTTCCCACCTGGTCACTACTCTCAGCTTCTAAAGACTATCCACAGTTCTTGGTTCATGGCCCCATGTCCCATGTCTTCAAAGCCATCAACAACTGATCAAACAAAACCTTGTCACACATTATGTGCTCGGGTCCACAGTTGGGCCTGCCTGGACAACCTAGTATAGTCTATTTTAAAGTCAACTGATGAGTCACTTTATTACACCTGCAACATCTCTTATCATGTCACAAGTATACATTCAGAGCTATGACACCAGGGGAATGAAGATAATGGGGGACAAGATCCTCCCTACCACATACATTCAGCCATTTATTTATTGAGGCAGGGAGACAGATGGAGAGCGCTACAATCCACTGGTTCACTTCCCAAATACCTACCAACAGCCAGAGTTGAGCCAAACATGGGAGCTGGTAACTCAATCTAGGTCTCCCACGTGGGCAGCAGGAATTCCAGTACTTGAACCATCACCACTGTCTCACAGGGAGCTTAGAGTCAAACCCAGTCCTCTTACATGGGACATAGGCACCCTAACCAGTGTCTTAACCACTAGTCCAAACACTCACTTCCCCCTCCTACATATATTTCACAGTGACCAAGTAAACACACGAGGGACCTCCAAAAACTACACAGAAAACAGTATCATAAAACAGAAAAACTTTGAGCCAGTATGTGGCATAACGGGTAAAGCCACTATCTGCAACACCAGCATCCCATACAGACCCCAGTTCAACCCAGCTTCGTTAAACCACTTCGACCCAGCACCCTGTTAATGGCCTGGGAAAATAGTATAAAATGGCCCAAGTGCGTGGGCCTGACACCCACATGGGAGACCCAGATGAAGCTCCTGGCTTCAGCCCCATACAGCCCTGGCTATTGTAGCCATCAGGGGAGTAAACTAGCAAATGGAAGAGTGATATCTCTCCCTCTCTGTAACTCTTTCAATATTTAAAAAAAAAAAAAAAAAAAAAAACTGCATGGATTTCAATTTTTTAACACCAAGATAAACTTATTTTAAATTTATTTTCCACAAACTAAGTCCCTTCATGTATTTCTGAATTATAAAATGGTTAAAACAGCAAATTTTATATTATGTATTTTACAACTTTCTTAAATAGGTACTAATACTGATATATGCTATAGCATAGATAAACCTTACAAACATTAAAGACAAAAAAAGACTGATTCTATTCATACGAAAATATTAAAAACTATTGATTGCGGTAATTGTATAGTGAACTGTACAGTATATCAACTAAATCTCAAAACTGCTAGAAAGCAATTTTTAACTGGTTTTCATTCCAGAAGGAACACATTTATTTGAACTCCTGAGAAGTGGCATTCCATAAATTCTGGAACCACATTCTGGTGATGTACTTGAAAAGTGAAAAAACAGAATCAGGGAAAGCACTGTGTGTGGTTAAGAATGGCTGGCACGGAAGAGGAGAAAGGCTGACGCTGGGCATTGCGGCCCTCCAGTAACAGGGGGAAGAACAAAGCTCAGACTACAAAACACACCAGACTGAAGTTGATCAAAGACCTTTATTCTGGTCCTCACCGCCCGTTAAGCCACCACTGTGTAACACTTCCTGCTCATCTGCCCCAAGCAGCAGCAGCTGCATGCAGGCCTGCAGTGGAAGACAGACGCAAGGAGTGGAAGACGTGTAGAGAAAAGCTGGATGAGATTTCTGCTTAACCCAGCTTAGCTGAAGGTAGAACAGGATGATGCCTGCGAAGAAGGGGCGACCTGAAGGACCCAGTTGAAGGCTCACAGAACTGCCCAGCTCGGCCATCAGTCCAAAGTACCTAAAAATACAACGAGCAACATGTAAAGCAAGGTGCCCCAAGAGTTGGATAAGTGTCACAAACCAGGCAAAGTCAACAAGGTAGGGACATTGTTATTGGCAGCAGTTCTCTAAAACCAGAATACCAACTTTGAGGATTATCTAGCTAAAAGAACCCTTGGGGGGGAAAAAAAAAAGTCACTACAGAGGTGGGGTGCAGCTGGGAAAGCCTAGAGAATTAGATACAAGGATAGGAAAAACTACTTGCTGTAGTTACACAAATGTAGGAAAAAACTAACTACTTGCTGTGAGTATACAAGGGGTGAGTGATGTAAGTTCAGTAAACAAAGAGCTTATAATCTTTTCAGAAAGTTCGTTGAATGTGGGGAACTGATCCCACAAGTCTGCTTGCCTTCCTATCAAACAGGGGTCCATAAGCAGCTAAGCAATTTCAATAAAAAAACCTAAGGAACAGCAATCTTACTTAAGCAGGTTTACAAATAGAGCAGAAGGAAAATGAGCGTGGAATGAACAGAGGGGCTGCAGCACAGGAGAGAGCCAATCCATCCACGAGGACCCAAGGAGGCTCCACATCAGTCACCAGGGATGCCACAAAGAGACAGGAGATGAAAACGAGTTAATACCCCTGTTTCCGTGTGACAAACACTTCCCCACAACCCTCCCTACGTGCAGCACTAACAGAAGATGGGCATTTAAACCTAACCTAGAAAAAAAAAAGTCACAAGAGTGTCTTTTAAACAACCAAGTGTGCAAGTGAGGAGAACGAGAGCAGCTTCTGAAGGCGCCAAGTGCCCCAAAGTAAAGCATTCTGAACTCCGGGGGCCACCCAGTTTAACATCTGATCCTACCCCTGTTCACCCTAAAATAAAACTGCCAGGCAACAACCAGCCTCCATCACATACACACAGCTTCCAAACAACTTTCTCATTCCTCATTGTTATTGAATGGAATGAAAAATCACCAAATACTTACAGAAAGCCTATACAGTAAAGACCAAATTTTGTTAAGAAAAAAAATTAAACAGGTTATTCAGCTAAAAGAACAAAAGCATCTCTAACTTATTTAAAAAAAAAAAAAACTGGCCTCTGTTTTTGATAACGACAATATCGTGATGAGACCAACTGCTAAAGCTAAATAAAAATATGCAAAGAAGAAAAATCTTTGAGGCATCAACGAGGCATCAAGAAAAGGCTAATCTAAAATCAAGAGTAGGCGACAACTGAAAGCAAACCCAGCTCCAAAGCTAGTTTTGCGCTGAGGTCATTTGTCTACCTTTCTTCTGGGATGTATGCAGGCTAAAGTAAGAGTTAAAACCCGGAGTCCAACCAACAGCAGAGGTCTAATAAGCCCCTTTTCACGCTGTAGTTCCAAAAGCTATATGCCCACAGTAAGGCTGAACTGGAATTAGAGAAGTCCAAATCAATCAACAGACAAATCATTAGAATAAGGAAGTAACACTATGTTCCTGAATCTGTATATAGGCAATACGTGAAATTTATATATCTTAAAGAAAAAAAAAAGACAAAAAAATAGATGAGTAGGACTCTAGGTACAAAATTAACATACAAACTCAATTTCATTTCTATAGTAAAAGCTAAAAAAGAATGAATGAATGAAAAACCAACCAACCAACCATTGGGGTCAGTGATGGACTGGCCCAGCTCCAGCCATTGTGGCCATATGGGGAGTGAACCAGCAGATGAAAGACCTCTCTCTGCCTAATTCTGCCTTTCACATAAATATATAGATTTTTAAAGAAAAAAAAGCAAAGGCAGGGAGAGAGATAAGGGGAAAAAGAATGTATGTGGGGTTCCTGGGGGCTAACAATATTCTATCTCTTTGGCATAGCTGATGATCACAAGGATGTACATTTTATTTTTTAGTGACTTCATTTTTCCTGTGTTATATTTCATAAGGAAAGATGTACGAAAGAATACACATACACATATAAACCTATTTGCATAAAATATCCAGACACTTACACAAGAAACACCAGTTGCCTGCGGAGAAGAAGGCCGAATGCGGGATTAAGGAATAAGGGGTCTAGTTCACAGTACTGGTTTTCAACTTCTATACCCAACCTATAGGCAAAGCATGATCATCTAATTGTGGTAAGATATAAAGGTTATCAGCCTTGACAATGTACTAATATATATGACAAGCCAAGCTAAAAGAGGGCTGAAAAGGGGGAAGGAATAAACAGGTGCATGAACAGTCATATACACAGTGGAAGTTAAGAAACATATTGAGGGACTAGACTGTGGCACAGCAGGTAGAGCTACCACCTCAAGTGCTGGCATCTCATATGGGCACCGGTTCAAGACCTGGCTGCTCCACTTCCGGTACAGCTCTCTGCTATGGCCTGGGAAGGCAGTGGAAAATGGCCCAAGTGCTTGGGCCCCTGCACCCATGTGGGAGACCCCAAAGAAGCTCCTGGCTTCAGATCAGCTCAGCTCTGGTTGTTGCAGCCATCTGGGGAGTGAACCACCAGATGGAAGACCTTTCTCTCTACCTCTGCCTCTCTGTAACTGTCTTTCAAATATATAAATAATCTTAAATTTAAAAAAGTTTAGAAACTTAAAAATATATTCGAAGTTGGGCAAAACAAGAAAATAGACATTTAATGTTATATAAACTTTAACGGTAACAAAGAACAAAAAATAATGATCCAACTCCCAAAAAATCAGAAAAGACAGAGTGGATTTCTGGAGTTGTACAGGTTAGCCAAATTTTCACTTATCATCTGATAAATCAAGGGCTAAGTATCTAGAAATACTCATAAAAGTAACCATATGAAAAGTTAAAAACAGAAATAATGAGGGGCCGCCTCTGTGGCACAGTGAGTAAAGCCACCACCTGCAGCACCAGCATCCCATATGGGCACTGGTTTGAGTCCTGGCTGCTCCACTTCCGATCCAGCTCTCTGCTATGGCCTGGAAAAGCAGTAGATAGCCCAAGTCCTTGCATCCCTACACTCAAGGGGAGACTCAGAACAAACTCCTGGTTCCTGGCTTCAGATTTACCCAACTGCAGCCATTTGGGGAGTGAACCAGCAGATGGAAGACCTCTCTCTGCCTCAGCCTCTGCAATTCTGCCTTCAAATAAATAAATCATAAAAAAAAAAAAGATTAAAGGGTGGTAGCTGCATTTCATTAGTCTTAGATAACTACTTGATTTTTAAGTATCCATATACTCATATTCATACTGATTTTAAAAGAGAGGAGGCGATGATCTACTTAGCACATACAAATCTAACATTTACTTTACCAGGCACAAAGTGATATAATATAGACCAAACCCACAGGGACTAAGAGGGCCAAAATTCAGATGTACTAATGTGGGACAGAAAACAAAGATTCAATTACCAAGATCATCAGACTGGAGGATGAAAATGTACACATCACCCATTCAATAAACTGCCATTCATTAAAAACCCAAGGTAAGCACAAGCCCATCATAGAAGCTTGAGTGGCAAACTGCCTAAGACCACTCCACTGCATTTGTGGTAGCCTCTAATTTATTACCCACAGGGCAAGAATGTTATATCTTTAAAAATCTGAACATATCACTCATTGCTTTGAAAAAATGGTAGTTAAAAATGAACAGGTACGGGCCAGCACTGTGGTGTAGCGGGGAAAGCCGCCACCTGTAGTGCCAGCATCCCATATGGGTGCCAGTTTGAGTCCCGGCTGCTCCATTTCCCATCCAGTTCTCGGCTACAGCCTGGGAAAACAATGGGAGATGTCCCAAGTCCTTGGGCCCCTGCACCCACGTGGGAGACCAGAGGAAGCTCCTGGCTTCAGATTGGCACAGCTCTGGCAATTGCAGCCATCTGGGGAGTAAACCAGCAAATAGAAGACCTCTCTCTTTGTCGAACTCTGCCTTCAAATAAATAAACCTTAAAAAAATAAATAGGTAACGTAAGCTCCAAACATTGGTCAATGGAAATTTTACAGGAAGTTAGTGCCCTTAGGTGGGCAACTGATAAAATCTTTTATAAGAAAAATGAGTCAGTAGAAAGAGAAGGTGAACGAGATCCAGAAGAGAATATTCAATAATGTAAGTTTGAAGCTAGCCATAGGAATGTGTCTCAACAGGCATTTAGAAGAATCTACAAAAAGGTCTGGGTTGACATGGAGATGCAGAACAAAGCAGTGAAAAAATGAAGTAAATCAAGATGCCTGAAGGTAATGAGAACACCTGGTAGGGTGAAGGTGAGAACGAATTGAGGGTGCACGGTTTTCACAAAGCTATTCCATCAGGATATATATTTCAAAGAGCAGGAATTAAGTAACAAATAGCTCTGAGAGGAGATAACTGAAATGAGGTATTCCAAATATTTCTCATTTTAATGACAATATTGAGTGATAGACACAAGCCTCAGCCATTTGAGGTTCTTGTTATCCCTGCCTTCTTTCAAGAGACTGGTTCAGTCTCACTCCCTACTGTTCCCCACTCCACCTCCTGCATCCCTACCCAGGATTGGAAGCTGGTGAGCCAAACCTGAAAAACCTGTACAGAGAAGCTCACCTCTGCCTACTATCCCCCACCCTCACCCCTAGCCCACCTCAGATATAATAAAGCCCAGCCCCTGGGGTTTGGGCCCTCTGCTACATGGTCGGGTCTGTGTGCACACTGGCAGCTGGTCAACACCTCCAAGTTTATTTTCTTTGAATAAACGCAGTCTGGCTGCAAGTTCGTATTCCGTCTGTACTGCGCCCTTTTTCTTACATTAAGTACATGAGTTAATCCAAAATTCCTAAGACCAGACACAAGCAAGGATAGAATCTGTCAGAAAAACAATCATTTAAACACACTGTTGAAAAAGAACAAGGAAAAAGAGGAGATCTTTTAAATGGTGGCAATTATTTCTGATCCCTAACATTATGACAAGGGGCTAATATTTACACTTAGGGATGTGGACCAAAGTGGGAGTCACACTTCTGCATTCCTCCAACATCACTGGGCTCTGTATATTCCTTTCCATTTCTTTATGGTTAGCAATTTGCAGGTGGAAGTTCTAATTCCCCACAAGAGGAAACTGAATCTCAATGAGTTCTAACAGGAGGAGAATATTATCCCTACACAAACAAGGAAGAACCAGGTATCCATTTTATAGCCCACCCTTAGCACGGAAAAGTCCGCCCTCTGATAGAGAACTCACCTTCCAGAAACGCAAATTCATCCACGGCTTCTATTGCATTATCTGAAACACAAGGCAAAGAGATACCTGAGACTCTGGTCAGCTGGAGACATCAGTCCCCAAAACAGCACCATCCACACAGTGGAAGGCACTTACAAAATTTACCCCCTGCTGTTGTTAAATCCATTTCTACTCCAACACCAACTCTTATCTATTAACTCTCAGAGTAAGAAAAACCTAAGCAAGCAATTATGGTGGGGGGAGGGGGGGATGGCCCCCCCTACAACCATGGCTTACACCTAAATTTATGTATTGTTTGCTCTCATCATCAGAGAAGAGTCTGGCAAAGTGGCAGGGAGTGAGAGAATGCAGTCTGTGAAAGTTTACGCATGTGCAGGGACTACCAGCTATACTAAGGAGTCAGCAATCAAATCCCCAGGTACAGAGGGAGGTGTGTGGAGGGGGGAGGACTCTCCCGTACAATAAAGGTAGAAGCTACGAAAGGGCATAGAAACCTTTCATTCTCTGCCCCCAAGCGGACTCTCAACGTGAAGCTTTGTGTGTGCCAACAGGCCACACGGAAAGCACCACAGCGGGAGCCCCCGTGGCACCGCACAATCCACCGCGATGCTCTACCAGTGACAGGGGACACCTAGCCAAGCCCTCCCCGGCGGAGCCCGGATTCCACAGTGACACTCTACCCAGATCTCTCCTCTGCAGGGTTTTCCTCTTTCCCTGTTGAGCACAGCAGTAAGCATCTTTCGCGATGGTCTCCACAAACAGCTCCTGTGAAGCAACGAAGTGTTACACGGGTCTGGCACCCTGGGGGAGGTTCGCGGAGGGGGAGGGGGACTCAGGTGCCCGAGGTGCTGGAAGCCAAGACTGCCCGGGAGTTAACGAGCTCCTTCCCTACCCTCACGCCCAGTAGGCCAGAACGACCCGTCCCTCCGGCCGTACTTGTAAACCCATCCACTAGCGACTCCCACAGTGTCAGACACGGGAAATGCAAAATGAAAGCCGCTGGCCGCTCCTGAAGAGGCAGGTGGGTTACCAGCCCAGCACAGCTACCTTAACCAGCACCCATTCCCTCACCCCCCCCCCCCCCGGCACCACGCACACCCCCAGACCCCGCCCATGCCGCCGCCGAGCCGGCCCCGACACCACCCCGAGGCCCCGCCCCGCGCGTGCCCTCGCGCTCCCGCCGCACCGCGGCTCGTGCCAGAATGAAGATGGCTTCCTGTCCCGCCAGCGTCACGTCGGGGTCCGCCTTCACCAAGGCCTTCACTCGCGCCAGCGGCAGCCTCGAGAGTCGAGCCCCGGGCGCACCGGTCGGGACCTGGGGCTGCGAGGTCGCCGCCTCCCCACCAGGCCCCTCCTCCTCCCCGGGCGCCCCGCTTCCACTCGCCGCCGCCGCCGCCGCCGCCATCCCGGAACGGAACGTGCTGCGCGCGGCCGCCGGCTGTGCGCGCGCATGCGGCGCCAGCCCCCTTTTCCCGCGCGGGCTGAGGCCACGCCCTCCCGTGGAGAGGGCGTGGCCAGGAACCCCCGGAAATCCTGGCGGGCGGGGCGGGTCGCTGGCTGTGGGCCCACCTGGGCCCTGGGTGAGCCTAACTGGGCCCACTCAGCTGCTCTTAGTTGAGGAATATGGTGGCTATATCCAGCTGGAGCTAGGCAGGGTGCCCTGGCCTGGAGAAACCCCAGTCAACGCTCAGTGTGAACCCAGGGCTGGGAAAGGCGAGTGACCCGGAGAGGCTTGGCGTTCCCTGGAGGGAGGGCGCGAAACCCGGACCATCCTGGAGGAAAACCAGTTTTAGACATTTTGAAGGAGGGGCCGGCCTTGGCAGGCAGAAATGGAAGAAGTTCAGGCTAAGCAGAGGAAAGCACGTTAGTTTTTAAAATAAGGACTGCATCGGAGCCTTAGTTCTGAAAACTTGTTCCCAGATGCCTTTACATGTAAAAGTTGTTGTGGACTCCAAAGAGCTTTTGTTTCCGCAGCTTATATCCTTCTCTGTTGTGTCAGAATGAAGACAAACTTGGAAAATATGGGCGGCCTGGCGGTTGTAGCACAGCTTCAGCCACCACCTGGGGCTCAGTCCCAGCTGTTCCATTTCCACTCCAGTTCCCTGCTAATGCTTTGCACCGGGAAAGCAGTGGAAGTGCATGGCCCAAGTGCATGGGCCCCTGCTACGTGGAAGACCCAGATGAAGTTCCGGGCTCCTGGCGTCAGCCAGCTTCGTCATCTGGAGAGTGAACCAGAGGGTAGAGCTCTCTCCTATGTAACTCTGCCTTTCAAATAAAGGGAATCTTTAACATTAAAATAAATATATTTGACTTAATAACAAAAATGGAATCCTCTTTTTAAAAAAAATCAACCAGGGTTATTTGTACAGATTAGGGACATCCAGAGCGAGTGGCTGCGCCAGGGGCTAGCACACCAGGCTGCAGCACCAGCTCCTGTCGGCGGGTGAGGACAGGATGGCACCAGGGGCTCCAGCCCGACAGCTGGCCGCACTCCAAGTTGGACCATCTGCCCCAGACAGACTCACGGATGCCTGCTTTTGGAGTTAACGCTCCCACCATGGTGTGCTTGGCCCCCGAAGGGCCTGCCTGGGGTCCGTGCTGGTTCCTACCTGACTGCGCCCAGCCTCGGCTCCCAGAGTCCAGACGCTCCCTGAAACCTGGGCTCCTGGCACCTGCCCAAGTCATCTCTGGGCTTGGCACCTGAGGCTGGGCCCTGGGTCCCCTCCCAAGCAGGCCTCTACCAACAAGTTCAAGCAAGAGCCTTGCTTCCAGCTGGCCCCGGACTGTGGTGCCCGAGGCTTGCACCCTAGGGGGTGTACTCCTCCCAGGATGACCTTGGAGCCAGGCTAGGGTGCAAAGGAGGTGTAGGGGAGGTGTGGCAGGGGGTGCCGCCGTAGGAGCAAGCCAAAGAGGCAGGTCTGAGCCTGGGAAAACACCTCCCGACCCTTCCAGACGGTCACATGGAGCCCTAATTCACCTCAGCAGGCCACCTCGCCTTGACAAGCATGGATCCGACCCACAGGGACCTTTCGGCCCCCACTCAGCCAGCTGGCCAGCCCACAGGAAGGCAGGAAGCGCCGAGTGCAGGCAATCACCACCGTCTTCTTGGTTTGAAGCTTTGTCTGTGTGTCATGTTCCCTGTAGCGATTTTGTTTTTGCAGAACTTGTAGCCCTCACTCCCTAATGGAAGCCCTAACCCCCAGCAAGCTCCAGGCCTGCGCCCAGACCAGGCCCTGGGCCTGCCCCATCTGGATGGGCACGTGTCAGCAGCATGATTCAAGGGATGTGTGTACATATGTAAACGAGAACGAGATGTCAACAGAAGCATTCATTTCTCTTGGAACGTGTATTGTTTTTATTTTATGAAACAAAAAAAAGGCTTGGAACTCCATCTTACATGGAAAAACTAGATCTTGTTTGTTAGTCTTTGTAAGTTCTCCATGTCTGTCTCACTCATGTGATATGATTTGACCCTGTGTGGAAAGGGTTTTGTTCATTGTTTTTATTTTACCTACATGTACTATTTAGCTTCAGTGTAGTAGTCCTGGCACCTGTGTACTTCTAGGGTGCCATGAAAAAAACGAAAAGCAACAGGGATTTCAGAAGAAAAAAAATTTTTTAACTTTTATTTAATAAACATAAATTTCCAAGTACAGCTTATGGATTACAATGGCTTTTCCCCCCCAATAACTTCCCCCCCACCCACAATCCTCCCATCTCCCGCTCCCTCTCCCATTCCATTCACATCAAGATTCATTTTCAATTCTCTTTATATACAGAGGATCAATTTAGCATATATTAAGTAAAGATTTCAACAGTTTGTACCCACACAGAAACACAAAGTGTAAAGTACTGTTTGAGTACTAGTTATAGCATTAATTCACATTGGACAACACATTAAGGACAGAGATCCTACATGAGGAGTAAGTGCACAGTGACTCCTGTTAACAAATTGACACTCTTATTTATGGCGTCAGTAATCACCCTAGGCTCCTGTCATGAGTTTCCAAGGCTATGGAAGCATTTTGAGTTTGTCGACACAGATCTTATTTAGACAAGGTCATAGTCAAAGTAGAAGTTCTCTCCTCCCTTCAGAGAAAGGTACCTCCTTCTTTGATGGCCCATTCTTTCCACCGGGATCTCACTCGAAGAGATCTTTCATTTAGGCATTTTGTTTTTTGTTTTGTTTTGTTTTTGCCAGAGTGTCTTGGCTTTCCATGCCTAAAATACTCTCATGGACTCTTCAGCCAAATCTGAATGCCTAGAGGGCTGATTCTGAGGCCAGAGTGCTATTTAGGACATCTGCCGTTCCATGAGTCTGCTTGTATCCTGCTTCCCAGGTTGGATCGTTCTCTCCTTAGTTCTATCAGTTAGTATTAGCAGACACTAGTCTTGTTTATGTGATCCCTTTGACTCTTAGACCTATCATCATGGTCAAGTGTGAACTGAAATTGATCACTTGGACTAGTGAGATGGCATTGGTACATGCCACCTTGATGGAATGGAATTGGAATCCCCTGGCACATTTCTAACTCCACCATTTGGGGCAAGTCAGATTGAGCATGTCCCAAATTGTACATTTCCTCCCTCTCTTATTCCCACTCTTATATTTAACAGAGATCACTTTTCAGTTAAACACCTAAGAATAATTGTGTGTTAATTACAGAGTTCAACCAATAGTATTAAGTAGGACAAAAAAATATACTAAAAGGGATAAAGTATTCAGTTGTTCATCAACAGTCAGGACAAAGGCTGATCAAGTCTTCAGAAGAAAATTGTAACCAAAGTCAGACTTTGTATAATTTTTGATGTGATCACAAGTGATTGACACGTCCACACACCCACTTGAGTGACTCCCACTTGAACCCTAATCATCTTTGTACATCGTGTGTACAATGTAATCATTTCATACTCTCAACTGGTCAGAAAACTGATATGTCTAGTCTTGCAAAGCTATATGTAGTTAGATGATGTGATGACCTCTAATATTTATCTAATAAATATGTATTCAGATGAAACCTGTATGTTAGGTGTTCATGTGGTTATTTTGTATTTAAAGATCAAATTATTTGAATATTGCTCTGTTCTAACATTTTTCTAAATACATGGGAAAAATTAAATATATATATATGTATGTCTATATATATATATGATAAGGACTGGGGCCAGCGCTGTGGCGTAGCAGGTAAAGCTGCCGCCTACAGTGCCAGCATCCCATATGGGTGCAGGTTCTTGTCCTGGCTGCTCCACTTCCAATCCAGCTCCTGCTATGGCCCAAGTCTTTGGGCCCCTGCACCCATGTGGGAAGACCCAGAAGAAGCTCCTGGCTCCTGGCTTCAGATTGGCACAGCTCTGGCTGTTGCAGCCAATTGGGGAGTGAACAGCAAATGGAAGGCTCCTCTCTCTCCCTCTGCCTCTGCCTCTCTCTCTCTCTGCCTCTCCTTCTCTCTGTAACTCTGCCTTTCTAATAAATAAATAAATCTTTTAAAATATACATTTTTACAAAAAAGATAAGGACTATATTACACATTAACATAAATAGCATCTTTGTGACAAGTAACTTTTCAAAAAAACAGTGAAAAAGGTGTTTAAGATTGGCCGGCGCAAGCCGGCGCCATGGCTCACTAGGCTAATCCTCTGCCTGCCGCACCAGCACCCCGGGTTCTAGTCCCAGTTGGGGTGCCAGATTCTGTCCTAGTTGCTCCTCTTCCAGTCCAGCTCTCTTCTGTGGCCCAGGAGTGCAGTAGAGTATGGCCCAGGTCCTTGGGCCCTGCACCCACATGGGAGACCAGGAGGAAGCACCTGGCTTCTGGCTTCGGATCGGTGCAGCGTGCCGGCCCTAGCAGCCATTTGGGGGGGGGTGAACCAACGGAAAAGGAAGACCTTTCTCTCTCTCTCTCTCTCTCTCTCTCTCTAACTCTGCCTGTCAAAAAAAAAAAAAAAAGATTTACGATCTAGTTTAATAGAAGGCACCTGGGCAATCTAGCTGCTTCTGTATGGTAAAATGCTTTTCATGTGGTGCTGAAAAATTCCACTCTTGCTTCTTGAGGGGTGAGAATAGAAAAGGCAAATGACCTGTTAGTATTATAAAGAAAATAGTTTTGACCTCATGGACACCTGAAAAGGATCTCGAGGAAACCCCTCCCCGGCCTCACCATGGATGCTCCACACCAGTTTAAGATCTGCTAGCATACAGGAACACCTACTGTTTGTAATAACAAGTTTCATCCAAGTCAGTTGTTAAAATAGCTCATGTTATTTGCACACTCACAGTTGTGAATGGTTTAAAGTGCTTAACACATAAACCACATTATCTAATTTTCATAAAACCCTACGGAGGTAGGTAATATTTTTGTTTTACAGTTGAGGAAATTGAGGCACAGCGCAGTTAGTAATTCACCCAGAGCAGAATGTGGTAGTCAGGATGAAGGTGAATTAGATGACCCCTGAGATCACTCTTGATTCCAAAATCATGCAGTACACTGCACGGCTGTATTAGCAGAGTCTCCACTGGAACCAAGTGGAGTCTTGGCCTGGAGTTAAAGTCTTGAGAAGGGGATGAGCCTTTGGCCTACTGGTTGACCCCGCTCTGGCTCCCAATTCCTGCGTAAGGCAGCAGTGATGGCTCAAGTAGTTGTGTCCCTGCCATCGGGTGGGAGACTAAGCTGAGCTGATAGCTTCCGGCTGTTGCCTAGCCCAGCCAGCCCTGGCCCTGTGGACATTTGGAGAGTAAAGGAGTAGACGGTAGTTACCGCATTTCTATCTCGTTCTGTTTCTCTGCCTCTCAATTGTTGTTTTGTTTTGTTTTGTTTTGTTGTTTGTTTTAATCTTCAGGAAGACCTATGAACCACTGAAGTTTTCATCAGTTTCCATTAGGGCCTTAGTGCATTTTTGTTTAAATTTGAGAAAAAAAGGAAAAACAATATAGAAAGGGAAAATTTACTTGTCATCAGGTCAGTATTTAAAGAAATTGTTGATGCAGTGATTTTCCCATCTTTTCACCCCAACTGAAATGATAAATATTCTGGGGCCGGCAGTTGGCCTAGTGGTGAGGACCTGGTTGGAATGTTCACATCCAGCATCAGCGTGCCTGGGTTTGAGTCCCAGCTCCACTCCCAATTCTAGTTTCCTACTAAGGTGTACCTGGAGAGGGAGCAGGTTATGACTCAAGTAGCTGAGCTCCTGCCTTCTATGTGGGAGGCTGGGATTGAGCTGCTGCCTTCAGCCCAGCCTGGCCAGGCCCAGCTATTGCAGGCATTTAGGGAGTGAACCAGGAGATGAGAACTCTGTCCCTCTCTCTGCCTCTCAAACTTTTCAAAATATGTAGACTCAATGTGTTTGACAAGGCTCTCCACAGCTGCTCTCCTTCCAAGCTTCCGGCTCCATTTCCTACACCTCTGCCATCTCTGTGCTCTCTAGCCTCACAGGTTTTGTCTCAAACTCTTCTCCAGTTTGACCAGGAACCCTTTTCCCACTTTCCTTGAAACATTAGCCTCACTTCCTTGAGGAATCTTCCTCCCTCCAACCTCCCTCCCTCAGTTAAGGTTAAATCACCCACACCCTGACCATCTGTACTTCATAGACTGATCACAGATTACAACCCTGCATTCACCTGTGTGATTATTTATCCGTGTTTGACTCCTGTCCCCCACCACCACCACCACCACCTCCAGGTTGTAAGCTCCATTACGAAAGTGTCCCTGTCTGATTTTGTTCAATGGGTTGCTAGCATATGATATTGTGCCAGTCACTTAGCAGTTGCTCTGGAAATAATTATTGAATAACTGAATCACTAAGAATGCTGGTCTAAGGAGACATGCCAGAATTTAGGGATGGAAACATTATTTAGGAATGCCCACTAAGAATTTCTGGTGATTTCCCATAATGAGCGCTGTCCTCCCCTGCCTCTTTAGAATTACTGCCCTGGATAATTAAGTTAGTATTTGCATGCTATTTCCTTGCACGGTAAAAATCCCCCTTTATCCTGGGCAGATTCAGTCCAAGATTCCCTGTGGGTGCCTGAAATCAGAGAGTACTAAACATTGCCATGAGTCAGATCATGTTTTCTTTCATATCTTCCACTGACAAATTGAATGTCTTGCCACCTTAACTAAGCACTTAATGTACTGCAGCCATAACTTTTGCAGTTGGAGTCCTGTAGCCAGAGTAGCACAAAATTGTTTTTCCTTCATGGTTTAAGAAGAATCTTTCTTACTGTAGATATTGGCAACCTCAGAATGCGATTTTTTTTTTCTCTCCTTAGAAAGAACTTTCACCTTTTCACTTAAGGAAGCACTCTATAGCTCTCATTGGTATATCTGAATTGCACCTGCTCTTGTCATTCTTAAGTAAAATAAGGGTTACTTGAATACAAGTTCTGTGCTATTTCATCCATCAATCTGATAACTGAGACAGCTGGTAAGTCACTAGTAGGCAGGCAGCACATACAGTGCCAATACGCTGAATAATAGGATAATCACATCTTGAGCTAGATGGAGTGGAATGGTGTAAGATTTCATCATGCTACCCAAAGTTGCATGCAATTTAAAACTTAGGAATTGTATATTTCTGGAATTTTCCATTTAATATTTCCAGACCATTGTTGACTATGAGTAACTAAAACCTCTAAAAGTTAAACAGCAGATAAGCTACTGTAGTAATGATATTGTACCTTATCAAATATGGAGGCTAAACAAGGCTTTAGTACAACACTTAAGTTGCTTCTGGGATGGCTTCATACCATATTGGAAGGCCTGGGTTTGAGTTCCAGGCTCCAATCTTTGGCCTGGCCCAGCTATAGCTGCTGTGGGCTTTTAGGGAATGAATGAGCAGATGGAAGATCTCTGTCTCTTTATGTGTGTCTGTCTCTCTCTCTCTACCTTTCAAGTAAATAAAAATGATGAATCTTTTTAAAAAGATAGGGGAATAATATTGTTTTAGCAACAATAATAAAGATAATAAAGCTCATCAAAGAGCTTTATTACATTGACAATTAAGCAGAAGTATTGTTTATTCTATAGGTGGTACAACTTCATACTGCTCTACCCAAAGTGACCTGAGAGCGCTATGTGAATCTTGTGCTGCTGCAGGCCATCAGCATCATCTCAACTTCTTGGGGGCTTCCAGAGCTGGTGGCCAAGGTGGCCATGGCCGTGGTTGTAGTTCACGTGGCCCTAAAGTTGCCTGACCTATCTCAGTCTGGATGGCGTGTCCATGGTGGGGGGAGGGGGTGGTAAAAGAGCTTGAACAGGTGTTCTGCATAATCAATTGTGGAATTAAACTTGATGAAAAATAATCATAGTAGCCTCAATATTCTCCCGGAATCAGACTTAACCAAAAAAGGATTTGCTTGATTCATTTCGCCTCCTTCTCCACATGAACAAGACACAGCTGCCCTTGCCAGGGAGTCAGCACTTAACTTGTCCTATGCAGTAATCTGAGGAACCTGGTTGTCCTTGGAACTGTTTATGAGCCACCTCCTGTTCAAACCACAACAAGGTTTATCTAGCAAGGGTGACAGACAAGGTGGATCCGTACAGAAAGATGTCACGGGAGAGAGAACACCAGGGCTTAATAGCATTTGGATATTTATGGGACCTCAGCCACTTCCAATTTTACAAGTGAGTACATACTACGTTTATGTAGAAGAAAAGCACCTGCTCCTTGGGAGCTCTTTGGTGGCTGGCATTGTGGTGTACTGGGTTAAGCCAACATCTGTGATGCTGCCATCTCATAAGAGCACCAGTTTGTGTCCCAGCTGCTCCACTTCCAATCCAACCCTCTGCTAATGGCCTGGGGAAAGCAGCAGAAGATGGCCCAAGTGTTTGGGCCCCTGCACCCATGTGGGAGATGTAAAAGAAGCTCCTGGCTTCTGCCTGGCCTATCCCCAGCTGTTGCAGCCATTTGGGGAGTAGATGGGAGATTCATTCTCTCTCTCCCTCTCTCCCTCTCTCCCTCCCTGTGCATATGTGTGTCTGTGTGTGTTTCTCCCTCTGTAACTCTTTCAAATAAAAAATCTATTTTAAGAAGTGTTTGTGATGTCAGCAGTGATGTGATAATACGTGATATTGAACTCTAGTTATTGACTAAATACTTCTGTTTATCAGTATAATTTGTAAATTAAATGACATGGTAACTTATATTTATATATTAAAAGGCTTTAATTCTTAGACTCCCCTCTGTTTTGAATGCTTCTTAAAAACTATAAATAGCTCATCATCATTTCATTACCTCCTGGGAATAAGAAAATCCAATTCTCTAGACCACTGAACTAAAAGAAATCTATTGGAGATGATTTAAGACAGCAGTTGGCCATTCATGATTGCTACTCCTGGTGGCTCATAAACTGTTCCAAGGACAACCAGGTTCCTCAGATTACTGCATAGGACAAGTTAAGTGCCAACTCCCTGGCAAGTGCAGCTGTGTCTTGTTCATGTGGAGAAGGAGGCTAAATGAACGAAGCAAATACTCTAGAGGTATCATTATTGGTATCCAGTTTATTTTCTGATTTTTCAAAGTTAAAAAATATTCACTTTTCTTCTAATGTTTTTCAGAAAGGACTACCACCCAGTGGCCTAACCAGTACACAGAGGAACTGCGGGCAGCTCACAGCCTCAGTCAGCCTCTGGTACACCAACATTTACACTGATCAGCACCAAGCCCTGGGGACAGCAGGTGCTCTCCCTCCACACAAAAACAGTATCCACCCACTCGTGAAAAGGGAAAGTGGCTGAGCCCCATAAATTTCTGAATGCCAGTAGGTAAGTCTGGTGTTCTCTCTCCCAGGACACCTACTGGTGTGGATTCACCTTGTCTCTCACCCTTGCCAGATAAACCTTGTTGTGGTCCGAACAGGAGTTGGCTCCTGTTCTCATGTAGATGTTTGAGTTTCAAGGTCTCATATTAATGGTCTGCAGATTAAAGGTAGAGGCTTGTTCAGGAGGTGGACTAAGTGGGAGGTACTTGGGTCTTTGGGGGTATGCCCTTAAAAGATCATTCTTGCGAGAAGGCTGATTATAAAAGCAGAGCTTTGGTCTCTCTCCCTCTCTCCCTCCCTCCCTCTCTCGCCTTCCTGGCTATGATCCTCCACATGCATTCTGCCATCCATTGCCTTCATCAGATGCCAGACTAATGGGTCCATCTGATATTGGATTTTGGACCTAAAAATTGCAAGCTGAAATAAATCTTCCTTCCGAAATAGCTTCTCCTGGGTATTTGGTTCAAGTAACAAAAAATTTCTGATAGAAATCCTAACCAAGACCTGATTCTCCAAACCATACATATTTACAACAACCAAAATACATACTTGAAATAAAGATGGAAGGTGTGGTAGAGGGAGTGCTGGCCTCCCACAGGCACCATGGTCACTCAAAAGCTTGATTGCCATGGAAAGAACAGTTCTGATGAACAGTCATGAGAGCTTTCTCCAGTCCCAAGAAAATTCCAGAATGTGCCAGAACTTACACCTGAGAGAATCCAGGGAATTCCTAGGCCAAACCCTACTGAGGAAGGAGGTGGCTGGGAAGGGAATGCCATTCAGCAGCCACCCCATTCATCAGCTCACAAATACCTGGAGGCAGATTCCTTGGGACCTTACACACACACATACACACACACACAACTTTGTTCCAGAAACAGATAGGTTTCATCATCTCCATGATCTTAAATTTTTAGTTTTCTATGCTTACCCCATATTTACCGTATCCAGTTTGACAGCACGTAGGACTCTGTCCTGATTTGCTTATAACTCATATAATTTTGAATAACATTTGGATATCTTTTAAAGAAAAAACAATACCCATAAACTTCCGTTGAGCTGCACTATTTCTATTATATAACTTAAGAATGAACAAATACAAAACTTTGTTTAAATCCCAAAGTTATAAAGTAAAACAAATCTGCAAAACCATATCATTTGAATTGAAAACATCAATGTCATGGAGGATGTTTTGCTGGAACTAAATTGCTGATGTTGACTTTATTTTTGGGTTTTGTTGTTGTTGTTGTTCATTTTTCTTTTTGTTTTTTGTTTCATTTTGATGTTGACTTTAATAAACCTGTTACCTGAATGTTTTTTGTTTTACTTTCAGTTTACTTGATTCTTTTGACCTTGAACACCATTGAGACCATCACTTCAGTCTTTTTCCACGTCACCATACAATTTATCCTTTTGTGGCAAAAAAGGTTTGCATCCCAGCTGCTCTACTTCCAATCCAACTCCTTACTAACGTGTCTGGGAAAGCAACAGAAGATGGCCCATATGCTTGAGCCCTTGCACCCACATGGGAGACCCAGAGAGTTTCCAGGCTCCTGGCTTCAGTCTGGCCCAGCCATAGTGGCCAAGGCAGCCATTTGAGGAGTGAACCAGTGGATAGAAGATCCCTCTCTCTGGGGTCCGCGCTGTGGCATAGTGGGTAAAGCCACCACCTGCAGTGCCGGCATCCCATATGGGTGCCGGTTTTTGTCCCAGCTGCTCCACTTGGGATCCAGCTCTCTGCTATGGCCTGGGAAAGCCTTTGGGCCCCTGCCCCTGTGTGGGAGACCTGGAAGAAGCTCCTGGCTCCTGGCTCCTGGCTTCAGATTGGCGCAGTTCTGGCTGTTGAGGCCAATTGGAGAGTGAACCATCAGATGGAAGACCTCTCTCTCTCCTTCTGCCTCTGCCTCTCTGTAACTCTGTCTTCCAAATAAATAATCTTTAAAAAAAAAAAAATAAGATCTCTCTGTGTCTCTATCAGTCTGCCTTTCAAATAAATCTTTTTTAAAAATGTATCCCTTAATGGAACAAACCAAGGCCTTCAGCAAACAGGCAGTCAACCAAATGCTGCTGCTGCTACAGGGATATACTCGGCTCCCCACCCAGGAGACAGTGGCTTGAGACATCGCCCCATGCCAGCAGAGTAGCTCGTTGCCACATGTCAGCAGGAAGTAGCTATAAAGACAGATCATTGTCCCTCTACCTCTCCTGGATTTCTGGGGCTAAGGTAATCCCATACAACTGCTTTATAAAAAACAAAAGGGAGGGAGCCAGCGCTGTAGCTCATTTGGTTAATCCTCCACCTTCAGCGCCGGCATCCCATATGGGCGCCAGGTTCTAGTCCCTGTTGCTCCACTTCCAGTCCAGCTCTCTGCTGTGACCCAGGAAGGCAGTGGAGGATGGCCCAAGTGCTTGGGCCCTGCACCCGCATCGGGGACCAGGAGGAAGCACCTGGCTCCTGGCTTCAGATCGGCATAGTTCTGGCCGTAGCAGCCATTTGGGGGGTGAACCAATGGAAGGAAGACCTTTCTCTCTGTCTCTATCTCTCTCTCTCTAACTCCATCTGTCAAATAAAAAAAAAGGGGGGGGGATGTTAGTAAAATGGCACAGTCTTATCTATGGCGCAATCTATACCCCGACACCAACCTAGGCTCTAGCCCCCGCAGCCATTGCTGGAAGCCAGGTGGCTACATGGCCAAACCACCAGTGTCAAGCTCCACCCTCACCCTAATGGGATTCACTGCTCCTACTTCCCTTCCCACCCCCTAGCAAAGTTTTAAAAGGACCTGTTCCTGAACACGTGGCTCTCTTTCTCTCCACCTCCTGATCTCTGTTTCTCTCTCTGTCTTTGGATCTCTCTTATGTTCTCCTTCTCCCTCTTTTCCTTCTTTGCCCCTTCCTTCTGGTCTGTCGGGTTTCCCCCAATAAACTCTTTCCCTTAAAAAATAAAAAATAAAATAAAAAATGTATCCTTTTTGGTAATAAACTGATTTAAACTACTGACCCATCAATCTAAATTTAATAGTACATCTCAATAAATACATAATAATAAAAATAATACTAAAGATTAACATTAAAAATACTATGGAAGGGACAGGTATTTGGCACAACAGTTAAGCCTCTGCTTAGGATGCCCATGTCCCATATCAGAGTGCTTGGGTTCAAGTCCCAGCTCCACTTCCCCTTTCAGTTTCCTGCTAATGTACACCCCAAGAGACAGGAGATGATGGGTCAAGTAGTTGGGTCTCTGCCACCCACATGAGAAACCTGGAATGAGTTCCCAGCTTTTGACTTTAGCCTACACCAGCGTGAGCTGTTCCAGGCATTCTGGGGAGTGATCTAGTGAATGCAAGATTGCTGGCTCGCTCTTTCTCCCTCTACCTTTCAAATAAGTAGAAATAAATAAATGTGTAAATACTGTGGAAGAAAAACTACCTTGTTTCTTTCCAGCTACTGAACAACAGTTCAAGCTGGTGCTTCCCACAGCCAGCTCCGCAGGGCAGACTGTTGCTAGGACAGCAGGTGTTCAGAACTGAGGATGCCAGCACTACTTTGAGGCCAGGACATTGATTGATTTCCTCACCATGTTTCTCTATTCGAATGTACTGCAAAATCTTATTCTCAGAGCATGCCATGATGTTATGTGTTCTCAAGCTGGTAACAAATCCAGTATTAAGCATTAAATAATATGCTGGGACATTTTAACTTCATGTTTGTAAGATTATCTTCTGACCTCTGTGAGTGAGACCCCAGTGGAAAGAAGTGGCCATCAAAGAAGGATGTACTTTTCTCTGAAGGGAAGAGAGAACATACATTTTGCTTATGGCCCTGTCTAAATACTGATGGAGTTTGTGGATTCAAAGGCTTCAGTGGCCTAGTGGACAAAGCCTCTGCCTGCAGTGCCGGAATCCCATATGGGTGCCCATTCATGTTCCAGCGGCACCTCCTCCAATTCGGCTCTCTGCTATGGCCTGGGAAAGCAGTGGAAGATGGCCCAAGTGCTTGGGCCCCTGCACCAGTGTGGGAGACCCGGAAGAAGCTCCTGCCTCCTGACTTTGGATCGGCTCAGCTCCAGCTATTCAGGCTATCTGGGGAGTGAACCAGTGGATGGAAGACCAAAGTAACTCTCTCTCTCTCTCTCTCTCTCTCTCTCCCTCTCCCTCTCCCTCTCCCTCTCCCTCTCTTTCTCTCTCTGCCTCTGCCTCTCTCTGTAACTCTACCTCTCAAATAAACAAATAAATAAGGCTTCCATAGCCTAGGCAGCTCATGTCAAGAGCCTCGGGTGAATCACTGCTGTCATACATATGAGTGTTAATTGTTAAATTAACAACAGGAGTCACTGTACACTAACTTCCCATGCAGAACATCTGTCCTCAAAGAGTTGTATTATGAGAGTTAACTATAAAACCTGTTCTTGAAGATTTATTTTGTTTTAGTGTATTAAGTGAAGGATATTCTTATGTCTCATAAGTTTTAGTTATGACTAAGTGTCCAACTCCATTGCTTGTTTTTTAGGTGCTTCTTTAATTAATGATAAAACTTGTTCTCAAGGACTTGTTTTCTTTTAATATATTAAGTGGAGGATATTCTTACGTCTCCTAAGCTATAGTTATGTCTAAGTGCTCGCAAAAGATGTCATCATTCTTAGGTGCTTCTTTAAAGTAAAAAAAAAAAATTATCTTCAAAGAAAATACAAAATTTGAAAATTCTCATGGAACATCCACTCCATCAAGAACCTATCTACAGACATATTTTGAGAAACACCACTTAAATGGTACAACTGAGCCAGGAATGAAACATTTAAAAACAAGTCACTTCAAAAAGTTCATGGAGAGGCTGGTTTGTGGCACACTGGGTAAAGCCACCACTTGCAATGCTGCCATCCGATAGGGGTACCAGCTCATGTCCCATTTGTTCCATTTCTGATGCAGTTCCCTGCTAATGGCCTGGGAAAAGCAGTGAAAGATAGCCAAATGTTTGGGCCCCTATCACCGATGTGGAAGAACCAGATAAAGCTCCTGGATCCTGGCTTAGCCTGGTCCAATCCTGGCTGTTGTGGCCATATGGAGAATGAACAAGTGGATGGAAGATCTCTCTCTCTCTCTCTCTCTCTCTCTCTCTCTCTAACTCTGCTTTTCAAATAAATAAATAAACCGTTTTTAAAAAAAAAAAAAGTTCATGGAAAATGGAATTAAAATATAAGTTCATTTTGGTGTAAAAAAATTGAAATCCCTGAAAGATATGAAGTTTTCAAAAAATTTGTGTAAAATGTGGATTATGAAAAAATGAGGCATGGGTTTCATTTTAGTTTTGCATCAAAATCAGCTTATCATGTAATTCCATTTTCCGCATCCTTTTTGGAGTCCCTGTGCAGTATTCTACGAAGACCCTGGCAGAAACTACAGCAGGGTAGGAATGTCACAGCCCGTTGCACACAGTCCCGCTCATTCCTCTCGAAGCTTGGAGCCCACATTCAGGTTCTCCTCCAGCCCTACTCAAGTTAAACCTCACAGGCATTTCAAGGTGCAGGGCCTTCTGCTGCTGGCTTGGAGGCCATTTCTCATCCCCTTTTCCACAAGGGGATCGGGCTTCCCCCAGAGCGGATGCTGGTGCTGATCCTGCCCCTCAGAGAGAACCCCTGCGCAGGGCGGGGGCCGGCAGAGCTGCCCGGCAGCCTCAGCAAGCTCTTGTGCATCAGTTCACATGCGCTGTGCAGCACAGACTCGCGCAGCCCACGTTCCTGCACAGGCTTCTGTCTTTGGTCTCACTCTGTCTCATTGCCTCGGGTAAGAACTCCCTTGCCAGCCTTAATTATAAACAAATTCACAGTCTTGCTATACCATTAGCTCAAGGATTACAAACATGATTACCTCCAGTAATTGCTGCCTGTGACTGCTCCAAATCCAACCTGACTTGCCTCCCCCTGTGCTCTCCTCCTCGGCTTCCTCCCCACCTCAGTCCACCCCACGCAGAAGCCGCAGAAGCCGCAGAAGCCGCAGAAGCCGTGGAGCAGGAAGCTGCAGGGAGTCCCAGCAGTCCATCTTTCCCATACCTGAGTCCCTGCTGAATTACAAAGTCAAGGGGTTTTGGTGAAAGGAAACCCAATCTGGGGAAAAATGTATGACTTGGTTTATGTATATTTAGCCCAGGACCCTCTTGAAAATCCTCCATTTGTTGCTGTATTTCTCTGTCCCCTTACAGGAGGAGACTTCAGAAAGTTCATGGAAAATGGAATTGAAAGGTAAATTTATTTTAGCACGAAAGAATTGTGAAATCCATGTGTGTTTTTGTCATAACACACATTTTATCTGAAAGGCAGATTTACAAAGAGGGAGAGACAGAGCAGAGATCTTCCATCTGCTGGCCCACTCCCCAGGTGGCTGTAAGCCTGGTCCAGGAGCTTCACCAGGCTCTCGCGCATGTGTGCAGGGGCCCAAGCACTCAGGCCATCCTCTGCTGTTTTCCCAGCAGGGACTTGAATCAGCGCCCACAGGAAATGCCAGCACTGCAGGCAGCGGTCCTACCCGCCAACAACACAGCGCCGGCCCCTCCACAAGCCCTTTGAAAACCCCATATGTGCATGGATTTCCATTTATTTTGCAGCAAAAATAAATTGATATTTTCATTCCATTTTCCTATGAACTTTTTAAAGTCACCTCATATAATTATGGCTAAGTCAAATAAGACATTTATGTGGAAGTAAATTTAGCAAAAGGAGCTTAGTGAAATTAAAACTACACAATTATCATGACAATAAGATGAGAGAGAGCAGAAAAGAGATTAGGAAGCAGAATCAACACTATGAATAAATAATAATATAGAACCTGAAAACTCAGGGACCCATGCTGTGGCACACAGTAGGTTAATCCTCCGCCTACGGCGCTGGCATTCCATATGGGTGCCAGTTCTAGTCCCGGCGGCTCCTCTTCCAATCCAGCTCTCTGCTGTGGCCTGGGAAAGCAGTAGAAGATGGTCCAAGTGCTTGGGCTCCTGCACCCACATGGGAGACCAGGAGGAAGCACCTGGCTCCTGGCTTTGGATTGGCGCAGTGCCGGCCGTAGTGGCTATTTGGGGAGTGAACCAATGGAAGGAAGACCTTTCTCTCTGTCTCTCTCTCTCACTGTCTATAACTCTACCTGTCAAATAAATAAAAAGTAAATAAATACACTAGAAAGACAAAAAAAGAAGCATGCCCTAAAAAGAAGGAAAAACTAAATGTATTTTAAAACACAGAGTGTAAAGGCTAACATTCTGTCACAAGGCATGTGGGTGAGCTGTGAGTGCCCAGGTTTCTCCCTGGACTGACTCAGGCTTGAGTGCTACTGCGGGCAGTCCCTGAGGGTCTGTTCCCTGGGTGAAGAGGACCTCCCAAGTCAGCAAACTCCAGCACAGAGAAGATCAGGGTAACAAAGGCTCGCAACTGAATTCAAGTCCCCAGCATTTTAGGGTAGCGCTCCTCCGTAATGAAGATTTGCCATTAGACACCAAACTGCCCCAGCTGATTTTCCAACCTTGCCCCTCTAGGTATGCAAAACCTATAGCCAAACTGGATGGTTTCCCCATCATCAGACAGCATGCCTGCCACTGCCTACTAACTGGGAGGCCAGGCTCACAGAATCTTCATGGAATCCTTGTTTACTGCCTGTCTTGCACCAGCTCTGGGCTGGTCCTCACTAGACAGGCTGCTCAGCTAACTCACAAAACGATAGGTTCCACGTCTCTGGGTAAAATAGTTTCTGTCCCTCTAGCAACACAAATATTTGGTTCTCTCCAGCACTCACTAAACACTGCCATCCTGCTGAGGCACTGCCGCCTGCCCTGGGGTGGTGAGAATGGCAGGACCGCGTCCGCAGAAGCAGCCGTCTCCAGGCTCGTGCTGTAGAAGCCTTCACCTCTTCCCTCTGTTTTACCTTCTTAAGGCCAGATGTTTGCAGGGCTGTCCGTGCAGAAATTGTAGAGTGACTTGTCCTATCATTCTTTCTAATAAGGAAGACTCCGATCACGCAGCCGCTTTGAACCCCTGGATACACACACGTGCTGTGTGCAGATCATGGAGGACGTACCATGTGTCAAAGGAACACACCAGGCCATACTCCGTGTCAGTACCTCAAAGGAATGGGAAAGGAGAGGGTTAGGAGAAGCAAGGATTATTAAGTTTTTCTCTACAGATTTTAGCATTATCTCTCTGGTTACAGTGAACATATATTGCTCCTACAATTTAAAAAATAATAAAATTTGGGCCCAGCATTGTGGGTAAAGCCACTGCCTACGATGCCAGCATCCCACACAGGCGCCAGTTCAAGTCCTGGCTACTGCACTTCCAATCCAGTTCCCTGCTAGTGGCCTGAGAAAAACAGCAAAAGATGGCCTGGTGTTTGGGGCCCTGCCACCCATGTGGGAGAACCAGATGGGGGCCAGCGCTGTTGGGTAAAGCTGCCGCCTGCAGTGCTGGCATCCCATATGGGCGCCAGTTTGAGTCCTGGCTGCTCCACTTCCCATCCAGCTCTCTGCTATGGCCTGGGAAAGCAGTAGAAGATGGCCCAAGTCCATCTTTCATGGGAGACCTGGAAGAGGCTCCTGGCTCCTGGCTTTGGATTGGTGCAGCTCCAGCCATTGCAGCCAATTGGGGAGTAACCAGCGGATAGAAGAACCCCCCCCACCTTCTCTGTGCCTCTCCTTCTCTCTCTGTGTAACTATGACTTTCAAATAAATAAATAAATCTTAAAAAAAAAAAGAACCAGATGAAGCTCCTGGCTTCAGCCTTTCCCAGCCCTAGCCATTGTGGCCACCTGGGGAGTGAACCAACAGATGGAAGATCTCTCTCCCTCTCCCTCCCTCCCTCTGTAACTCTAAATAAAGTAAATCTAAAAAAAAAAAAAAACACACAACTTAAACTTGGAATTAAATAAAGTTGAAAGAGAAAGTTCACTTTTTCCATCATAAGATTGCAAAGAAAGAAGAAATGGTTCTCAAAGAATGGCCGAGGGCATGAATTTATTTTTTTAATTTTTTTTTTAAAATTTATTTGACAGGTAGAGTTATAGACAGTGAGAAAGAGAAAGGTCTTCCTTCCGTTGGTTCACTCCCCAGTTGGCCGCAATGGCCAGAGCTGCACTGATCCGCAGCCAGGAGCCAGGTGCTTCTTCCCGGTCTCCCATGCGGGTGCAGGGGCCCAAGCACTTGGGCCATCCTCCACTGCCTTCTCGGGCCACAGCAGAGAGCTGGACTGGAAGAGGAGCAGCCAGGACTAGAACTGGCACCCGTATGGGATGCCGGCGCCGCAGGCAGAGGATTAACCAAGTGAGCCACAGCAGCGGCCCTGAGGGTATGAATTTAAACATGCCACCTAGATCAAAGACAACAGAGATAAGCCATATCTCCTCTTCTTCCAGAGCATACCAGGTTCTTCAGGATGTTAATATTTCAAGTCTTCTCATGGAAAACGTGGCCTGGCCTTGCCAGACAAGAGTGAGGCAACCACTACCTTACCAAGCAGGGCTTTGTGCAAACTCCCTTGATTTGGGGTCCTGAGAACAGAGTATCTTGGAGGCATATTATCTCTGCTCCCCTTGAAGACACTGCCTTATCCTTCTCTAAAGCCAGAGCCCACAGGACGAGTGCATTCATTACTCTGAGCTCTCCACGCGAACAGGTGTATATGTGTGCAAGTGTATAGGTGTGTAGAAGAAATGCTGTGGTTATTATTTCAGTGAATACATTGCAATTGAAATTCCTTGAGCAGTATATCCATAAGCTCTAATTCTACCTTCATAAGATATCTCAATGACAGAAATCATAGTTTCCGGCCGGCGCCACGGCTCACTAGGCTAATCCTCTGCCTTGCAGCGCCGGCACACAGGGTTCTAGTCCTGGTCGGGGCACCGATCCTATCCCGGTTGCCCCTCTTCCAGGCCAGCTCTCTGCTGTGGCCAGGGAGTGCAGTGGAGGATGGCCCAAGTGCTTGGGCCCTGCACTCGCATGGGAGACCAGGAGAAGCACCTGACTCCAGGCTTCGGATCAGCGTGGTGTGCCGGCCGCAGCACGCCTACCGCGGCGGCCATTGGAGGGTGAACCAACGGCAAAAGGAAGACCTTTCTCTCTGTCTCTCTCTCTCTCACTGTCCACTCTGCCTGTCAAAAAAAAAAAAAAAAGAAATCATAGTTTCCTTTGTAAAAAATTCCCTTTAAAGATGTCCCCATGGAAGTGGGGGAATGGCTTATTAGGATGATTAATGTCCTAATAAAAATTGGCCCCACTTTTCTCACAATCACCACTTCAAAACAGCCTGGAAACAGTGCCAAAATTCAGTTCACAGACCCAGCCCAAACCCAAACTTCCGATAAGAGGGGAAATCCTGAAGGTCCTGGTGTCTATCCAGGGGAGAACGAGAGCAGCTACAATCGATGAAGCTACGAGTACCCACAGACCTGGGCTGTCAGTAACTGGAGAGACACAGTTCCCGACACACAGAAACCAGGCTTTGCCTGGAGGGCCTGATACTAAAGACTAGGCAATATTTCCTTTCAGGGACACCTGGCTTCCTGGATGTTAACCCTGGGCTTATCTCAGACACTGGCCCTCAGTGGGCCTCAACAGCCAAATTCTCCTTTAGTCTAGACCTTGTCCTAGCTCCTGGAACAACTTCTTCACAACTGCTTCCAACATTTCTGCCGTGGCTGCTGCCCTGGTCATCCAGTGCTGGTCACCCCATGTGCCCAACCTTCACCTAACCAGTCGCCACTTCACCTGTGCCTTCGGCCTGAACTCTTGCCCTAGCTTACACCCCTCCCAGCTCACATCCTCTGCTCACCTGGCCCTTTGTCCTGCTTTCCTAAGACTTTCAGACTTCGCCAAGAGAAGTCAAACAAAAATAATTAGGAACAAACACATAAATCAAATACTGGTTGACAGGAGTGAAGTAAGTTTCTCCTTTTTCTTCATCGCAATTCCTCCACAATCTTCTCCTAGCCAAGTGACTTTCAATTATCTTTCTATTCCTGGAAGCTATAGGAGAGTTCCAAGGCCCTGGGATGTTCCTTGATTGCTTGTGATAGCGCTCGGCTCTCCCTCCTAACATAGAGTTCCTGGAGGCAGAGACGCTGTGCTGCTGCCCTCCTGCTCCCAAAGCACCTAACAGATGATTGCTAAGTAGTGGCTTTGTACATGCCGGCGGGTCGGTCAGCTGTTTGATTGATTTCGCTTTCAGTTATTCTTCAGTCATTAGACGTGACTCCAAATAACTTAAACTCAGTATTTAAATATCAGCAAGAAGATGTACAGACCAAACAGTGCCGTCAATGGGTTATTTGCTGAATTGCTGAGGTTGTCTGACCACAGGTGGGGGTGGAAAGGAAGGGGTAGTTTACATAAGAGGGAAGAGCAAACAAAAAATTATTATATGTGTTTATGTTTTACATGAAACCCTAGGATATTAGAGTTCAATAGACTTTCAAGATGTTCCTAGGGGGCCGACGCTGTGGTGCAGCGGGTTAACTCCCTGGCCTGAAGCGCCAGCATCCCATATGGGCGCCAGTTCGAGTCCTAGCTGCTCTACTTCCCATCCAGCTCTCTGCTATGTCCTGGGAAAGCAGAAGATGGTCCAAGTCCTTGGGCCCCTGCACCCTCATGGGAGACCCAGAAGAAGCTCCTGGCTCCTGGCTCCTGGCTTTGGATTGGCACAGCTCCAGCCATTGTGGCCAATTGGACAGTGAACCATCGGATGGAAGACCTCTCTCTTTCTCTCCTCTCTGTGTGTAACTCTGACTTCCAAATAAATAAATAAATATTTTTAAAAAAAGATGTTCCTAATACAATTCCATCTCACTGATTTGATGTCAGAAAGCAGAAGCCTAAGGAGGTTAAAGAAATATCCAGTTTTCCAAGATTATTTCCTATATTCTCAATTTTTGCTTTTTGATAAATTATTATTCAATACTTTTAAAAGATTTATTTTATTTATTTAAAATACAGAGTAACAAAGAGAGAGAGGGAGGGAGAAAAAAGGGGGAGGGAGAGAGGGAGAGAGATCTTTGATCTGCTGGTTCACTCCCCAAGTGGCCACAACAGCCCAGGCTGAGATAGTCAGTCCCCAGTCAGGATAGCACATGCCTGGACATCATGGTAGGAGTAGGAACATTATCACGAAGGCTATGCGGCATGGCCGAGGGAGTCTAAGCATGGGGAAGACATGATTAGAACTGTTATTTTAGGTCTATCTCTCCAGCATATGGGCATGGTGTAGAGCTGAAACCAAGGAATCCAACAAGGGGGCGGGTACAGTCAGCCTGGTAAGAGGAAATGAGGACCTCCATGTAGGCAGATGAAGAGTTAGAGGAAGATGTGCAAAATTGGTGCTGGCGTTGTGGCACAGAGGGTTCAGCCACAACCTGTGGCACTGGCATCTTGTATTCAAGGGCCAGTTGGAGTCCCGGCTGCTGCAGTGACGATCCAGCTCACGACTTGTGCTCCTGGGAAAGCAGCAGCAGATAGCCCGAGTGCTGCGGCCCCTGCCACTCATGTGGAAGACCAGGATGGAATTCTGGGCTCCTGTCTCTGGCCCGGCCCAGCCCCAACTATTGTGGCCCTTTGGGGAGTGAACCAGAAGATTGAAGATCTCTTTTCTTTTCTCTCTCTGTAATTCTGTCTTCCAAATAAATAAATAACTCTCTTAAAAATGCATACATTATTGGGGTGTCCAGGGCTGTGCTTGGCTGTGGGAAGGGAGAGCACGGAGCATCTCCAGGGCTCTGTGGGGTGTCTGGTTGAAGACCACGTAGCTGTTGTCTCATCTCATTAGATGGGAACTGACTGGAATGAGCGTGAGGTACCCCTGAGGCATCCAAGTGCCTGGGAGATTGACTCAAACTTCTGGAATTTAGGAGAGAGACTGGGGCTGGAGACACAAGCTCTGGAATCACCTTATACGGACAGAGGCTGAAGCCTTGAGTGCAGATGAGCTCAAAGGAAGCAGAGGAGGGAGACCTGAGCAAAGTCCTTTCTTTGACTCCCCTGGACTCAGACAACGGACCTGCTAGGCAGACCCCACCCTAGGGTGGCAGACTACTACTTAATTTGGAAAGTTGCTTCCTGTGACCTTTGTTAAGTTTGGTGACACAGAATGAGTTCTTTTGTAAAATCTTTAGTAAATGATATCAAGTCTTTCCAGCAATTGATCTGATCTTCATTTTTGGCAAAACTTTATCACCAGCTACACAGACATAACTACTGTAAGCATTTCAGATAAAAGGGATACGAGGGGCCCGCACTGTGGCATAGTAGTTTAAGCCTTCGCCTGGGCACCAGTTCTCATCCCAGTTCCTCCACTTCCAATCCAGCTCCCTGTTAATGGCCTGGGAAAGCAGTGGAGGATGGCCCAAGTCCTTGGGCCCCTGCACCCACATGGGAGACCCAAAGAAGTTCCTGGCTTCAAATCAGCCTAATTCTGACCATTGCAGATCTGGAGAGCGAACCAGTGGATGGAAGACCTCTCTGTCTCTCCCTCTCTCTATCTGTAACTCTGTCTCTCAAGTAATTTTTTTTAAATAAAAGGGACACTAATTGATGAAATAAAAAAGATTCAGATAGGCATCTGGCCTAGCAGTTAAGATACCCATGACCCACACCTGAATGACTAGATGTGTGTCCTGGGTCTGTTCTCAGTTCCAGCTTCCTATTAGTGCACACCCCGGAGGCAGTAGGTGATAGTTCCAGTACTTGGACTCTGCCCTCCATGTGGGGGCCCTAGTCAGAGTTCCTGGCTCCTGGCTTCCGAGTGGCCCGGACCTGGCAGTTGCAGCTGCTGGGGCATAAACCACTGATGGAAGATCTCTCTCTGTGTCTGTCTCTTTGCCTTTTCAAATAAAATGAAAATAAATAGGTGTTTAAACTTCATGGAAAATGAAATGAAAAATAACATGATTTAAAAAAAGATTCAGCTGGGAGGTGAAAAAAGTGGACGGGAAGGTTTGAGCCGGGAAGGTTTGAGCTGCAGGGTAAGATGGGAGGTGCTAGGGCAAGTCTGCTGGAGGGCCTGAGTCAGAGGTAAAGAGGGCTGGGATAAAAAGTGCTACTGGGGGCAGCCACTGAGCTGGCCTCTAGTCCTGGTTCCTAACGCATTCTCTGGGGCCCTTAGCAAAGTCCTTTCCCCTCTCTGTGCCCTGGCACCTCATCTGTAAAATGGAAATAGCTCACATTTCTCCTCCTGCTCTGAAGCCTTGAGTCTGACCCTCCCACGTGGATGTAAAATCTCCCTCCCACAGCACACCTACACACTGGGCTAGACTTGCCACCTTATCTGTGACGTCTGCAGCCACACTGGCAGCTCCCTCCACACCGGCAACTGTGAGTCCACGTGCTCTCTGGGCAAAGCTGGTGATACAAATTAGGGGTCAGCCAACTATGACCTGTGAGTCAAATCTGGCCCACCACCTTTTTTCGTAAATCAAGTTTTATTGCAACCCAATCGTCTCCCTTCATGTATGTGTTTTCTATGGCTGTTCCTGTACTACAAAAGCAGGGATCACTAGTCGGGATAGCAAACTCCGGCCTTACCAAAAGTGTTTGCAGACCCTGACAGTAGCTGCTGCTGCAGGAACTGTAAATTCAGACGACTGTATCTCCCCACCTTATAAGGCAGTCCAGAAATTCGGATGTTTTCTTTGTGACCCTGAAAGAAACCTCACGTTACTAAGGAGCAAGGACCACATCATTTCAGTCCGTATCTCTCAGCCTCCTCCTGGTACTTCACAGATGACTGAAAAGCAATGTTTATGGCATACAAGTGGCTGAGATTAGGGTCTCCCTCTCTCGGTGCGAACACTCTATGGTTTCCACGTCACCAAGGGGCTGGCGAAATAATGGTGTAGTAACCAGCGCCCACGTCTGCCCACTGGAGAAAAACACAGAGGGCCCTGGGTGCCTAATAGAAAAATGTGAAATGCCTGGAAAGCAGACTCTCACAACCCCTCAAAACGCTGGCTACAACTCTTCTTTCCAATGATCCATTCTGGGTAGTTCCATGGATCTTCCCACTCCATTCCAGTACTCCCACTCCAGTACCCCCCAAGAACTCTGCAGCATCAAGTCCACTCATTTAGGGAACATTGCCTATTTGCTCCAGGTGGCAAGGGCAAGGAGGAGGAAAAGGACCCTGGGGCTGCCAGTTTTACAGCCCAGCCAAGACGGCAGTGGCCCACAGGGAACAGCTGGAGAGCTGGCCAAGATAGTGGGTTCCACGCTGTAACTTTTTCTTAGTGCTGTAAAGGGTGAACCGGGGGCTACAGGAGGGTGCAGTGTAGAGAACCAGATTCTAGACAATTTCCAAAGAAAGGTGTTCAGAGCTGAAGAGTATGAACCAAAGGGGGACGAGGCTCTTAAAATCATCAAGCAGTCTGGCTGGCTCCATGGCTCAATAGGCTAATCTAATAGGCCGGCACCCCGGGTTCTAGTCCCGGTCGGGGCACCGCATTCTGTTCCGGTTGCTTCTCTTCCAGGCCAGCTCTCTGCTGTGGCCAGGGAGTGCAGTGGAGGATGGCCCAAGTCCTTGGGCCCTGCACCCGCATGGGAGACCAGGAGAAGCACCTGGCTCCTGGCTTCGGATCAGCGCGGTGCACCAGCCGCAGCACACCAGCTGCAGCAGCCATTGGAGGGTGAACCAATGGTAAAGGAAGACCTTTTTCTCTCTCTCTCTCTCTCACTGTCCACTCTGCCTGTCCAAAAAAAAAATCAAGCAGTCAACTAGCTTTTGATGGATGAAAAACGGCCTGATGACCACGTGAGACTGTGTATCAGACGGGGCCTTACTAGGTTTCACTGCCATGGAAAAGGAAGCACTGTGTCTCGTGATCACCCTCATTACCACTGGCACTGTCCTCATGTAATCTGGTTAATTATGGAAGAATTAATCAATGAGACAACTTCTTAAAAATCAATAAATAGCAATTAAGTTGAAGGTAATCCACAAATGGAAATAATTTGAACACAGTCCATGAGTGTTCAAAATAAAGAGTAAATCATTTGAACATGGTCCAAAGAAGGGACATAGACCTCTGATAAGTGCTCTTGCATACCTCTTGTGCATAAAGGAAGAGAGAATTGTAAGAAGTCACCCACCTATTTGGCTATTGAAGCATGGCCAAAGGTGAGGCCTCTTTTGAATATATGTAAATTAAATGAATAAGGTTATTCTCTGAGAACTAAACTCTACAACTACAAGAAACAGATGAGAACAGAGATAGATGAAGTCACCTTAAAGACATAGGAGGCAGGGCCTGGCTTTGTAGCACAGCTGATAGGAGCATCAGTTTGTGTCCCAGCTGCTCCACTTCCAATCCAGCTCCTTGCTAACGATCTGGGAAAGCAGCAGATGATGGCCCAAGTACTAGGGCCCCTGCTGCCCACAGGAGAGTCTCAGATTACTCTCCTGGCTCCTGGCTTCAGCCTGACGCAGGCCCCAGTCCTTTGCGGCCAGTTTGGAAGTGAACCAGCAGATGAAAGTTACCTCTCTCCCCACCCCCACTTCCCTGTCTGTCTACAACTCTTTGAAATAAATAAATAAAATGTAAAAGAGAGATAAGAGACAGAGTAGATCTGAAAGTTTAGCTTACAGAGCCATCACAGCAGCATCGGTCAGCTGTGAAATCGTAGAAAAGAAGCTTGAGGGCAGTGGGCAGCAGCCAAGCCCACTGAGGAATACCCTCCAGAGACGGCGCCTCACCCAGTGGCTTTGAAGATCCTGCTGCCTTTGGAGGAGCTGTTCCTGCAGTGAACACAGCAGTCAGGCTCTCCCAGCCCAAGGCCACTAAACATCTGAACCATCTAGCCAGGGCCCCTCCTTTGAATCCCATGCTCGCTAAGCACTTTCTGATAACCTGCCTGCCTTGGAGGTCTGTCTTCAGTGAAGGAATGTGCAAGCCTGTGGAGATGTGTTCCAGACACAGGGACATTCTGGTCCTCCTATGAATTAATACACTGACATCCTGGTTCCATGCCTCAGCTCTCTGAGCTTGGAGAAGTCGAGGGCAGATCTGTGCTCAGTGGACTGACAGATCCCATTTCTAAAGCTGCAGGGCAGCAACAAGACCCTGTGCAGAGCCGGCGTCACCCTGGGAGGTCTCTCAGGAGGCAGCCAAATACCCATCCACTGAATCCCCACCTCGCCTTTGGCAATGAAATTCCTCTAAATGGGATGTGTGTCTGCTGACTCTGAGAGCGCTTAGAAAGGAACAGATGTGGATGGGCAAACCTCAGATCCTGGTTAGAGAGAGGACATCAGAGTGAGATCAGAGCAAACCTGACCTCTTCGTGGACCAGCTGAATGTAGTCTGTGCCTGAAGATGCTATTTCATCCTGGGCCACTTCCAGTTGGCATTGCTTAAGGAAATGCCATTTGTGTCCTAGGTTGTAATTATTGAATATCTTCTCACAACTCTCTATTTTCTGTTTAAAATGAGGACAGTAATACCCATCATGATACTAATCTACTAGTCAGTCATTCATTCAACAAATGCTCATTGAATGCCTTCCTGTGAAAGACATCATGCCAGTGGATGGTGGTATTGGGGAAATAGAGATACATGATTTTTTTGGTCTCCTAATGTGAACATATAATTTAAATCAATTCTTTTAGACCACTAGGGTTACCACAAGAAAATTCCACAGACTGAATGGGCCAAACAGCAGAAATTTATTTCTCACTGTTCTGGAAGCTGGGAAGTCCAATATCAAAGTGCCAGTGGGCTGGGCTCTTGGTGAGGGCTCTCTTCCTGGCTTACAGACAACTCCCTGTGCACTGTGTGTGCATCTGACCTCTGCTTTGTGTGTGCACACAGATGGGGAGAGACAGAGAGCACTCTGGTATCTCTTCTTGTAAGGACACAAATCCTACAAGATCATGGGTCTGCCCTTACTACCTCATTTAATCTGAATTAATTTCATACATAGCTTAGCTCAAAATATAGTTACACTGTGATTATGAATTTGGGGGACAGGGCACACAAACATAAAAAGAATGGCAAGTAATGAATTAATTGCAATGTGGTCAGGGTTGCAAAGAAGAGAAGAAAAACCATTTGGGGAGGATTAAATGAGACTATTATATGGTTATTTATGCATTCCATTTCTTTGAATGGTTCATTGGCAAAGACCAAGGGGTGAACAGCTCAGACTCCCACAAATTTAGCTTATGTTTTCCACTGAATTTTCTTTCTTTCCTATAGAGCTTAATTCTCTGCTGAACCCGTCAACAGAGTTCTCTATTGGGTTAAAAATTGGATCACACTTGCCAGGATTGAAAAAACCACGCAGCAGCAGCATCAGTACAAAACACTGGTGTCGTTCTCATTCTAGCACCTACTCTGCCCCTGCTCTGAAAAGGATAACAGGGCAACCTCGGCTACTAGAGCTAATGCACCTGCTGTTCTTGCTGCCAGACGCTGGCAAAGCATATCTGCCCCAGTGATAACTCTCTGTGTGTTCCAGCTTCCTCTTTGACTTGGGGACCTAACCTCAACTTTGTTCTTCCTCAGAGGGAGTTCCTTGTCTAGTTAGAAGGCTCCTCCCACTCTGGCTGTTGGAAGAAGCAGAGCTCAGAAATACTACTCCTAGTTGTTATGGGTAGAACTGTGTTTCCCAATATTTCATGCTGAAGTCTTAATTCCCAGCACCTCAGAATGTGACCCTACTTGACTACAGAGTCCTGAGAAACGCGATAAAATTTGAAGTGAAATCATTAAAATGAGCCTCTATCCAGTATGCCTTGTGTCCTTGCAGAAAGGGGAGATTTAGGAGCTGGGGTTGTGGCACAGTGAGTTAAGCTGCCTCCTGCAACACTGGCATACCATATGGGCGCTGGTTTGAGTCCCGGCTGCTCTACTTCCAATCCAGCTCCCTGCTAATGCTCCTGGGAAAGCAGTAAAGGATGGCCCAAGTTCTCAGACCCCTGCTACACATGTGGGAGATCCAGATGGAATTCCTGCCCCCTGTCTTCAGCTTGGTCTGGCCATGGCCATTGCAGCCATTTGGGGAGTAAATCAATGGATGTAACATATTTCTCTCTCTTTCTTTCTCTCTCTCTCTCTTTCTCTCTCTCTCTCTGTGTAATTCTGCCCTTTGAATAAATAAATAAACCTATAAAAATAAATAATCACAGAAAGGGGAAATCTGGAGACAATCTCACAAATGGTAAGAATGCCACATGAGTAAAAGGGTAACCAAGGAAACGAGCCTGAAACATGTCCTGCCTAGGGAGCCCTCAGAAGGAAACAACCCTTCCAACACCTGATTTCCAGCATTCGGTCCCCAGAACTGTGAAACAGCACCTTTCTGCGGTTTAAGGCACCCTGGGTGGGGTACTTTTTCATGGCAGCCCTAGCAAAGTAATACACACACGAACAGGACACCTTGCCTCAAAATGCCAGGAAGGAAGGACTGACCCATAGGAGGACATCAAGGGTCCTGGCATTTTGAGGCAAAGTGTCCTGTTTATGTGAGTAAACTTGGTAGAGAGGACGTGCACCCTGGAGCAGGTCCTAGCACACTAGTGTATTACTTTGCTAGGGCTGCAGGAAAGAGGTTCTCGTATTCTCTGTCCATTGCTCTATCACTGCACGTGAATCTTCTTCACGGAGTTTGGTCACCAATCATTCTGCTCAAACCCAGGAAACACCTGCTCATGCTCCTTCGGCTGAGGTTTTCTCACCGTGAGAAACGGCCGCTAGTGCTCACAATGTCATGGTTCCTTGGAATCTGCTCTATTGAGACGAAGTATTTTTGAGTTTGGGTTTTGTTTGGGGCTTGGGCTTTGCTCTTAGCTTTTTGCCTCTGCGGTCCCGTAGTATCATTTGTCTAATGCTGGTTGCATCGTGGCACCTGTCAATACTGGCGTCCAGTCAGTTCCTCAGAGACTGCTTCTGGGCTTCACACTGATGACCCAAAATGCAAGCCTCACCCAGGATACACAGGGAAGAGTGAACAATACGTTATTTTCCATTTGGAATCTTATAGTGTTAACACTGAATAACGTATCTTCCAACTGTGTATTCTCTCAAATTCTTTAGGCCATAATCACTACACCCTAGAATGTGATCTGTTGTAATGCTACTTGGAAGACAGCCAACGAGACACAGGCAGAGGGAGAAGAAACAGTCCCATTCATATAAGGAATCTTACGGCCTAGCTTAAGACTGAACTGGAAAGCACAGCATCACCACGTCATTTGGAGACAAGAGAAGATATAGTTTGGAAGAGCTGTTGGCATTGTACAGCCAGGGTCTTTGAAGCCCTCAGATGAGAGAGGCACAGCCAGCCACCAGGGAGTGAGTTTCAAGCTCATCTATACGACTCCTGGTTCCTCACTACCAGTTCATCTCACAAACACCTCAAATCTGCCATTGCTATGGGCTCCAGATTTCACCCCTTTCACACAAATCAATGAGCCCCCCGCCACCCCAGTCTTCTGATCAGAGGAAATGGCTCCACTCTCACAGATGCTCAAGCCTTAAACCAGAGTCCTGCTTGTTATCCGCCTCCCTTCCCTTTACTTTCTTACCCATTCTGTGGGTTCTTTTATTTATTCCTACCATTTATCAAGTCTGTCTATTTCCAATGCCAACATTCTTGTCCAAGCCATCACCATCTCTCCTCTAGGCCACACCCATAACCTCCTAACTGGTTTTCCCTATTCCTATCTCATCTCAATCCATTCTATGCATAGATAGAGTGACCCTTTCAAGATGTGAACATAAATGCTAAGCTTTCCAGTGGCCCCTACTGCTCCTGGAGTCAAACACAAACTCCTATGACTGCCAGGTTAACAGCTTCTACCCACCTTTAACCTCCGCTCAGCCTCCCCCTTGCTTGCTGTGCTCCAGCCTTGCTGGTCTTTTGTTTCCTTGAACACACCAAGATCTTTCCATCCTTTTCATACTGGTCCCTCTTCCTGGAATGGTCTTCCACGAATTTCTTCCTAACTTAACGGTGATTTCAAAACACATCCACAAATTCTTTGACTTTATCAAAAGGTGCACTCTAATTCCCCTTGAGTATGGACTGGTCTTAGCGTCTTTCTTCCAGTGAACAAAATACTGCAGAACTACCAAGACTAAGTCAACAAAAGGCGATACAGCTTCCACCTGGCTCTTTCTCAGAAGACTCACCCTTGGAACCCAGACACCATGCTGGGACAAAGCAGGCACTCACACGCAGGTGTTTCTGGGTGACAGCCCCAGCTGAGGTCGCACAAGCAGGCAGCACCAGGCACCAATCAACCACCATACACACAAGTGAAGGAGCCTAAGATGACTACAGACCTCACTTTCAGCTGATGCCACATGGGGCACAGACACACTATCCCCACCCAGCCCCGCCTAAACTGAAGATTTGTGAGCAAAACAATCATTGGCATTGTTTAACAGCACTGATGTGTCCCCTCCTCAGAACTGCCCTCCCCGCTCTATCTCAGTGTCCGTGGACTTCATCCACCTCCCGGGATTTACTGTTGCTATTAACCTCGGTTTCCAGCCTCGTGCCTGGCATACTGCATGTGCTCAATAGATATTTATAGAATGACTGAAAAAGTAAATGAGCCCTCTTCTCACATTCGAAGTCATCAGTCGGTGATAAGTTGGGGAGGGGGCGCTGTTAATTCCTTGTAGAGTGATAACATCAAGTAACAATTGGAGAAGTGAGAAAGTGAGATAGTTAAGTGGGCTGGGGTGGGAGATTGCTTCCTGGTCCTACTGCACAGGGAGAATGGGCAGACTGATGACCACCAGGCAGGGGTATAGTGACCAGAAGGCACTAGGGGCTGGGAAGCGAGGTAGGGGTGCCCCACAGATGTCAGTCCTGCTAGCAACAAGGCAGTCTGCCGCATCTGTTGTTGAGCAAACAAGTAACCCCCCTGGCTGGCTGTCATGCCTGGCGGCACATGTCTTTCTCAGAGAGGAGGCCATTCTCAACCTTGGGAAACAAACAACAGCGGGGTCTGGGGAAGTTTGAGAGATACTGTGCTCGGGCAGAGTTTGTACCAACAAACATGTCAGGCAACTGAGCTTCTGGCTGGCTCCTGGGGACCCTGGTCACTGATGAGTGGTTTCCTTGGTGATAGGATGGCTGCTGGGCGGATGGCAGCTTTGGTGCTCTGACACTAACTGGCTCTGACAGCTTTGATTGGGATGAAAAGATTTACGGTCCCTACCGGCTTTCTTGAGTTAAGCCCTCCCTTCTTGGTTATAAATGTTGCTTTAGATTAGGGGACTCTACCGTGACGAGTGAGTCCCTTTACCATACAGGTCGATTTGTTGGGGCTGCTGGCAGAGTTTCTGAGATTGGGCTCCCCAGAGCAGCTGAACAAGATAAGGCTACACTCCCATGCACACATCCCAGGCAATGTCTCCAAAAGGCAAGTGTCATTCAGGTCTAGGAAAATGGGAACCATGCCAGTTATTTCCCCGGGAAGAATTTAATCCAGGCTATTGCTTAAGCAGGCACTGAAGGCTGAAAAGGCACAAAGGGGGTTTCAAGATAAACAGAGACATTGACTGCACCAAGCAGCTCCACCTCTGGGGTTGGTGAACAAAGGGAAGAGATTGGGGGTTTCAAATCTTAGAAGCTTGGACAGAGGGCTCTGTGGGGCTGGTACCCAGACCTCCAGGCAGGGGTGGTTGCCTAGTAACTCTGAGGCTGGAGCTGAGGACATAGAATCAAACTAGAAACTGGCACCTGTTGTTACTGGAGTGAGCTGTCCCTGCAAGGGGAACAGTCATTGGCAGAACAGCAGAAATGTGATGCTATTTCACCTTCTTGCACCAACAGAAGCACGATCCAAGAGACAGAAATGAGACAAGACAGGAGGTGGGCCTCCTGCAACCAGGACATGTAGGTGTTCAAGGTTCCAATAAAGGCAGAAGTGGTGGGAGTTGCCCAAGGAGCAACGAGCCAGGGGCAAATGCTGAGACAGGGCAGGGTCCTGGCCCCCTCTGAGACAGTGAGATGGAAAGGTGACATTCACGTAGGAAGGGATCAGTAGAGTACAGCAAGTGGCTTCTCCTTTTGAAAAAGCTGTGTAGTTTTTATTAGAAAGGAGCAGACGTGTCAATGTGGCAGGTTCTAGGGTGAGATTCAATTTCCTCCGGAGAGCTCCATACCATGCAGAGAAAGTAAGGCTTGGATATGGCCAGTGAGCTACTGTCAAGACTCAGCCCTGCTTTCTTTGTGCAAGCGGGATTTAAAAGAAGCAGCATAAAGACTTTGCCCAAACACCCACCCGGGCTTAAAGTCTGCAGCTACCAGTTAGTAATCAGACATCCTTGAGCAAGCAGCTGCTTTATCTTTGCAGCCTGGTTCCTCATCCCTAAAATCAGAGAATGGGAAAATAAAGACCCCCTAGAGGATTAGGTCTGGGCACACGCACGCTATGGCCTGAGAGTGTTCCTCAACATGCCTATGCGGAAGCCTAATCACCTGTGTGATAGGATTCAGAGGTGGGGCTGTCAGGAGGTGATAAGGCAGGGAGGCAGAGCCCTCAAGAATGGGGTGAGTGACTTTATCAAAGGGGTGCTAGCCTGCCCCTCGCCAGCCGCGTGAGGCTGCAGCTCATGGGGCCGCCTTGGAAGGAGAGACACCACACCCACCAGTGCCTTCACCGTGGACTTGCCAAACTCCAAAACTGTGAGAACACAAATTTCCATTCTCTTTGGAATTTTGTTATAGCAGCAGGGACCAACCACGGCAACCTGTGAATTGCCTAACCAGTCTGAACCAGCAGGAACCCGCTGGCCCCCTCCCTACCCTCTGTCTTGTCCTCAACATGCAGACCCAGTCCCAGGCACAGCCGAGGATACTGGCCTCTGAGGGGATCACTGGGGACAGAGATCCTGGGTCTCTGTCTGCCAAGCCACATGGTCCAGACAGCTTTCACAGTACGGGGGACTGCCAGTCTTCTCCGCCACTCGAGAAAGCCTGTCAGGGCGCAAGTGAGGCTGGACAGGGGTCTTGTGGGGTAGTGAGGATGTCAGGCCAGCAGGAAACAGCAGGCATGAGACCCCAGAGTGATCAGGGCTCTGTGAAGGTGGGGGTGGTGTTTGTGACCAGCACAGGGGCTTCACAGGTGTGTGACCTGTATCGACCACGCTCAGAGGCACCTTGCACTTGATGTAACACTCTGCCAGCACCACCTTGAAATTCTTGACATTTTTGAACAAGGGCTCCCACATATTCATTTTACACTGAGCCTGCAAGTCATGCAGCTGGTCCTGCCTGGCACCAACCTGCCAGCTTCCCTGAGCATTCCTGCTGAAGGAGTGGAGGCCCAGAGCAGGTGTTTACAGGGAGATAGGAAAGTCGAGCAGCCAGCAAGAAAGGATTTCAAATGATCATTCTGGGATAAGTAGGGAAGGAAGCTAAGCCTGCAGAGAGCTGATGCTGTGGAGGGAAGGAGCACCTGGAGCCTGCAGGTGCTCCCACCAATGCTGGCTGGGGTGGAGGTAGAAATGGGAGCCAGGAGAAGGAGCTGGGGTGGTGAGGGTTTCACAGGTGGCGCAGATGGAAAGGGTGGGCGAGGGGCCTTGGAAATCAGAGCTCTGTGGAGGAAGATCTTCAAGCTGTGTCTGTTGCAGCCAGGTCCAGGACGGCATTGGGAAGGCAGGGGAGGATGGGGTGGGGTGTCTAACAGGTGACCACCTGCCAGATAAGCAAATGGAGCCCAGTCCCTGACAATCTAGACAGGCAGCACCAGAGACAAGGGTCTCAGCCACTGGACAAGACTTAAGTGGTGGGACACCTGAGTGCTGGAGGGCCTGAGGCTGGGCAGGTTTCCAGCACCAAGGCTGGTGCAACAATGCTCAAAAGAGAAGGCTGATACCAAGAATGACCACAGAAGGCTCCTGGCCTGGGTCCCTGCCCATGGTGCCTCGCTGGCACCTACCACACAGGCCACCATCACCACTTGGGACATCCATGTCCGGCACTAGGTCTCCCTCAACAGCCTGGGGGTTTCTGGGACCAAGACTCTCTCCCCTCCCCCTGTTCATCCCCCAACATAGAGCAAGATGCTCAGCACTTAGTAGGTGCTTCATAAATGCAGTCTGGGCTGCTGGGCACTTGCGGGCTGAACGTGAACGAGTGAGGCACAGGAAGACCTACTGCCTGCAGTTTGGAGTGCCAACTGCCTGGATTCTGATGTTCTGCCTCTGCTACCGCTACTGCTAAATGCCACCTTGGCAGAGATCCTGAACTTCTAGCCCTGAGTTTCCTCACCATAACATGGGAGGTTTGATTGTTGGCTTATCTTATCACGTACCTTCGCGTTCACGTATTTGCTGTGCTAGAACAGCGCTGGGCGTGCCACGCACTTGCTCTTACGTGGGTAGCACTGCGTCCGCCCGCAGACGGAGGACTCCTCCACCAAAAGTACTCAGCGAGGCTAGGACGTCGCCCAAGGGGCACATTCCTGAAATATCTGCAGGGTGGTCCAACAGCACAGGGAGAGGACGCACCTCTGACGCAGACTGCATTGCTTCTGGGACAAGATGCGCGTGGATTGTAGCAGCGCCGCAGCCCCCTCCTGCGGACTCCCAGGCGCCCGCCTGCGCGGATGAGCGTCCTGCTCCCGGCACCTCTGAGCGGTGGGCGCCACCTGGGGGCCACCTTGAGGTCTGCAGGAATGCCGCACGCGTTTGGGAAGGGGCTGGGTTCATTCCTTGTATTTGAGCCATCGAACATATATGGAGCCAAGACGACGCTCACCTCCCACGGCATTTTACGGAGTGATGGAGACGACGGATCATCAACAAATAATTCAGCATGTTGCCCAAGGGCGGGGAAGGAGATGGATCCCAGAGAGAAAATAAGGCAATCATTTCTCAAGGCTTGTGCCAGTCCCAGGCTCTGTTCAAGACCCCAAAAATAAAGGAACTTGGGAGAGTAAGGGACTGAGCTAAATAAAAAGAGCAGCCCTGGGATCAGAGGTGTACCAGGCAGGTCAGAAAAGTGATGCAGGGAGTCACTTACACTGAATCTTAAAGAAAGGTTGGGTTGGGGGAATCGTTCGTGAAATCATGGGGTGAGGTGGAAGGGGGTGACTATGGGCTGAAGAGGGGCGAGTGCCATGTCTGAAATACAAGGAGCATGGAATACAATACAAGAGGCGGGCTGGAACGTGGGCGAGGAAAGGAGCCTGGGCCAGGCAGTGGAGGGCTTGGTTTGATGGATGAGGCACTTTGGAGCTGATTTGAGGGCAGGGGGCAGGTGTGCAGGCTCCAGAGCAGAGATCGCCCTATAGGAAGCTCACCCTGGGATGCAGGCATAAACACAGGAGAAAAATAATGGCAGCTCAAACTCAAGTGCCAGGGAAGTACTGAGCGCTTGGCACCCACACTCCACACTTCACTTTAATCCCCTAAGTGGGCCTATGGGGTAAGTACTAGTATTTTTTTTTTTTTAAGATCTACTGATTTATTTGAAAGGCAGAGTTACAGAGACAGAGAGAGAGGGAGAGAATCTTCCATCTGCTGCTTTACTCCAAAATGGCCGCAATGGCCAGAGCTGGACCAGGCTGAAGCCAGGAGCCTGGAACTCTGTCCGGGTCTCCCAGATGTGTGGCCATCCTCCGCTGCTTTTCCAGGTGCCCTAGCAGGGAGCTGGATCAGAAGTGGAGCAACTGGGATTCAAACCAGCATCTCAGGCAGCAGTTTAACCCACCGTGCCACAACGCTGACCCCTGGTTAAGTACTAACATTATGCTGATTTACCAATAGGAAAAATAGACCCAACCACTTGCCCGTGAGCTGCCGGACAGGCTGTTGTCAAGTGCTGGCTAGATTCACACTCCACAGGGCAGGTGGTGGCCAGGAGCCCTTCTGCCAGCCAAGCTGAGGGCAAACAAGCACCTTGTGGGCAGAATCGGCAGCACCCAGCGACCACCCAGCTCTGCGGGGTGAAGGACAGGAAAGAGAGGAAGACAGGAGGCAAACGAAAAGTTTGTTTTTGAGATTGTATTTCTAGACCAGAGAAAAACCGCATGGACCACCTAGAAGCATAGCCGATTCTACCCACACCCCCAGCACCACACTAGCCCACATGCATATGTAACTTAAGTCTGCTTCCCTCCCGCCAGGAGCTGCCTGTCCTGAGGTGCAGCCCCTCCACTTGTGCCCTGGACCCCCTCCCTCTGCCTCCCCATGGACATCACATCATCAGTCGGCCCCTCTCTCACAGACACAATTTGTTTGTCTTTCGCCTGAGTCATCAACATAAACATGCACGTGCCCTACAGTTTCTCCCATTAAAAACTAAAGTAAACCTCCTTCACCCCAAGTCAGCCCCTCGCCATTCTCTGGCATTGGGCCTCTTCAAAAGAGCTATTTTTTACTCTCCACATTCTCTCCTCCTGTTTTTTCTTTCTTTTTTTTTTTTTTTTTTTTTTAGAAAAATAGCCAAAAGATGGCTGGCGCCGTGGCTTAACAGGCTAATCCTCCGCCTTGCGGCGCCGGCACACCAGGTTCTAGTCCCGGTTGGGGCGCCGGATTCTATCCCGGTTGCCCCTCTTCCAGGCCAGCTCTCTGCTGTGGCCAGGGAGTGCAGTGGAGGATGGCCCAAGTGCTTGGGCCCTGCACCCGCATGGGAGACCAGGAGAAGCACCTGGCTCCTGGCTTCGGATCAGCGAGATGCGCTGGCCGCAGCGGCCATTGGAGGGTGAACCAACGGCAAAGGAAGACCTTTCTCTCTGTCTCTCACTATCCACTCCGCCTGTCAAAAAAAAAAAAAAAAAAGAAAGAAAGAAAGACAAAAAGAAAAATAGCCAAAAGATCCTAGTTTATGGAGAATATAGGCATCTTTCCATTAGATTATTATTTATAGCCTCTGCTATCCATTATTCTTTAAATTTTTTATTTATATAAGGGGATAAAATAAAGTTGAACAAAAGTATATTTGTAGCAATGCTGATACACACTGGCGTTTGTTTGATTATACCTTGTGAAATCAAGGGTTAAGAATGTTATACTACTATAGTTGTTTTTTTTCTTTTTTTTTTCCTTTTTTTCTTTTTTTGACAGGCAGAGTTAGATAGTGAGAGAGAGAGAGAGACAGAGAGAAAGGTCTTCCTTTCCGTTGGTTCACCCCCCAAGTGGCCGCTACGGCCAGCACGTTGTGGCCAGCATGCTATGCCTATCCGAAGCCAGGAGCCAGGTGCTTCCTCCTGGTCTCCCATGGGGTGCAGGGCCCAAGGACCTGGGCCATCCTCCACTGCACTCCCGGGCCATAGCAGAGAGCTGGACTGGAAAAGGAGCAACCGGGACAGAATCTGGCGCCCCAACAGGGACTAGAACCTGGGGTGCCGGCGCCGCAGGCGGAGGATTAGCCTAGTGAGCGCCAGCCTAGAATGTTATACTACTATAGTTGTAATGATTTGTGATCACTTTAATATTTATATGGGTCCAAAATGAAACAGCTAATGCTGCCAAAACCTGTTGCTCCCACATTAGGGTTTTTATTTATTGAGCTAGGAAACAGTCTCCGGTTGCTCCGAGCAAACGCGTGTTATCTTGTGATCGGTTACTGCCGGTTTCAATTGGGTGATGCTAATCTCATTAGCCGAACACAGCAGGTGCTTATCATGTTGTTCAGATCCAGACTGGCAGGAGGTTCCACTCACCTGGTTTGCTCAGGGACGCAAGCTGAAGGAGGCCCCCTGAGGGCCAGTGTTTTCCATTTTTGAGCCCAGAGAAGGGGCCTTACTATAGGGTCTTGCACTAGCTTCTTCTCAGAAGCCATACATACCTCTTCTGCTCGTGCTCTGTGGTCCAGAGCAAGTCATAGGGCCACACCGAACTTAAAACAGAGTAGAAAGCCATGCAGACCGACTATGTGCCAAAAAAAAGAGAGAAAACAACCAAAATATTTGTGGGCGGCTCTAACGGCTGCCATAGCATGTATGACTTTTCTTCTCCCTCCTTCTACACATGCGGTCCACGAGGGAACTTGACCTCTCCTAAAAGCCCCACTGGTGCACCTGGATAATTTTTCACTGGATAATTACAAATGCTGCTTCCTCTTCTTTTCAAGATTTATTTGAGAGGCCAAGCTACAGTGAAAGAGGGAGAGACAGAAGGAGAGATCTTCCAATGCTGTTCCACCCCCAAAGAGCCACAATGGCTGGGACTGGGCCAAGCCGAAGCCAGGAACCTGGAACTCCATGCAGGTCTCCCTCAGGTGTCAGGGGCCCAAGTACTTGGGCCATCATAGTCTGCCTTCCCAGGCGCATTAGCAGGGAGCCGGATCAGAAGTGGAGCGGTTCTGACTTGAACCAGCACTCATGCGGGATGCCATGGCGCCACTACACCACAGCGTCAGGCCCTGCAAATGCTCCTTAGCTGGACTTCCGGTCTCTGCCCTGGCTCTGCTGTGGCCTATTCTCTACCCAGCACCTGCATGATTCTTTTAACCACATTGCTCATCTTCTCTAACCCCTAAGGTTTCCCCCATTAATGTCTCCCATGTGACCAACTGTAAAAGTCAGTCCTCACAAGGCCCCCCTAGGCTACATTAGCTGCTCACCTTGTCCCCACTGCCCTAATCTCCTACCAGCTGTTCCTCAATCACTGCTAACAAGCCTCCCTGGGCCCCGTTGTTCCTGGGACAGCAGGCTTGTTCAGCCTCAAGGCCATCGCACCTGCTCTGCCTTCTGCCTGGCGCATTCTCTCCAGGTAACCATGGCCTTTCTCCTTCAGGCTCTGTTCCAATATGTCCTCTTTATAGATGCCTTCCCTGACCACCTAATGTAGAATCACACACACACACACACACACGCACACATCCCAATGGTATGTTCCATCCCACCCTGATACATTTTTCTTCTTAGAACTTGTCACTCTCTGGCATATTATATATTTTGTTTGATTCACTTAGTATCTGTCCACTGGAATATACATTTAATGCACACAGAGATATTCTATGCCAAAGTGCATCTCCTGTGAAACAGAGCAAGTGAGTTCCAGTGCTGGTTAGTGCTGAGCTGGAGATAAACTGTAGTTCTCTGGACCTCTACCAGGGCTCTTCCCAGTGGATCCTGAGTCATGTCCAAGGGCATAGACTGGGGAAATGAAGAGCAGCCCAGTTACCCAGCCCAGCGCTAACGCCAGGGTGAGGGGAATGGCACTGAGCGCTCCACACCGAGCATGGAGGGCCCCTGCCTGTGGGAAGCGCGTGTGTGCAGTGGCTAGGGGAAGTCTCCCCAAGCTCCTCTCTGTGTGGAAGGAGCCAGGCGCAGACACCCAGAAGGGTTGACACCACCGGTATCTCTGTGGTTGGTGCCCAAGAGTCTACCAGACTTCTTAACCACTAACACAATGGAAATAGGAGACTTCACACAGGGAAAGTTCATGGCAGAAGAGGGTGTGCTGATTAAACAACCATGCAGCCAGTGCCCAGGGCTACTCCATCCCTGGCTCTACTCCAACCCCACCTTTCCCTCTGGCCTCACTCCTCAGACCAAAAGAAGCATCTAGACTCTCTGCTCTGCCAAGCCCCCGCTGCGTGCAGAAGCAGAGCCATGCCCCTTGCGCAGGCTGTAGTCGGTGTGATCTGCGCCTTCCTCATCATTCTGTCATCAGTTGCAGAGAGCTCCAAGGAGGGACCCAGCCAAAGTGCAGCTTGAGCTGTGGGGAGGCTGCTGGGAACAGAGCACACACCCTCCTGTGGGGGCAGAAGTCATCACTCGCCTCCCAGGGCCACTGAGTGAGCAGGAGGTGAGGAATTTGCTACAAGTCTGTGCAAGCTGCCCAACGAACTGCCCAGCAAAGCTCCCACGCCAATCTGTGAGCCCCACAGCCACGGAGGTTCCCACTCTCATCTCCTCACTGCAGACACAGCTTCCAGAACAGTGGCATCACAGCCACACCATCACTTCCACGTGGGCTCTCAGGGAGACTATGGAGGTGACGTTCAGGCCTCTGACAGTGAACTGGGTGTCGTGACAGCAAATGCCATGGAGCTGACCTGGTTGCGAATCTGTTTCAGGTCACTGTGGGTGAGCCAGAACATGCATCTGACAGTTGCTCCCTCTCTCCCACATCATCATTTATTCTCTCTCTGGATCATTCCCACCAGAATGAAACATGTTATAATTCCCAGCCCTCAACTTACAAAAAAGATTGTTGGTCTCACATCCCATTCATGCTTCTGTCTCATTTTTCTACTGGTTTGTTCTGTTTTGTTTTGTAAAACTTCCCTAAAGAAGACTCAACTCTGCTCGTGACCTCTTGTCCCCCTCTCTCTCTTCCAGAATCTATACCGCTTGAGTTTCTCTCCCTATCTTGAACTTCTCAGGTCCAGGTCACCAAAGACCTCCCCTCTGCCAAAGGCATGGTCGACTCTCAGCCCCGTCCCCCTGACCCTGCACAGCAGCTGACGTAAGTCTACGCGCTGCACTCTTGTCACGCTGTCACACTTAGTCCCCAGACTACCCCCTCTCTTCTTTTCCTCCCTTCCTGGCCACACCCACACAGTACCGTTGTGCCTCCTCCTCCTGACCTCTCAATTTTAGAAATCCCCGAGATTCATTCTCTTACATCTCTTTTATTTATACTCATTCTTAAGGTGATCTCATCTAGTTCCATAATGTTAATACCTTTTAATTGATAGAAGCGAAATTGACACTTTGAGATGCAATGATTTTGGATAGCCCTTGTCTCAACTGTTGAGGAACTTTTTTTTTATACTATTTGTTGAACTCTTTACTTAGTGTAGGGTTGATCTTATATGTATAAAGTTAATTGAAAATAGATCTTAGGGGCCCGTACTGTGGCATAGTAGGTAAAGCCACCACCTGCAGTGCCGGCATCCCTTATGCATGAGGTTCGAGTCCTGGCTGCTCCACTTCCTGTCCAGCTCTCTGCTATGGCAGTAGGAGATGGCTCAAGTCCTTGAACCCCTGCAGCCACATGGGAGACCGGGAAGAAGCTTCTGGCTCCTGGCTTTGGATTGGCACAGCTCCAGCCATTGTGGCCAATTGGGGAGTGAACCACCTGATGGAAGACCTCTCTCTGCCTCTCCTTCTCTCTCTGTAAATCTGACTTTCAAATAAAATAAATAAATCTTAAAAAAAAAAAAGAAAGAAAGAAAATAGACCTTAGTAAAGAAATAAAAATGGAGGAGGAAGAAGGGTAGGAATGCAGGTGGGTAGAAGGGTAGGGTGGGATGAATCACTGCTCCTAAATTTGTATATATGAAATGCATGACGTTTGTATACCTTAAATAAAAGGTTTCTAGGTTTAAAAATGTAATACCTTTATCAATTTTTGACTCCTTAATTTTAATCTCTAGCCTTAACACCCTCCTCGACTTCAGCCCCACATGCCCAACAACTTATCCAGCATCTGTCTGGATGTCAAATTGGCATCCTAAACTTAACACACACTGAACAGAGACTTTCTACTCCCTGTCCTTCCTCCCTCCCCCCCCCCCTTCTTTTCTACATTTTTCTTTTAGCTTTTAGCTTTTAGCTTTTTCTTTTTTACTTCTTGTAATGGGGAATTTCAAACATCCACAAAAGTAGATGGACAACCTGGTATACTGAATCCCATACGCCTAGCACAAAGGTTCAACAATTACTAACTCCTGTCCAATCTTGTTTCCTTGTATCCTCAAACCAACATCACTTTGAAACCAATCCCAGGCTTACTGCATACTTTGTTTTTATCTCTAGAAGATAAGCCCTCTGGGGTGGGTGGTGGGTGCAGCAATCAAGATGCTGCATGAGACACGTGCCTCCCACACTGGAGGCCTGGCTTGAGCCTTGGCTTCACTTCCAATTCCGGCTTCCTGCCAATGCACTCCTGGGCGAGAGCAGGTGCTGGCTTGAGCAGTTGGGCCCCTTCCACCACTGGTAGACTTGGACTGAGTTTCTGGCTCCTGGTTTCATGGCCCAGCCCCAGCATAAGAGATCTCTGTCTGTTCTCTCTCTCTCTCTCTCTCTCTCTCTCTCTCTCTGATTTTCAAATAAAATAGATTCAAAATGTTTTAAAAGACAAGACCTCATGTTTGAACTTAAACATCAGGCAAGGGAGCTGGCACTGTGGCTCAGTGGGGTTAAAGCCCTGGCCTGAAGCACCAGCATCCCATAAGGGCAACGGTTCGAGACCCGGCTGCTCCATTTCCGATCCAGCTCTCTGCTATGGCCCGGGAAAGCAGTAGAAGATGACCCAAGTCTCTCTGGCTCTCCTCTCTGTGTAAATAAATAAATCTTTTTAAAAAAAATCAGGCTATTTTGAACTCATGAAACATAATTCCTTATTGCACTCATTAAACATAATTCCTTACTTTTATCTAACAGCCAGTCAGGGTTCAGATTTCCGATTCTGGTCTTTTTTGTAATCTTGAATCAGAATCAGTCTATACAGTACGACTGGTAACTTTTTCAAGTCTTTTTCAATCTGTAGGTTCTCCCTTCCTATTTATTTCTTCTTCTCAATTCATTTGTTTGAACAAGGTCATTGGTCCTCAGAATTTTCCTCACTTTGAACTCGGTAGAACACACTCGTGGTGTAGTTTAGCACGTCCCACCTGCTCCTGGATTATTGGAAAATTGGAATGTGCATTCTAGAGGTGACGCTTAATTTTCCATCAGGAGGCACATAATGCCCGCTTGTCTGTCTTCCCGTCACATTCAGAGCTGGGTTCGCTTGCTGCCTGGGCCTGTTACCTCATTACAACTGCCAAACGATAAGAATAAAATTCTGTCATTCTGTACTCATGAGCAGAAATGCTTCTATAAAGAGCAGCATTTCTCTTGGGTCCCTCTGCTACTCTTGGGCTGCCCGAACCATAGCTTGTCCAAGATGCTTGTTCTTTCCCTCTGCTGTTAACTAGCGTTCAGAATAGTGGGTTGGCTTCCTCCCCTTCTCCAACAGCAGCTGATTTCAGTGTGCTCACAAACTCATGGGTCTAAGCACAGTTGCTGTTTCAGGACATGGCAGCTTTACCCCCGTTGATGCTCACATGATCCCACCGTTAGCAGGTGAGAGCCGGCTGTGAGTCCTGATGACAGGACCCTGATGATCTCTAACAGCTGCTCTGTGGCTGGCATCACAAGGTGCCCCAGGATCACCTGCTCCGTTTCCTGCCTAGACCTCAGAGCAGCGAGCCTCGCCAATGGTGCTTCAAACCCCATCACGCTGCTAGGGTGACTGTTGATTCTGGCTGGTTCAAAACACATCTCTTAGGGTGGGCATTTGGTGTAAGAGCTAGGACACCACTTGGAACACCTGTACCCCATGTCAGAGTGTGTGGGTTCCAGTGCCACTTCCTGACAATGCACACCCAGGGAGGCAGCAGGTGATGGCTCGGGCACTTGGATTGAGTTCCCAGATCCCAGCTCTGGCCTGGCCCAGCCCCAGCCATTGTGGGCATTTGGAGAGCAAACCAGTAGATAGGAATTCTCTCTGTGACTCTCTGTTTCTTAAATAATATTAAAAAAATTGAAGCAGATCTCCATTTCCTTCTCAAAACCTGCTCCTCCCTCAGTTCCCCCCCTCCCCCCCGGATGGCAGCTCCGTTCTTCCAGTTGCCCAAGCCCAACACCTTGGAGTCGGCCGGAGCTCTTCCCTCACTCCCCAGACCTGCTCTATCAGCAAATCGGCTGACTTCAGCTTCAAGACATAGCCAGCCTCGGACACAGCCTCACCACCCAAGCCGCAGCCCGCAGCCCGCAGCCCCCACGCCTACCTGTGCATTGCCAGGTTTCTGTCTCTGCATTCTACAAGGCAGCCAGGATGCTCTTTTGAAAAATATAATTGTTGGCCGGCGCCGTGGCTTAACAGGCTAATCCTCCGCCTAGCGGCGCCGGCACACCGGGTTCTAGTCCCGGTTGGGGCGCCGGATTCTGTCCCGGTTGCCCCTCTTCCAGGCCAGCTCTCTGCTATGGCCCAGGAAGGCAGTGGAGGATGGCCCAAGTGCTTGGGCCCTGCACCCGCATGGGAGACCAGGAGAAGCACCTGGCTCCTGGCTTCGGATCAGCGCGATGCGCCGGCCGCAGCAGCCATTGGAGGGTGAGCCAACGGCAAAAGGAAGACCTTTCTGTCTGTCTCTCTCTCACTATCCACTCTGCCTGTTAAAAAAATTATATATATAATAAATATATATTATGTATAATAAATATAATATTATAATAATAAATATAATAAATCCATTTCTAATGGCTTCTCATTTCACTGGGAGCAAAATCTGACAGCCTCATACCGGTTGTTAAGTCCTGCACTACCTGGCTTCCAGCCCCCTTCCCAGCCCGCCTCCCCCACTGCCCCGTGCCCACTCTGCACGGCCACAGGGTCTCCTTTCTGCTCCTCGACAGCTGTGGCCCCGCTCTGCCAGCAGAGCCATTCCGCTGCCCGGCCGCATGGTTCTCCCACGGCTCCCAAGGGTTCCGTTCCTTCCTCACTTCACCAGCGAGGACTCTTCTCACACCTCTGAGTCTATCAGGCGCTTTGCCCCACACCACCGTGCTCTGTCGTTTCATCCTGCTGCCTTCTCTACTGCATTAAACACGTCTGACCTAACACACTCAGGTGCTCATTCTCGCACCACTAGGATGCAAGGCAGGGGCTTGTCTATGCTGTTCACTGTTGCATCCCCAGCATCTAAAGCAGTGGTCCGAAAGCAACTGGTCATCCAATTCCTAGATTAGGTCTGGAGAGCAGACTGGACCAGAGGGACAGTTTACTGATTGTAGAGTCCCAGAGGACACATGGGGAGGGCTGGGAGGAGGAGAGGAGTGAGGGATGAAGCCAGGGTAACAAGTACCCCTCCTGCTTGAGCAGAGCAGGCACTCAGAGTAGTGGTTAAGATGCTCATGTGCCGGATGGGAATGCCTGGGTTCATCACCTGCCTGGAGCTCCCGCCCCAGCGTCCTGCAAGGTGGCAGTGATGGCTCAGGGAGTGGGGTCTTGCCACACTTGTGGGAGACCAGGGTTGAGTTTCCAGCTCCTGCCTTCTCCGCCAGCACAGCCCTGGCCATTGCAGGCACCTGCAGACCAGTGGATAGCTACTACATCAGTCTCTCTCGATCTCTCCCCCTCTCTTTCTCTGCCTCTGAAATTAAAAAGATACATTTGTGAACACATGGGATTTTTTTTTTTTTTTTGGACAGGCAGAGTGGACAGTGAGAGAGAGAGACAGAGAGAAAGGTCTTCCTTTGCCGTTGGTTCACCCTCCAATGGCCGCTGCGGCCGGCTCATCGCGCTGATCCGAAGCCAGGAGCCAGGCGCTTCTCCTGGTCTCCCATGGGGTGCAGGGCCCAAGCACTTGGGCCATCCTCCACTGCACTCCTGGGCCATAGCAGAGAGCTGGCCTGGAAGAGGGGCAACCGGGACAGAATCCGGCACTCCGACCGGGACTAGAATTTGGGGTGCCAGCGCCGCTAGGCAGAGGATTAGCCTGTTAAGCCACGGCGCTGGCCAACACATGGAATTAAAAGACAAGTTTATCTTAAAAACAAAGAACAATCTGAGGATGCTGAAGCCATTTACAAATAAATAATATTTTTAAGAAACAAAACCTTCCTTCCTCATATTCCACAAAAGCGTGCCTCGGCCAACGCACAGACAAGTCAGGATTCAGTGTTGAGCCACAGCAAGAATATCTATTCCAAGGAGCTGGAAGGGATGCTGATACAAAACGAAGAATGTGAAAGGGAAAAACAAGCTCCCCTGGGTTTCTACGAATACAGATCAGGAGAACCCGGAGTGTGCACCGGTCAGATGCCAAACGAAGCTTGGCGAGACCTTGGAAGCACCCCAGGGAACGGTGGGGTGTCCGGGTGCACATTTCGCAGCACACAGCTCCCCAGCCAGCCCGATCTCTGCCCCACCGCCGCGTTCAGGCAGGACATTCCAACCACCGGTTCATCATAACCCTAAACAACTGTGCCTTCTCTTTCAGATCGCCCGCGGGGACCACCTGCCTTGGGAAGTCTGGCCGTCTCTTAAAGACAGTCAGCTCCCTCTAGTGGTGGACTCGAGCTCCGGCGGGCAATCTGCGCAGGATGGAGACCCAGAGCTGGGGTAGGGGCGTGGAGCCAAGCGGGTGTAGATAGCGGCCTGGAGACGCTTGCCCACCAAAGCCCCCTGCCTGTGCTTAACCCGCGCCCGTGCTCTGGAGTGGACAAACCTTACCAGCTTCTGCTTCCTGCCCTCTCCTTCCTCTCACCCCTCCTCCTTACCCCCTGCCTTGAAATACTATCTGTACCTTAGGAACCAAAAGACATACACATGCTTTTAAACTAGTCTGCTTGTTTGGGGGAAATCTAAAGGAAAAACATACATTCAGTGCCTAAGAATAGAACATCCTGCTTTCTTCCAGGTGAATCCGAAGCCCACCTTGGAGTTTAGGACCCGAGACAGATAATCAGGATTGTACACGCCGCCAGGATGTACGGCAGTTCCCACATGTAGCCACCCGAGGGCGCGTGTGAGGCGGAGCTGCCGAGTCTCAGGGACTGGCACTGGCCAAGTGCAGTTCCCAGTGCCGCCTCCAGGGGCGCCGTTTCTCCTCAGGGTCAGGCCCAGGTGGGCAGAGGTCCTGGCGCTCAGGGGCCGCAGGAGGCTGGGGGCACGGCGGGGCTCCCCAAGTCGACCTCAGGGCTGCAAAAGCAGCGAGGCAACCATGGGCCGAAGACTGGGGGCCCTGTCTGGTGGCTGTAGACTTGCCCCTCAAGGAATCCCGCTCTCCCTCGGAGAGGCCCTGACATTGGGACATCTGGTCCCCCTGTGAGCCAGGGCTCAGACCTGGATTTAATGTGATTTCAGTACGGTGACATGTCCTGCATCCAAGCGTTTGTGCGGCAACTTCCTGCTCTCGTCCTTCATAACATACAGACGGAATAACACAAAATAAGCACCGGTTTCTCTAACTTACCATTCTACGGAGCAAGCGGCCATGCGCTTAGGGCAGCATCTGGGGCACAGACCCCTGCAGAAAGTTGCCAAGGAAGGGGTCGTGGTCTGGTGGCGTCGGAAGCAGACCCCTGCCCGCCGGGTCGGCAGGCGGAGCTGGCCTCGCCGCCACTGCGGGCACAGGCTTCGAGAAGCGCTCTGCGGCCGAGCGGCGGCCCCGCCGGGGCCCCGGGGTGGGCGAGCGTCTCCCGCCGCTCGTTAGGAAGGGGGACATCATGATGAAAACAGCACACGTCTGTGGCTCTGCAGGCCCGAAGCGCGGGCGCCGCCCAGGTGCTGAGCCCTGTTCCGTGGAGCTCTGCCCGACGCGTCTGCGTTCCCTGGACTTGGCCTTGCAGCCCCAAACAACGAGTGCGCTTAGCCCTAACCCGGGGCAGGGGTGGGGAACCCACACCACGTCCGGATGGGGCGCTGGGAAGGGCGCGTGTGTGAGGCCTCCGCCTGAGCGCCCACACCTGGTCCCCCGCGCCAGGGTTTTCGCATAAGCGCGCCAGCCGCAGGTGGAGCGTTAACACCTAACAGAACACCAGTGCTCAAGCTGGTGGGACCGGGCTGGGAGCCCCAGAAAGGTGGGCGAGCCCCCGGGGGGCCTGCGACGCAGGTGCTCCCCCGTGCCCACAGCGGTGCTGCCGGCCACCCAGGCCAGCGACGTCACAGACGGTGTTTCCCCAACAATGTTTGCAGACAGACAAGCAAAGACTGCCGGCCCGCCAAGAAAATTCCTCCATCAAGAAACCCAGACACGCAGGCAGACGTTTTGTCTCCGGAGCCCCGCATCACAGTACTGCGTTTCAGACCCAGCTCTGGCTCCGGCCCCCGCGGGGCCAACCGCCGGCCATGGCTGAACTGGCTGCGTGGCTGCGCCGGTGTGGAAGAACCCGACTGAGTTCTGGGCTCCTGGCTTCCCACCCGCCCAGACCCAGTCCGCTGCAAGCATTTGGGGAGTAAACTAGCAGAAAGGAGCTTTCTCTCTCCTTTCTCTGTCTCTCCAACCCGCCCCCCCTTACATAAAGAAATGAATAAGTAAGTAAATTAATATTTTGGAAAAGGAACCCAGAGGTAACTTCTCTTAATGCCCTGGAATATTCTGTCAGCCGGCCTCTGTGCTTATCTCTCAGAGATAAAGGTCTCCAAGCACGTCGCTCATTAACAGGCAAAGGACTGTGGTAAATTCTGAAGAATTTCTATCAGACCGATCATGTTCTCAGACTATAATGCCAAAAAAATTAGAAATGAGTAACCAAGGGATGGTTTACAAAACATATTACTGGAAATTAATTATATTGAATTTTAAAAGGTGAAAGAGAAAATATAGCAAATTACTAAGTACTTATGGAACCGATGAAATGGTAACGTATTAACGCTGGTGGGACTCGCAGCAATAGGAAGAGGGATATTTACAACTGTGAAACTCTTCGTTTAAGACACTGGAAAAGAGCAAATTCAAAACCAGGAAGGAAGACATCTCAGGGCAAAAATCAAGGAAGCAGAAAAGGGAAAATGGGAAGGTAAATCTTTGAAACGATTCCCGACATAAAATTCCGGCAAGAATGACCAAGGAAACGGGAGAGAAGACAGCTTGCAAATCGGTAAACCGTACAATGAAAAAGAAAAACTTCAGACACGAGAAAGGTGAAAGAAATAGGGTTCTAACAGGAACCCCTTTGAAGCAGCGTTGTCGAAATACCAAACCTAACCTTGCCCACAGTTGTGATTTATCCCAGGAATACAGAGGACGGGGCAGGGTCGTGACACACTGGAGGTACAACCACGGAAACTCCAGGCGAATGACTCGACCTCTCCAGCGGGAGGGGAACAAAGGTTATGGGAGGGCAGCACGTGGATCAGACAAGTGCAATCTGCAGACTTTAGATTCTGATTCAAACACACAAGTTGTTTGGGGGCGAAAAAGGACATCCGTGAGACAATTGGAAGTTTAAGCACTGATTAGGGGCTTCCTGATAAGGGGGCATTACTTTTATCTGGAGAGAAGACAGCAGCATTGTGGGTAGGTTGCAAAACCAGAATCCTTATCTTTGGAAGATTCCTGCTGGAAGCCTGCAGGTGTCATGGCACAATGTCTGGGATTTGTATCAGAATCGTGTGCTGGGCAGTATGTGGGGCTATAGGTGAAACAAGGCTGGCCATGAACTGGCAACCATGGAAGCACAGGGGGTCCATTAAAATCTACTTGTGGGTGTGTCTGAAACTTTCCATAATAAAAGTTTTCAAAGTATAATGCTAAATGTGAAAGTCTAGACGTTACTGATAAATTCCTGGGGAAATATGAAATGCCAAGATATGAATATTAGACTGACAAGCCTCCTAGAAATTGAAAAGATCATCATAGTTTCTCTCCCTAAAACCCCAGGCCCACCTAGGTTTTATGGTGTTGTTGTTGTGTTTGTTTGTTTGTTTGTTTGTTTTTAAAGACTTATTTACTTATCTGAAAGTCAGAGTTATGGAGAGAAAGAGACAGGGAGGCCGGCGCCACGGCTCACTAGGCTAATCCTCTGCCTTGCGGCGCCGGTACACCGGGTTCTAGTCCCGGTCGGGGCACCAATCCTGTCCCGGTTGCCCCTCTTCCAGGCCAGCTCTCTGCTGTGACCAGGGAGTGCAGTGGAGGATGGCTCAAAGTCCTTGGGCCCTGCACCCCATGGGAGACCAGGAGAAGCACCTGGCTCCTGCCATCGGATCAGCGCGGTGCGCTGGCCGCAGCGCGCCTACCGCGGCGGCCATTGGAGGGTGAACCAACGGCAAAAGGAAGACCTTTCTCTCTGTCTCTCTCTCTCACTGTCCACTCTGCCTGTCAAAAATTTAAAAAAAAAAAAAAAAGAAAGAAAGAAAGAGGGAGACAAAGAGACCTTCCATCTGCTAGTCCATTCCCCAAGTGGCAACAGCAGTCAGGGCTGTGCCAGGCAAAAGCCAGACGCCAGGAGTTTCATCCGGGTCTCCCACTTATGTGGCAGGGGCCCACCACTGGGGACATCTTGTGCTACTATTTCCAGTCTGTTATCAGAGAGCTGTACAGGAATTGGAGCAACTGGGACAGGAACCGGAGCCCATACGGGAATGCCAGGAGCCTGGGGCCACGCTCCAGCATTTGCAGTCATTTGGGGAATGAACCAGCAGATGGAAATTCTCTGTTTGTCTGTCTTTCTGTCTGTCTCTTTGTAACTTTGCCTTTCAAAAAATTAAAGAAATCTTAAAAAAAAAAACTCAGCTTTTTTTGTGAACTAATGTAATCTTGATTGAAAGCTAGATTAGTGCAATACAAAGACAAAAAGCATGGGTTTGTTGCCCTTACAAATGAGGCTGAAAAATACTAAATAAAATATCAGCTGGACTGGGGCCAGCGCTGTGCCATAGCAGGTAAAAGCCTCTGCCTGCAGCGCTAGCATCCCATATGGGCTCCGGTTCGAGTCCTGGCTGCTCCTCTTTCAATCCAGCTCTCTGCTGTGGCCTGGGAAAGCAATGGAAGATGTCCCAGGTCTTTAGGCCCCTGCACCTGCATGGGAGACCTGGAAGAAGCTCCTGGATCCTGGCTTTGGATTGGCCCAGCTCTGGCCAATGTGGCCATTTGGGGAGTAAACTCCCAGATGGAAGACATTCTCTCTCTCTCTCTCTCTCTCTCTCTCTGCCTCTGTAACTCTGTCTTTCAAATAAATAAATAAATCTTTACAAAAAATTAGCTGAACTAAAAATCCAACAACTGTGGCTTAGGTCAGCAGCACAGGAGGGTTTGTTTATTGGAGAGTGTGTAAACATTACTCATCACAGTAGAGTAAACCAGAAAATGCATGCATTTATTCCAGTAGGTGCAAAAAACCTCACTTGCTAAGGTGTACCAGCTAGTTAAGATTTTACAGCTAAATCTTAGAAGACAAAGTGAGGTCATCTGATGGGTAGAAGCCAAGGAAGCTGCTGAGCGCACTACATCAAAGCATAAAAGCACCTCCTCCCCGAAGCAAAGAATTGCCTGGCCCAAAGGGTTGGTGCCGCTGAGGTTGAAAAACCATGCTGAACACCTGCAAATCCCCAGCCAGAAAGTACAATAGAATCAAAGGCACAGCGACTACCAACTGTGTAGGCATTAACTTAAAGAGTTTCCAAAACCTCTTTAGAGAACACTTCGAAACTGAAAGTTTCATGAATGGACAGAGTATACGTTCTTGTGAACATGAGACAGGCCAACGCTATCCCTCAAATTGGTAAATCTGCTACCGGAGAAGGCAGGGTTCTTGTCTTCGTGAAAGAAAGAATTCAGGCGTGAGACAGAGTAGTGGAAAGCAAAATAGCCAGGTTTACTAGGGTAGGGACATCCGTAGGAACGGATGGGCACCTCTCCAGACAGAACCTGAGAGAGAGTGACCACTCAGACTGGGGGAGAGCGGGGTTACATGGTTGAGTGGAGAGAGTACGCCTGGGCAGGCCAGGTGGGTGGCTCAGCACAGAGGCAGAGGGCTGAACACGCAGTCCGGTTGAGGCCTGGGGTTTTTAAGGGGATGGGCCTTGCCTCCCCACCTCTGCTCCTCCTGGAACAAAGGACTTTCTGGATGTAAATATGAAAAATTCCTATCTGAGTTTTCCCCCTGAAGTTATCAGACAGGGGAAGCCTGGCTGGCTTCGCCCGGCCTTAGAGGAACCTTAGAGGAAGGATGGTTATCGGGTGGAAGGGGCAGGGCGTTTGAAGTGCAGATGCTGGGCTGCACCTGGAAGGTTATCAGGATGACTTTGAGATGCGGATGCTGGACCTGGATGTCAACTCCTTAGGCCTTTGTCACACACACATAAACTCAATTCTGACTTCCTACCTAACAAATCCATTGCAACCCTAAACAAAACTTAAGCTGATTTTTTTTTTAGGTGATGAGATAAACTTACTCTAAATTTTAGATGGAAGGATAAAGGACTGGAAATAGCAGTCAGCTTTGGAAAAGTAGAGGAGAGACTAACACTGCTAGATGCCACCACGCCTTGGCGATAGGAACAGTATGAGAAAAAGCAAAACAGATCAACTGGACAGAGAGGAACACTCAGAAGCAAACCCTAGCAGACATTCTGTATTTCAGAAAAAGTGTCCCAAGCCAATAAGAAAAGACCTAATAACTCATTAAGAACTTGAAAAAAAAATTGGACCTTACCTAAAACAGAAAGATGGACTCCTTAAGGGTTTTATTAATCTTTTAAAATAAAACAAAAAAAGTGGGTTTCTGCTAATGAATTGAGCAGACATCTAATATTGTATATGCCTTTTGAGCTGTGTAACTTAATATTTGAATACTTGATAATTTGTTTTATTATGTAATTGATAAAATGGTGATGTGTATTAATGTTAGTTCAACCATGTATTTATACTGTCTGAGAATGTGTGGTTATAATTCTGTGGGAGAATAATTTGTCTGTTCACCAACTTGTAAAAACTTAGTGCGAGAGCTTAAACATCTAAGTAAATAATGAAATGCAAAAAAAAAAAAACCATATAAATAAAATTAATGGAAGATCACATTAGTGGCTTTAGAGAGAGAGAGGTCACAAATACAAACCATAAAGAAAGAAGATGGTGAATTTGATTGCAGCAAAGGATGGATTCCTGCCCAGCAAAGGACACCACGAGGCAAATGAACAGGTCAGGGGACGGCACATGGGGTAGCTACAGCCAACAGGACCGATGCCTGGGTTCCACCAGAAGCGCCGACGAATCAGGAAGGAAAAGGAAGGAACCCCGGTTGAAAGTCTGTAATGAATATGAAAAGGCAGTTAAGCGAAATCCAGAGAGCTAAGAAACATGAGGGGTGCTCAGAGCCATAGTAATCAGAGCAACGCAAATTAGAGCGACCACGAAAATCGCACTTCGCCCTCGGCAGGGCTATAATGCCAGGCGTTAGCAGGGATTTGCTGCTCGTGGAATCCAGGGCTGCGGCAGCCTTTCAGGGAGGTAATCTGGTCGTTGGAGCGGTCAGACACTGAGTGCTCACCCTGTGATCCAGGCCCCTGCTCCCGGGCAGGTGCCCAGGGAGATTATCACAAAGACGATTAAGGCAATGTGTGCGAAGATCCTCTTTGCCGTGATGTTTGTGCAGCCGAGTTGAGTCACGCACACATCCACCGCGGAGAGAACGGGTGGAAGATAGCACGTATGCACACAGTGGGATACTGGGCGGCAGCTGGCCGTGATGAATCCCATGGACACCAGCAGCATCCGTGGCCTTTAAAAGCATGGTGCTTATAGGGGAGGAAAACGAGACTTTTAGCCAGTAGCATTCTGTACATTTAAGAAAGCATGCATGCAAGGACCTTAGTACAAATGCTTCATAAAAACACAGACAAAAAAAGTCGCCCACCAAACACAGTAACAGGGGCGTCCAATTCTAAGTGGGAATGGAAACAAAAGGAACAAGATTTTTTTTTTTTTTTTTTTTTTTTTTTTTTTTTTTTTACAGGCAGAGTGGATAGTGAGAGAGAGAGAGAGACAGAGAGAAAGGTCTTCCTTTGCCGTTGGTTCACCCTCCAACAGCCGCCGCAGCCGGTGCGCTGCAGCCAGCGCACCACGCTGATCCGAAGCCAGGAGCCTGGTACTTATCCTGGTCTCCCATGGGGTGCAGAGCCCAAGCACTTGGGCCATCCTCCACTGCCTTCCCGGGCCATAGCAGAGAGCTGGCCTGGAAGAGGGGCAACAAGGACAGAATCCAGTGCCCCGACCGGGACTAGAACCTGGGGTGCCGGCGCCGCTAGGCAGAGGATTAGCTAATTGAGCCATGGCGCCGGCCCAGGAACAAGATTTTAAAAAGCAAGCAGGGTTCATGAAAAGTGGAGTGAGCACAGCTAAGGGCACTCTTGCTTTCTGCACCTCGGGCCCAAACTCAAGGAAACAAAGCAAGCAAGCAAGAAAACCAAGAGGCTCAGCAGACCCTGGAAAAGCAAGGAACCCGAAAGAGTTTTCCCCGTGCTGAGGGACCTGAGGGAGGGGGCACCCTGAGGGAAAGCCTTGAGCACACGGAACCCAGGATTTGGAGGGCCTCGCACTGGAGGAACCCTTCCTAAATCAGCTTCTAAACATGGCGGGAACTAAGGGTCTGTCCCCTCGGGAGCCCCCAGTGGGAAGTGGGAGAGCAGCTCTTCCCTGAGGCTGTAAGGTGGGGCGTGTGTGTGTGTGTGACCAACACAGCCCTGAGCAGCAGCCTGGGTGAGTCTGGCCCAGCTGGCTTCGGGCTCCCAGGCTCCCTGAAGGGTGGGTAACCCGAGGGGAGCTGCTGTGGCCTCCCCTACAGCTCAGTGATGCAGGGAGGCGTTTGGGGGAACTTGTTACACTTCCTTTGTCAAGGTGGTCCCATTTTTAAACAAAAAATGGACTCAGAATATACTGTGTTGTAACACACTTTTGGCATGAAGCCACGTACTGTCACTATTTTCTGTATTATCGAATATTCTTCCATGACATTGTTAACTTATTCTTGTCTAACACGATGTGACTGTCTTAGAGGGTGCACGCCTGTTACTTTGCTAACTGCTCAGACCCACGTCACCCCACTCTTTTCCACATCCTATTTCCAGGGCTCCCTTTGCTCACTTCCTGCTGGGCTCAGCCAATGGGGAACACTGCAGAAAATTCGAGGGTAGGGGAGAGAGAGAGAGAAAGCAGGGACATGTCTACCTCCCTCACCAGCTGAGGCTCCAATTCCTTCCTCTCTCCCCAACTTTTGGATTCTGACCCAGCCAGTGATGTAGGAGCGGCTCTCCTTGATGGTGCTAATCCCTGGCTGGCTTCTCTGTACCGTTGGTCTTCTCAGCTCTTCCCCCACCTGTGTCATCAAGTCATTGTATTAAACATGTTTACAGTGCCGGAGTGGATTGTGGGCCCGACTGGACTCTGATACAGAGTGGGTGGACCCGGTACATAGTTTTTTAGCCATTACAAGTCACACAATGGCTAAATCTTAGTCCTTACATGTATTTCAAGGTGTACTCCACATAGAATGAAACTGTGTATTTCTTTAGCACAAATTTCTAGAAAATTACACAAAACCAGCTTCTGATGCATATTACTCTTTCCTCCTCCAAATGAGTTGTACCAACTTACAGTTCTACCATAGCATAGGAGAATGTTCCCAGCATCTCACAGTCTGATACCGGAAAAAATACAGGGTCTAATTTTAGTTTCCTCTTTACTCAGTGGTTCTCTGTATTAGCCTTTTAGCCTTGGTCTCCTTTCCTTCCTCCCTCGGCTGTCATGAAGCAGAGCCATGGAAACACCAACGGGTACCACCAGGGACTTTTGAGATATTCCCCAGATTTTTGCTTTGCCTACCGAGAGAGGAGAGGTTAGTAGAGAAAAGACAGAGGCAAGTGCCTTTTTTTTTTTTTTTTTTTTTTTTAAGGATTTGTTTATTTGAAAGGGTTACACAGAGATGGAGAGACAGGTCTTTTATCTGCTGGTTCACTCTCCAAATGGCTTTAATGGCCAGGGTTGGTCCAAGCCTGAGCCAGGAGCCAGGAACTCCATCCAGGTCTCAAACATGGGTTGTAGGAGCCCAAGTACTTGGGCCATCTTCTGCTGCCTTCCCAGGCATATTAACAGGGAGCTGGATTGGAAATGGAGCAGATGGGACTTGATCCCATGCTCACATGGGATGCCAGTGTCACAGGTATCAGCTTAGCCCAGGGTGCCTCAGTGCCTGTCCCAAGACGAGTGCTTTGTGGATATTCACACAGGGTTATCTGTACTGAATGTGAACCAAGTCTGCCTGTAGAGATCCTGGCTTATGCCACGTGTCAGCCAGGCCGCTGAGCAGCAGGCTGAGGACCCGCCATGGATTCTGAGTGGTGCTTGACATCTAGGGGCTGGAGGACGGCACAGGAAACTGCTCTCCAGGTCCACTGTGATGGGGTTTCTGGGAAGGCCAAGCTCTGGGATCAGCTGGTCTTAGCCATGTGCCTGTCAGACCCACGTGGGTGGCCTCTGAATCTGGGGGCCCACAGCACAGATTCAACCAACCACAGGTCAGAAGTATCTGAAAAAAATCTGAATATGCAAACTTCCCCCCCAACCCTGATATTATTCCCTAAACAATACTGCATAATATTTACATAGCATTAGGTATTGTAAGTAATCTTGAGATGATTTAAGGTTTATGAGAGTATTGTGTAAATTATAGGCAAATGCTGCACCATTTTATAAAGAACTTGAGTATCCACAATTTCTGGTATTCACAGTAAGTCCTGGAACCAATCTGTGGATAGCACAAGATGGCATACATTAAAAAGCTAGATCGGAAGAGGAACAGCGGGACTAGACCAGCGCCCATATGGGATGCCGGCGCTGCAGGGGGCAGCTTTACCTCAGCACCAGCTCTGGAAGTATGGTTATGCCCCTGAAATAATCATACTCTTGAAAGTGTCCAAGAATCACACACTATTTTGAAAAATGTTAAAATTTATTAATAATAGTTAACATCACATAGTTAATTCAACTAGTTCTTTATTGTACATGACAACATCTTCACTAGACTGAGTGCTCAAGGATTTCAGATGATGCGCTCGTCAGCACACCCCAAAGACTGAGATCCACTGTATTTACATAAGCAAAGCAGCAGCAGCAGCTAGGAGCTGTCACCCAAACGCTGGGAACACAAACATTTTTAAAATGCATTTCCATCATTCCTTTTTAGAAACCAACAACACATCTTTAATAGTTACACATACTTCCCGACTACCTTTAAGAAATGTGTCATTTCACAGATGATGTCTAATTTTCAAGTTTAAGGTGAAATTCATCTCTATTTCATAGGTACCTTTTTGTGACCCACAAACCTGCAGGTGGCTTTTGGCTTTCATTAGAGAGGGAGGCGCCCACATTCTGGTTCAGTTGGTGCAGATGGGGACAGCAAGAGGAGCTACCCCAGACAAAGGGAGCCTGGAACAAATGAGAAGGAACTGGCCCATTCCTTCTGAGCTTCCCAGGAGGCTGCAGAGGTTTCACTTATTTTTTACTTTGCTTTGTTAAAAAATGACAATCAAGCCTTGTTTGTAGTACAAGTTTGGAAAATGTGCAAAAAGCAGGTGCAGTTGAGTCTTTCCTTCCAACTCCCTGTTCCAATCTTTGCATTTTGTTTAGTAGTGTTACGAGGCCATTTTCTATGTCCAGGTTTACTTTGTTTTGTTTTTAAAGATTTATTTATCTGAAAGGCAGAGTTTTAAAGACAGAAGGAGAGACAAAGAGAGACATCTTCCACCCACTGGGCTCACTCCCCAAATGGCCACAAAGGCTGGGCTGGGCCAGGCTGAAGTCCAGAGGCAGAAGCTTCCTCTGGGTTTCCCATGTAGGTGGCAGAGATCCGAGCACTGGGGCCATCTTCCACTGCTTTCCCAGGTGCATTAGCCTGGAGCTAGATTGCAAGTGGAGCAGCTGGGGCTTGAATTGGTGCCCATATGGGATGCCGTCAGTCTCACCCCACTAAGCCACAACTCTGGCCCCTACGTGTGTCCAGGTTGAATGGTTGTGCATATCTGGGGGCAGAACTGGGCCTTGGGGGTTCAGAATTAATCACACTCTTTAAGAATAGGGTAGGGAAGCTTTTATAACACTGCCATCCCTCCCAACAGTTTGAAATAAATACTGTGTATAAAACACAAAAACGGTCAGCACACCAATACCAGTTCAGCCTAAGAAAGCACATGGACGCTTCCTGCAAAACATTCACTAAACAGACCCAAGGTGTCATTTGCTAGGAGGGCACAAATACATTGACAACAAATGTCCCTGAGGTTTTGTTTGGTTATTTAATTGCTTCGTTTTGGTTTGTCGTCGATGATTGGATAGCGATTTTTACACATTTTTGGTGGCTTCCTTCATCTTCTCAGAACTCTGAAGTGCTCACTGCCCTAAAAAGAGAATAAAGATGTCTACACAGTGAGTCCATGTGAAATGAATCCTTTGGTTTCCTTTGAGTCTCTAGACAGAGCAGCAATTGCTGTGGTTCCTTCTCCAAGCCACAGGCCCAACTCCTGTCCCTGTCCCTGCCTTCCAAATATTCCTAAGCCTACAGGGAAGGAAGTGATAGACGGCGGCTGCTTTGCCATTCACTCGCCCAGGAGAGGCTTCCCTTCTCTTCCGGCAGGTGAACGAGGTATTTCTAGTAACTCTGTCAGTACTGTCACCTTCCATCCTTAACTATGCTAATCTACTCATGAGGCCAAGTCCACGGAGACTCTGCAGTTCTATATACATAACAAATTAACATATAAATACATTACATACAATTGACCATTACATGTCAACATGAAACAGACCTACTTCATCAACTAAATAAATTTCAAACATAAATTAAAATGAAAATACAGTGTTTTCACTTTTACAGGAAAAACAATCTTAAAAACAAACCGAAATGCTCTCCCTCCCACAGAGGTCCACTGTTCATGGATGATTCATGCACCTGAATTGAGCCCAGATGCAAGAAGTATTGATTCCTGGCTTTGGTTTCATTGCCCAGACATGGGATTCTTGATTCCAGGGAGAGCAAATGCTGGAATTCACAGGGCAAACACATAAAGATGAGGTTGAAGAGCGGCTGCCCCATGGAAACCCGTTCCCTCCACTGCTACCTCTCCTTCTGCCCCCCAAGTTGTCTGCAGGAGAATCAGGCTCACTTGGATGAGACCAACCCAGGTCTCTGATGGGAGAAACAGGATCAGCAGCACCCACGCTGGGGGCTGCTCTTCACAGAGAATGCTACGTTCAGGCTCCACGATGAAGAACAGCTCTCTTCATCGGCATCCTATCCTTTGGAATCTACAGGGATGTGGAATACGATCAGGGGTATTATTACTAAGAGTTAATTTCTTTTTCTAGTTTTAAGAGAACCGATGGGGCTGGTTGTGACCGGTGTGGACAAATTCTTACTCCAACGCGTATGTATCGGAGGAGGGCCAAGGCTGAGGTACCGAACTCTACAGTGAGTAATTACAGAGACAAAACCCAGTCCCATGGGATCCTCTCTGCCAAGGGGTCGGTCTCTGGCACAAGGGGTGATGCTTTATGATTTAAAACCAGGGAGGGAGGAACCAGAAGTCCCTTGTGATGCCAGGGGTCCTATCGCTGTCCGGCTTCGCGGATGCGGCAGGCCACGGCCGTGATGAGAGCCGCCCCCTTGCCACTGCCGTCCTCTGACTCCAGGAAGGACACGTCACATTTCGGAGCCAGCTCCTTCACCGTCTCGTGCATGACTTTGGCAAAGCTGGAAGACACAGAGAAAAGCCCCTTAGTCGGGACTGATTTGTGTCCTCAGCAATGAGACCCTAGGAAGTGACCCTGGAGACCCAGCAATAACCGAGAAGGACACCAGCCACAAGGCAGGGAACATTTACTACCCGTTACCTACCAGAAAACAGAGGCTTGGGGATGCTAGTAATACGCTCAAGTTCTGTATCACAATGGGCAGTTGAGGGGACTAGGACTCACCTTTGGGACAAATGTCAGAGATTCTGGCAAGTTATGCCCTGAAAACTGATCAGTGAAAGAGCAGTTCAATAGTCAGGGAAGCCACAAGCATGCCCTGCAGAAGTGCATAGCTCATTCCAACACTCAGCAGGGCATATAGTTTTATATTTTCCAAGGGCACTGCCTCACATCAAACCACATCCACTCCAGAATGCCACTGAACACAAAAGGAACAGACTTTCCCAGCAGGTCTGGATGTCCTCCCTGGGGGGATCTGCACTCGACCCCAGGGCTGGAGGCTGGGGTTCTGACCCCCTCCTAGTCGTCATCTAGAACGCAGGCTCCTTTTTTCGCCGTGACACTGATCAAGAAAAGGGACCTGGCTCCTTCACTAACTGTGTAGACTCTGGAAGAATCTCTTGAAACAAATTACGGTGCAAGCAGCAAAGAGTTCAATGAAAGACTCCCTGTCTCCTACTCCAGCCAGGGCGTGGGTCTACTCCTTTAATCTTCAGCTGAAAGTCTTCCAGGGGACAAAGTCTGAGGCACTTCCTGTCCTCAAAATAAATTATTCAAAACATGTGCAAATGAGGAAAGAAGAGAACAGAGAAATGGAGAAAAGGGGAGAGAAAGAAGAGAGACGTATGAAAGGATGGCCAAGTTTCTATAAGGGATCGGGTAGGAAATACTTTCAGTTTTGAGGGCCATTTGGTCTGTTTTGACTACTCTGCCATGGTAGCATGCGAGCAACCAGACAAGACGTCAACAAATAGGCCAGGCTGAGTTCCAACAAAACATCGACAAAACAGTCAGTGACTATGATTTGCCAACTCCCGCTCTAGACTGCAGGAAAAAACTCTTGCTTGCATTCCAGCATAGAACCAGAACACTCACAACAGCACTGCTTGAAAGTCAAAATCCAGAAGTCACTTCAACTGTAGAATGACCTGTGATATCCTCAAAAGGGCGTGCTCTGCAGCCCCGCACATGGATGAACTACAACTGCATGCTTGAGTGTGGATGCATCATCTCAACACCATGAACGCTGTGTGGGAAAAGCCATTCATGGAAGAGATCCCACGATTCCATGTACGGCCAGCTCATAAATAAGTAAACTAACCAACAGAGCTAGACACGTGGATCCACGGTGGAAAGAAAAGCAAGAGACTAATTCAAAACAACACTTGTCCGTGGCATAGTGAAGTTGTGATTGCAGAGGGGCTCAGAGAAACACAGGCCTGCTTCTGGTTATCAGTCTTCAAACTGACACACAGTATATAGTCACACTCCTCAGAATGGCTGATTGAGCCACCATACAACGTTTCTAAGAGAGAGAGAAGGAGGAGAGTGGAGAGGTGGAAGAGGAAGCCAGCGGAAGGGTTGAGCCCAGATACTCACTGAGGATGCAGCTTGTAGAGGGTCCCGTCCACGCCCACTGTCACTCTGAGAGCGTCCAGCCCCCGGTTTTCTCGTATCTTGTCCACCACGGCGGCCATGCCTGCGCCGCAGAGTTGGGCTGCCCGCCGCGCCACCACGGTGCACACCTCCTTGACGATGATGCTGTCATCACAGGTGCTCTCGAGCCCCAGGTGGTGCAGGATGGCACGGACTTGGAGCAGGGCCAGGCAGTCGCTGCGGCAGGAGAGACAGTGGGTGGTCAGCCACGGGCCACGAGAACTTGTGGCCCCCACTCCGGCGCCTGGATCCTCTACCAGGAGTGGCTCCACAGGGGTCTGGCCCTCTGGGGAGCCTGCCCTGTGAGGTGGCTCTGCTGTGCCTGAGAGTGACAGGAACATGAAGGAGCAGCTCCCATGCCACCCTGTCCAGGCAAGGTTGGGCACTGCACCACAAAACTGAGGCTCAAAACCTGTGTCTTCCGTGCATCTGGAAATAATAAAGGCAGTGCCAATGCCCGGATGTGGCAGTTCCCAGCTGCAAAGCTCTTAGGTCCTTTCTTTCACTGCTGTTCCTGGGTCTGCAGGAGAAGCAAGAGCTGACCGGCGACGGACTCCAGCTTTATTTCTGCTGCCCCCGGCCCCTGTGCTCCGAACTCAGCTTATGCTCTACTTATGAAACAAATATAATACAATGGTAGGAAGAACAAACTCTATCATAGGAGAGGGGCTATTTTGGGAGCCTGGAATCATCTCCTTGTTCATAGAGAGACACATAAACCAGAACACATTTTCTATTCACTGGTGTGGAAGCCCTAGGGGCCCATTCACAGCAGCCGGCCAGTGCCTGGTCTTCCATGCCCAGAGGGTAACAGCACAGCCTTAGTTACTAAAGGGCTCTGACACTGACATCTGAATTTGGAGATTCTTCTGCTCTTGGATTGGAGGAGGGAAGCACTGATCTGATGAGCACCATACGGCTCATGCCTGCGCTGCCTGACATTTGGGCCATTTCTCAGTTCTGGTCGCCTGGTGACTGCAGCAGGCAGTTGGGAACAAGGAACTCCCGGAGAACCTGGTGCTTTAGGGGGTTATCTCCCTCTGTCCATTTCAACTGACATCCTATGAACGGGCATCCATCTACCTTAGGGAGGTGGTCTGAAACCCAACAATATCACCTCGTGTGGCCTCGTGCCATGCTTAGCATGATCTTGCATGAGAAGTGACATGCGGTCAGGCACCGCATCATGACATTTTGGTCAACAGAGGACCGCAGCCAGGCAGCGGGCCCATGATGTATCCTCACTGTTTGGTGATGCAGGACTATATTTGCCCCTAAAATGACCCCTATCCATTATGACCCTGGAGATAGCAATGTCTTGGCCTCGGAAGTGACCTTTGTAAAAGCCATGCCCTGATCTTTCTGGATCTGTGGCTCCATTTGCTTTTCTAGCCAAGAGAAAAACGGAGGACATAGTCTCACCCTGCCCCGAGCTTAAAACTCTCACCTCTCAATCTGAGACAGGAACTTGGTTTCAAAGATTCCCCTGGTCTTAAGTCGCTCTGAGATGCGGCCTCGGAAGAGCAGCCCACGCTTGGTGAAATCGATGAGGATGTTCCGGACGATCTCACCCAGGTACATGCCACTGATCATTTTCTCAAACCTGCAGAGTGGGCAGCGTTCACGGAGGTTAAACTGGAAGGGGGCAGGATGTGCTGAGACATGAAGAGGCCAGCTCAGTCATCCCAACGCACGAGAAAATCGAGGGCATGCTGACTCCTCTTGGCGTGAAAGGCAACACCACCAAGTTCACTTGTGCAGGCCCCCTGGTGTTCTCACATGCTGATCTGTCACCCGCAGCCAAACTGATGGTGGCGCACAAGGCCCACAGGGCTCCCTGGAACTGCCCCACCTCCCTGGATCATTTCCAAGGCCTACTCCCAATTCCTCAAGAGGAAGCACATCCACAAACCCTACCACATTCGGATGCCATCTTAATCCTAACTTCACTAGACATTTGGCATGGTTTCTCCTGGGCCTATCCAGCACAAATCAAATCCCTAATAACAACTGTAGACTCTCTGTCCTGGCTATTGGAATCGAACATGACCATGACAATGGCTTGAGGGTCTTTGGCCCAGCACAACACCATTCAAAGAGTCAAGGTTGGGGCCGCCACTGCGGCACAGCCAGTTAAGCTGCTGCCTGCAGCACTAACATCCAATATGGGTACTGGTTCCAGTCCTGGCTGCCCCACTTCTGATCCAGATCCCTGCTAATGCAGCTGGGAAAGCAACAGAGGGTGACCCAAGTCCTTGGACCTCTGGGAGGGGGAGACCTGGATGGAGTTCCAGTCCCCTGGCTTCAGCCTGACCCAGTCCTTGCTATTGAGGCTATTGGAGGAGTGGGCCAGCAGATGGAAGATCTCTCGCTCTCTCTCTAACTCTGCCTTTGAAATAAATCAATAACTCTTTTTTTTTTTTTTTTTTAAAGTCAAGGTCTCCAGTTTCAACCAAGATCCCGCAGCTACCCACCATGTCTTGCGCCAGCCTGCTTCCTTCTGTAATGCTGCCTACCTGGCACCTACGCCTCTGTAGTCTGGGACCTCTACTCTAGATAAATGTTTCGCAAAGTGTGTTCTGCAGAACTAGGATCCCTAATTAATGCAGTTAGGAAACAGCACAGGCAACGTTTTCTTAATGAAAAGTATGTTAGACCTTCAGGCATTGTTTCTGAGCTCAGACCCTCGTCCCCACCATACGTGGAGCTTTGTGACCCTGGGACTGCTCCCCGGTTCAGTTCTGACAACAGAGGACACTGGATGCTAATGGTTGGAGGAAGAAAAGATTGACTCCCACCTGCACTAGCAACACCTCTTCACCCTGGTAGCAGCAGGTGTCTGGCCTTCCACTTTGCTTTCCTCACAGTCCTGGCTATGGTGTGCCTCTCCCACCTGCTCTCCCAGTCCTTGGGGCAAGAGTTGCTGCCTACACCGACTAACTCACATCTTCTCGTGTGCACTTGACAAGAAACCTTCCCAAAGTAACCTCCTCTGCTAACCCCGCAAGAGAACGAGTTCTCTCGGGAAATGCTGGCACACAAGGTCTGATGGCTGTTCAGCATGCAGTCCTGGCATACAGGATCCACACGAGCTGGGCGCCTACCTCTGCTTGCCAGGGTTGAGGGAAAGCTCATCCACGACCACGTCGAATTCTGTGCGGAAGTCGTCCAGGCACCCGTTGTCCCCGAAGGCCCCCCACTCCATGTTGACGCACATCCGCCCCTCTTCCCCGTCCACCAGCTCCACGTTGCGCATCTCCTCCATGTAGCAGGCATTGCTGCCCGTGCCTGCCAGTCAGAGAAGCGCGAGCCCCGCTCAGCCCTGGCCTCCCGCCCTCCTGAGACCCTGCATCCCCACACAGAAGGGCAGTCCGGGTCCTCACCAACGATGAGGCCGACTTCACAGTGAGGGTCTTCGTAGCCACAGGTCATCATGGTTCCCACAGTGTCATTCACCACGGCAACCACGTCCAGGTCAAACTCCTGAGAGGACAGAAGCACAGGCCAAGGCCACCAGTGAACCCCCAAACTCTCCTTCCAGACTTCTCCAGAGGAGATTTACATGACTGTAATGTTTCAAATTCTCATTTTGTTCACGTCTGCTCAGACGTCACTTCCTCAGAGAGACCACCCCTAGCCGTGCTGCTCAGGCGCTCCTCCTCAGCCCACTCACTCTATCTGCTCTCTCCCACCCAATTTCATTTCTCTTCACAGCCCTGAAGAGCACCTGCCACTGGGCCATGGGTTTATGTTTACAGAACAAGACTTTGCTGTGGCCACTCCTGAATCCCCAGGCCAACAGCAGGGCTTGACACGGAGGGGACACTCAATAATTATGGAGTGAATTCCCCACCAAGGCACCTGTCCTCAATGCTGCCCCCATTTCTGAACGCACTGCAGGATCAAGGAGATGCCACGTCTCTCACCTCTCGCCGGTGGATGGCTTCCTTCAGCAGGCTGACTACGTCCTCGCCCTCACAGCCGGACGCCTTAAAGCCTTTCGTCCACTTGAGGAGGATGCTCTAAAAACCACACGTGGGCATGGACAGGAAGTCAGAGAAGGGTTCTCGAGTCATTCCCAGGGGCCTGGCTGTACTTCCAGCTTTCAGCTTCATGCACAAAGAGTGCTGACCCCACTTCTCAGGGACATGCGTGGGTTTACTGAGCGCCTTCTACGCACTTGCTGGGCTAAGTGTACAGATCACGTGTGTTGCCTCATTTCAGCCTCACAGCCAGCTTGTGGAGCATTCCTCATTATCAGGCCCGCCTCCTAGGTAACTCAGGTTCCAGAACCACTTACCCAGTCTCCAGCTTAGGAGAGAGGAGCAGGACTCCCCTCCAGGCCTGCCGATGATGAATGGCTCATAAGCGCCATGCAAATGTCCCTCCTCTACACGTGTCTCCCTCACTGGGCACTTTGCCCTATCCCTGTCCTTTACATAGCACGCAGCGTGTCTCTTCATTTTCAGATTCCAGTGTCCATGAGCCTTTTTTTCCCCCCAGAGGAATAGAGACCGAGAGAGAGGAGGAGCTCTCAGCTGCTAGTTCACACCCCTAATGCCCAGAACAGCTCAGGCTGTGTCAGGTTGAAGCCATGATCCAGGAACTCAATCTAGGTCTCCCATGTGGGTGGCAGGGACCCAACTACATGAGCCGTCACCTGCTCGTCAATCTCCAACGATGCACATTAGCAGGAAACTGAAACTGGGAGTGGAGCCAGGACCTGAATTCAGGCACTCCAATGTAGGATGCACGTTTCAACCCAGCATCTTAACTACCAGGCCACACACCCACCCCTAAGCAGGGTTTCCACTGTAGGATTTCCCAAAACCTTAATAATACCAGTGCGCATAGGGAGCTGAACTTTAAGGGGAGGGAGAAGGAGGAGGCGTTCATAAAACTCAGTTGAGCAACTTGAGGGTCAGTGTTCCAGGGACGCAGTGGGATACGCTGGCCTTTCCTCATCACAGGGGTGGGCTCCTCTGCTCCGGCCACCTCTACCCGCATGGCCTTCCCCACACCGGCCAGGCCTGTCTGCCTTTCTTCCCATCAACTCCGTCCTCCGCCTTGTTCCGAGGGCTCCTTGTGGGCCCCAGGTGCATGAAGATTAACGTCTCACTGCACGTCCTCAGGGAGTCACCTCCCTAGTGGTGCTGTGCTCCAAGCAGCAGCTCTCACTTCCAAGCTCGCTTCACCAGCCCTCCTTATCCGTAAGGATCTAAGGCAGGAGCCAAGCCTTTTGTACCCAGCAATTGCATCCACAGCACACATGCCAGGCACCTACAGCAAGCATGCGGCCAGCTGCAGAGGGAAAACTGCTTAGATGACGGTGTTCGGATATCTGCCACACCAGCCATCAGCCCACACCCAGGCATCTCCCGTTCAGCTCCCTTCCACGTCTCAGTGCCCTCATGCCGAGAACCGTGTCCTTGATCCAAGGCCAGCTGAAGGGCAGTGAGAGGCAAAGGGGAGACTAGGGAAGAGCAAAGCGTCCGCACAACAGGAGGCAGAATGAACACGCGCTGATCCTGCCAGGGGGGCCTGCAGCAGCTCATGGAGAGCGTGGACTCAGGTGTCAGGAAGCCAGAATTGAAATGGCAGCTTGGCCACGCCCAGGCTGTGTACAAACGCCCTTTGTTGTGGCTATGAGAACCACATGAGATAAAGGCACATAGGAAGTCTCACGCAGTACCTGGGACAAAGTGCTTGGGGCTGGCGCCTTGGTGCAGTGTGTTAAGCCACTGCCTGTAGCACCAGTTTGAGTCACTGCTGCTCCACTTCCGAACCAACTCCCTGCTAATACACCTGGGAAAGCATCGGAGGATGGCCCAAGTGCTTGAGCCCTGACACCCAGGTGGGAGACCTGGAAGAATCTCCTGGCTCCTGGCTTCAGTCGGAAGCCATGGCAGCCATTTGGGGAGTGAACCAGCGGATAGAAGATTCTCCCCTCCCCTCCTTTTGCCTCTCCCTCTCCCTAACTTTCCCTTTCAAATAAATAATTAAATCTTTGAGGAAAAAAAAGTGCCTAGAAAATCTAAGTTGCTAATATTTTAATTCGCATGATTGGCACCCCAAAGACTGCTACAGCTGAGCTAACCTACTTAACTGCCGCCGGCCTTGACTGAGTCATTCCCACCAAGGGGTCGCTCCTTCCTCCTGGCCACTCACGCCCTCCTCCCTGCTCTCAGCTCAGCAGTCCCCAGAGCACACCGGGAAGGGCCGTTACCTCGTCCAGGCTGTTCTGCTGGCACGGGAAGGAGAAAGTGAAGCCCAGCGGCAGCGACACACCCTTCATGCCCATGTACTCCAGGAAGTCGGCGATGCACTGCACGATGTGGTCAAAGAGCTGCAGGGCCAAGTGGGGGCGCTCAGGGAAGGGCTCCGGCCGGGCCAGGCTCCTCCCACAGGGTCTGCACCCAGAAGAAATGCAAGCCTGGGCCCAAGACTGGCCAGGCCAAGGGTGGGCAGACAGTGCTGACCTCGAAGGCCAGAAGTCCACCAGGGCCCTCCCAGAGTGCCTGCGCCTCACCTCATCCCCTGTGCCGTGCATGACCTCCTGCGGGATGGAGTAGATCTTGTTGTGCATCTCCACGCCACGCCGCTTCCCATTCCGCACCCGCACCAGCAGCACCCGGAAGTTTGTTCCTCCGAGGTCCAAGGCCAGAAAGTCTCCTTTCTCTGGAAAAGAGATCCAGAAAGTGGTGAGTTAGGGCATCCCCACCTTACAAGGGCAGACTGCCACATCGAAAGCCCCTCCCCTGGGGGAGGAGCCCCTCTCCAGCCTTTGGGGTGATGGGCGGTGAGCTCCACCTAACAGTGAAGATCCCCTGGGCCAGATCCCTGCTGGATCCTTTGAATGCAAGTGGAGGGGCTCCAGAAGTCAGATTGAGCTCAGCAGAAGGCAGGGGATGCTGATCTAGGACCCTTAAAACCATCCAAACACACCATTCATGCCAAGTCTGATGCCACCCTGATTAGATTCTAGGATACTAGGACTCTAGTATCTAGTATTTAAAGAGTCCAGATCTTTAGGAACTGGAAGGGAAATTATTTAAAATGAGCAACACCTCCTCTGTTGAGCAATTACAATAGGCTGCACAGTCCTCACCCGATCCCTTAGGCAGCGCTGCAGGAGATGGATCTTATTCCTTGTTGGATGATTGAGAGCTGGCTGAGCTAGGGTAAGTCACTTGCCTGAGGCCACACAGCCAGAAAGAACAGGGTTCAGCAAGAGCCAAGTCCTGGTTGCTGCCTCAGGAACCCGTACCCGTTGTGCTACATCCACCAGCCTGCTCATGGGTGGTTCCCTTAGAATTGAAATAACATCATTTCTTTGCTTACAAGATCTACACAGGGACCTGGATACTTCTGTACAGGGCCAGACACCTTGGGCTTTGTGGGCCATTCAGTCTGCTCCAGCCACTGATCACTGCCTCAGTGCTGCCATCAGCCACAGGCAATGTACAGGGGAACAGGCACAGCTGTCTTCTAACAAAACTTTATTTACAAACACACACATGAACCAAATCTGACCCTTGGGCCGCGGTTTGCCAATCCAGAGATGGCTCTGGAAACGGAATTCTTGGGTGTGAATCCCTACGCTGACATTTCCTAATTGTTTGAACTTAGGCAGGTTTCTTTTCTGTGCCTCAGCTTCCTGCCAAATACAGCAGCTTGTTAATAAACAGAAGGAGGCGTTAATCTTGTTACCTTAACACAGATGAAGTTGGACCCACAGTACGGATTTGAAAGTACCGACTGCTATGACTGTCCCTCTGGAAATCCTGGTTGTGTTTATCACACCCTGGAATCCCCCACTAACACAGCTGACGAAGCCTGTTCTGGTCTGAACATGCAATGAGAATGCCCAACATCCACCCCCAGCCCAGCACACCAGGCGCAGGCCTGCTGCGTACCTGTGCCATCGGGAGTGGCACACACGTAGGTGGGCAGCATCTTGACCGGGGCCACGGCGTGGGTCTCCTTGCTCAGGCCACGCTCCATCTCTAACTTCATCCTCCTCTTCACCTCCAGCAGCTGCTCATGGCTCAGCTTCAGGGCCTCCAGGGTCTTCTGGCGAGCTCGGTGTTGGTCAGCCAGCCGGTAGGCCACCGCTGTCACCATGGCCGCCCCTTTGCCACTGCCATCCTCGGAGCGGAGGAAGCGGACATCACAGTCGGGCACCAGCCTCCGCACGGCCTTGTGAAGACGCTTGGCGAAACTGCAGTCACCCAGGAGGGGCAAGAGACAGGTGTCCACGGTCAGAACCGACAATGCATTTCCTCAGCCCAAGAGCCCCAAGGCACCTGCAGGAGCAGATGCTGCCCTCCCAGCCTCTCCCCAACTTTTCCCACAGTAGGGGTCACTGTGTAAACATGCAGATATTCAGCTGGGGTCACCCCACTCTGAACGTAACTGTCCCCCGAACGCAGTCACACAAGACTTCCTCTTCCTCACCAAGTGCCTCTAGACAACATGGTAGAGACAGCCTCCCTGCTGGAGCTGCCCAGTTGATTCTGACACCACCTACTTTTCATGCTCCATCCATCCCTCATTTTGTTAGGTGCTACATGGGAAAAACCCAATATTGGAAAACTAGAAACATTCTTCTGCTGGACTTTGGTCTCACTTCTGCCAATGATCCCAAACGTATGTGAACAGCAAAGGGCAACAGGTATGTTCAGCAAAAAGTCTCCAGGTGGCGGCTACTTTGAGCCAGGATCTTGCTCCCCGAGCAGTGGGCCAGTAGCCTCTCTGGGCGCTGTTAGAGAGATGCAGGATGGCGAGCTGACCCCAGACACTCTGAGCCAGAACCTGCCTCTAAGAACCTCGGAGCGTGCAGGCGGAAGCTTCTGAGGCACTGGGCTAGCAGACGGGAGCCTTCCGGGTCTCAACCAGAATGTGAACATTTTGGCATACGGGGCCCGAGGAATCACGGTGGGAACAGGGCAGTCTATGCTGAACACCAAAGCCAGCAGGGGAGGCAGAAAAGCAACTGGGCTGTAGTGGCCCTGGACAGAGGACCCAGCACCTGCAGGGACGAGCAGGAATGATGACAGAGGGATGCGCCGACTCCTAAAGGACAGAGCGAGAAAGTGTGCAGCAGCTGGCGGAGCTCCGTGTGGGGCCCACGTCACGAGCAGTCTTCAGGAACCATCACCTCTCATGTCAGGGCTGAGACCCTCAGACTTCACCCCACCCTGGGAGGCAAACGGAAGTGGCCCGCCCGTGGGGTCCCTCTGGGCCCTGGGAGGCTGACTCACTGGGGGTGTTTCTTGTAGACAGAGCCGTCGACCCCGATGGTGGAGCGCAGCCGCTCCTCGCCCTTGTTCTCCTTGAGGCGCCGCAGCACAGCAGCCAGTGTGGCTGCGCACAGGCTGGCCGAGCGCGTGGACACGATCTGGCAGATGCGGTGAGTGGCCACGCAGTCCTCCTGTGTCGGGTCCAGGCCGAGCCGCACGAGGACCTCCAGAGCCTTCTTGATGCCATCCTTCTCCCTGGGAATTGGAAAGACGGCTCGTGGGCACGTGGGCTCGTGGGCTTGTGAGCTCGTGGGAGGGAGGCAGGAGCTTGCAGAACAAGCCCTCGCTCCAGCAAACTCCAGCTCCCAGTGAGGGCAGAGTCCCTGTCACTAAGTGAAGGAGGGGGCACAATACAATGTGGCCACCCTGAGGCTCCTCTCCCAGACACACACACTCTCACACACACACACAAAGTCACACCCTCACAAAGCTGCCCTGTTACTTCTCCTGCTGCCCTCTTCGCCTCCAGTGAGAAAAACTAGTATTTCAGGCCAGCACTGTGGCGTAGAAGGTTAAGCCTCCAGGCATCCCACATGGCCTCCGGTTCAAGTCCTAGCTGCTCCACTTCCAATCCAGCTCCCTGCTGATGTGCCTGAATCCAGCTAGTGTCTGCCTGTTTCCTCTCTAGCGCAGTGAGCATCTCTCTGTGCCTCCAGACAGCAGTCCAGGGCTGGTGCCAGCATGCTGAGGGAAACTAAACACCTCACGAGTTAGGAATACTTTCCTCCACTTGGCGGTTAGCAACAAGTAGACACAGTTCCCCGAAGAGTTTCCCTTAAGGCTTTTGAATGGTTTGATTGTTCTGTCTGGTACCAAAATCGCTTCCTCTCTGCTCTCTGGTCCCTGAAACAGCAGGACCACTTCAATCAGGCCTGACTGTTGGGACATCATTAACGAAAAAACCAAAGCAAGGCCACCTGCACTACCACCCCAGACGGGCAAGAGTCCTTTTCGAAAATCACTGTGGGGAATTTTAGACATTCAGGAGAAGGAAAAGGAGACATGTTCGTATAAGTCATTAAGGGGCCATCTTTCACACCGGTCCCTGCGCATGGAGGCCAACCACTCCCGGAACCTGAGCCACTTTGGAAGCCAGCATGCTCCGAGAATGGACACCAGTAAGGGAAGTGAAGCCACGGGCCCGCCATGATTAAGGCTGTGCAGCGCCCTCTTGTGGCCCGTGCTTGCAGGGTCCAAGGCCAGCTTCCACTCCCATCCCCCAGTTGCCCATCCACCCTTCTTTAGCCCCAGTGGGAAACGGGTGGGGGGTGGAAGCTTACCCTTCAATATCGGAGACGTCTTTAGTCTCAAAGCGGCCTGTGGTAAGGAGTTCTGGGCTGAGCTTCCCCCCGAAGAGCAGCTCCTCCTTGGCCATCTTCACAAGGATGAGCCTGACCAGCTCCCCCATGTACATCCCACTGATCATCTTCTCAAATCTGCACGGACATACAGACCAGAGAACTAAAGCCCTGTCAATGAGCTCAAACCTTCCTGTGGAAGCAAGATGCACACATGTGAAACTTCAACAGACATTAGAGGTTGGAGGACAAAGAAGAGTTCACGTGGACAGCACAACCCAGGAATGAGACATTCGGCAAAGTGACAGCTCAGGGCCTGCAGGAGCTGGCTGGCTTGGCCTTCCCTGCAGGCCTTGACCTACCGGGCCTCAAGTGGCCAAATCAAACAGCATCCAAGGGGTATGGAATATTCTGTTACAGTCTGAATTTTGGCTAAAGTGAGTTAGGGGTAGGGCAGTGATTTTGAAAATTCTTCTCTAGCTAGGAAATGCTTTTTTAAAAAAATCTTATGTAGAACCCCGATATTTATTTATAAGAGAAAAAAGTCAATCAGATTAAAAATGGGGCACAGGACTAGCAACTCAACAATGCTTACTGCCCTCCACCTGCAGTCCATTTGTGGATTCCTGCAAAATTGGTTTCCAAACCACCCGGGGCCTAAGGATGGTGGGACAAGATGATAAGGTAAGCAGAGATAGGTAAGAGGCAAGGAATAGCCACTGGTTCCCAGGATGCCAGGGCAGCTGGGGAATTTAGCTTTTCAACACCAGGTGACACTGTTGCCTTCAGACGTTGGTCTTTTGGCCAGGACTATGTGACAGAGGAAACCAAGCCCTGGCAAAGAAGAGACGCTTCTGGGTATCTCAGGAAGGATCTGATTCTGAGAGAGGAGAGACTCCCAAGGCCTGCAGCCTTGACCAGGACAGGTTACAGCCGGGAGAGCCGGAGCAGGAGAGTGAAAGGGACTCAGCATCACCTACGAGAGAGGAAACCCTGGCAGTCCGGCCGTGACCTGCTCAAGCCCCATGGCCAGGTGTGGCAGCTCTAGGGCTAAGGACGGGCTGGGGAAGCGGCTGGGAGCACGGGCACATTTACAGCCCTAAACCACACGGATGCTGCCTTCACCAGCCAGGGACTCAGGTGCCTGCTTGCACATCTTCTCCCAGGAAGCCGGCTCTGTGAGAAGTTAGCAGAGGCCCCGAGGCCAGTGGCGCTCCCAAGTGCGGGAGGTGTTCTGTACATTTTCCCAATTTTTAAATACTTTGTTCTTGTCAACATTTGAAAAATATTTACTTAGAGATGTATGGGGGAAGGTGAACTGTCTATCACAACATCAGGGTTACCCGGCTGACAATTTGCTAAATGAAGGCACTTCAAAGTTTATGTAAAATTCAATTAAGAGATAAGTCTACTTTGATGCAAAAAAACAAAAGTTAAAATCCACACATATGAGGAATTTGCAAAATATGCATGGAAAATGCATAGTATGGAAAAACTACACGTGGATTTCAACATGGGGGGGGGGCACCAAAATAAACTTATCTTTTAACTCCATTTTCCGCAAATCTTTCGAAGCCCTCTGGTATGTCCTCTGAGCCTTTGTCTCTTCTGAAGACAAGCCAGGGATGTGTTGCCAAGGTCTTCTTGCCAGTTCTGTCTCTGGGCTTTTCTAAGTGCACATGGCTCCTCCGAATGACTTGGGTGTGCCTCAGCAAGGGAGGCAGGCAGAGAGCGAGCGACTCTGACGCTCATAAAGCTCTCGACACCCATAGGAGACACAACCAGCATCTTCCTAAGAAAGTTCAAGTGCACAGTCTCACATTTCAACACATGAGAGAAGCTTGTGACTTAAAGAGGAAGCAAGGCCTGTCCTGTATGGAAAAGGATTATCCACTGCCAACCTTTACAGGGTAGACATCCACCTCCAAGAAGACATCTGTGTTCAAGGCTTTCCTAACTTCGTCATAGCAACAAGACCAGAAGAGCGGTACATTGCTCAAAATGCTTTTGCAACTGCCTTCAGAGTTTGCAGCAACCCGGTTTTAAGATCTTTAAAAGGGAAGTTTGGCAGATGTAAGGGTGAAATAATGTCTTGTAAGAGTCAAAGGTGACTAAAAACCAAGTCCGGCAAGGCTGCACAGTAGAGCACTTGGGGTCCAAAATGCTGGGGGCCCTCATCCAATCCGGGTCGTGATTGGGCCACAGTCCAGGGAGGAGGCCAAGGCAGCTCCTTAGCAGCCTCTCCCTAGGCCTTGGGTCTGCCTGCGGCTGGGGCAGGAACCCTGGGACTCCATGGATCAGTAACTAGGAGCCAACTGCCATAGCCTTGTCCTGTGGCCAGTGGTGGGGTGGGAGCTACAAAAGATACTTGAGATCCTAATCTTGACCGTCTTTACATCATTTTCTTATGTGGCTCAGAGTTTCATGGAAAATTTACACAGAGGGAGGACATCTATACTTGGCTCTGTCTGTTCTAGAGCTCTGTCTGTGAACTGTAGTCACAAATATTCCATAACCGATGGGTGCCTTATCAACCTTTTGGGGATATAACACTACAAAGGAAACATGGAAACCAACCCTGGCACTGGCCACCCCCAGCCTCAGCTCCCGAGCCCAAGCCTTAAGCCCAGCCACACAGGAAGAGGCTACTCACAGTTGCTTCCCAGGGTTCAGCGAGCCCATGTCGATCTCGTGGTCAAACTCGGTGCGGATGTCATTGAGTATTCCGTCGTCCCCGAAGGCTCCCCACTCCATGTTGATGCACATCCGCCCCTCGTCCCCCTCCACCGTGTCGATGTGGCGCATCTCCTCCATGTAGCAGGCATTGCTGCCGGTGCCTGGCCAAAGCAAGGGGCTGCTCAGCACCCACCCCGCACCTTCCATCGCCAGCGCCTGGCCTCCCTCTGATGCCACTGTCCTGAGACTGCCCAGAACTCCTCGCCAGAGTCCCAGGGCATCCCAATACTGTCCCCAAGTCCACAAGTCCTGCCTTAGTCCTCCAAAGTGACTGTACAAGCTATCACGGTTCCTCCCTCCCTTTCCAGCCTACCACCCACTGGCCAGAGCCCACTCACCTACAATGAGACCAATCTCACAGTTCTGGTCATCATAGCCACAGGTCATCATGGTCCCAACTGTGTCATTCACCACGGCCACAATGTCAATATCAAAGTCCTGTGGGAACCATCACCGTCACAGGGGGTCTCAGATGTGAAGATGGAAAAAGGCCAGCAGGCACACAGCTCCAGGGCAGCAGGGCTTCCCCTGACTAACCCAGCCAGGAGGGTCAGAGCTAGAACTCTGGGTCCAGATCCAGTCAAACGGCTCGAATCACTGCCCACGCTGCTTGGCCAACACAGAGGACAATTTCCCTACCAGCAGTCCTGTAGTCTACGTTACAGCCAACATTGCACTAAGACAGCCCATTTTCCTCTCTCCTCCTCCTCCTCTTGTCTCTCTCTCACCTTCTTCCATAAGACCTTCATCTTCCATCCCTGTCTCATTCCATTCTCATGTCAACAGCATCCCAACTTTCTTACTTGAAATTGGTATCCAAGTCTTTCTCAGGTTAAGAACTAAGGGTTTTCCTTGCACTGCAGCTAAGATTACTCAGTCGCTGTGATCACCTAAAAACCTCAGAAGCATCCTATCACGCACAAGATTACCGGGTAAGCACAGCAGGCAGAAGAGGAAAGGTCTCCTTAAGCTCCACGAAAGCTTCCTGCACCAAGTTTGAAGACAGACAGGGAAAGACTTCAGTGTGGATGCAGAAGTCTGCAGACCCCGAGCACCCCTACCCTACTCACCCCTCTCCGCTGGATGGCCTTGCGGATCAGAGCCACCACATCTCTGCCCTCCACTCCACTGGACTTGAACCCCTTGGTCCACGACACCAGGAAACTCTGGAAAAGGATCAAGGAATGAACATTGATGTTCACAACTAGAAACTCAGGCCATACCCCTCAAATAGCCACCATGAGCAGAGACTTCTGCCACTGGGCTAAACGAAAGACACTGAGCATGCGTGTTGCCTCCTGACCAGACAGAGGACAAGAAACTCACGCTCCAGCAAAGACCAGGTAAGGAGAGAAAATGCTTCACTCCTTCATGATTTACTGGCCCCAAGAAGGAGGAAGAGCAGGCTACTGAACTACCAAAACCAGATACTTCTATAACCACCACATTAATTCCTCAAATGTCTTTCTTTCAAAGGTCTTTATCACAACACTTTGAATTAGGAGTGTCCCTAATTTCTCATTCCTGTTTCCCCAAGCAGGAGAAGGAGACTGTGTAATTATGTGGAGGGCAGGGTATAAGAGCAGCTTATTTCTGTGATATTTGGTCATCATCTCCCCCCACCCCCAACACACACATACACACACACACAGAGTCACCCAGATGGACAGAACTCTCCAGATTCAAACCCCTTGGGGCACCACTGACACCACAGCAGCATTTGACTCAGGAGTCTGGCCCAGCCTACCCAGCCCCAAGAACAAAGCAACAGAAGGGTTGGAAAACCCATCTTACCTCATCAAGTTTAGTCTGGTGGCAGGGGAATGAGAAGGTAAAACCAAGAGGGAGCTTCTTGTCTTTGATTTGCAGCTTGTCCATGAAATTAGCCAGGCATTCAGCAATGTGGTCGAACAGCTAAGGGCATACAACACAGAAAGATGAGCAGGGAGGTGGACAGCACGGGCTTTGGGCTCAGAAAGGAACTAAGTGAATTTGTGCCAGATTCATTTCTCCTTTGAAGACTTTGTTCACTGGAATGACACCTGGACCTGTCCTCATGGGGGTGACCAAAATGATTAAGTAAGTCAATATATGTAAGTCAATATACACAGCTAGAGGTCGTATTTCTTGTCTTTCACTTAAAGCACGTATCCAAATCACTGTGAAAATCCCCCAGTGAGGCCAAAGTTAAGCACACAGTCACGGCATCCCAGAGGGGCCCTATCAGAACCCTATCAGACACACAGGCCCAGCTGCTTATCTAACCAGAAATGACAGCTGGTCTCACAGCCAAGAAGTGTTTTAGCACTCTGTCCCTTGTGATCAGGGGAAGCAATGGGACATTCTCCTGTTGCCATCCTATAAACCAACTTCAAAATAAGTAACTTTCATATCCCTCCCTCCCCCGCATCTTTGTGAGAAACTTATCTGGAGGCAACTCCAAGAAGTTATCTTTGGTTTGGAAATGGAACACCCCCAGCGAGCCTGCAAAGAGCACGAGGTGTGATGGGGCAGCCAGCCTCACAACTGCGACCACAGGGAGAAAGACCAGCAGCCCTGAGCCCCGGAGACAGGTGCAGTCACAACAAGCCGGGCTTTCCGCTGGCTTCCTTCTTGCCCACTTGGCTCCCTCAAAGAGAATCTGATGGCCCTCCAGATGCTTGGAGGTTGAGGCAGGGGCACTGTGGTGCCAAAAGTGAGCGGAAGCTGAAGAGGCTGAGCCCATTCCAAGGGCCAGGTGGATCAGGTGGCAACACCTGCAAGGCAAGGGCAGCGGGGGATGGATGAGGACGACGACCCGTTTCCTCTCCAAGAAGAAGCACGGAAGATTTCCCTAAGCCAGATATTCTCGAATGTGGCCCTGGGCCAGCACCACCAACACCATCACCTGAGAACGTTTTAGAAACACAAGTAGAAAGGCCCTGATCTGCTGCAGGCCCAGCAATCTGGTAGCAGAGTGTATCTGCATTGACCGCGGAACTGAGAAGTCACGGGAGGGAGGCCTCAGGCTCCCCTGACGCCTGGAGTATGAGCAGCAGGAAGGATCCGGGAGGACAAGGCCAACCCAGTCTGGAAGGTGGCCAGCTCTACTGGAACTTCCTGGTGGATTCTGCCCTTCCGTCTGATCAGGTGCAAAACTAACCACAGCTGATGCTGAACCTTCCGCCTTCGGACCACAGCATGCTCCAGAGCAGGACAGGAGTCTCAGCGAGGGGCTCGCCAACGCGCGCGCCAGGCAGCCGTGCCTATGACACGTTTATCTTTATATGTGAGTGGCATTTCTAGAGAGGCACACAGCAAGCTCTGCTCTGCTCTCGGGAAGTTGATGGAAGGTAGATTATACGCTCTGTTAAACAAATTCCCAGCACCGTCTTCCTGGTACATTACAAATGTTTGGTACAAATAGTTTCTGTGGAAAGGAAGGAAGTTGCAGAAGCTTTGCAGACAAGGGTCATCACTGGAGGCTCAGGGCCCTTTAGAAGGAAGAAAAGTGCATGCCTTCCACTGGTCCACTGCCCACTGCACTCCCAGCAGGACGAGGCACGGAAAGAAAGGCGACGAAGATGCATTAAGTACTGCCCTGCCCAATACAATAGCCACTGGCCACCCATGGCTATTTCAATTAATTCAAATGCTCAAGGATTAAAAATGTAGCCCCTCAAACCCAGTAGCCATGTTTCAAACGCTCCATGCCACAGGTGGCCAGTAGCTGCTGTGTTGCCCAAGGCAGCTCCAGAACAAACCCTACCCCTGCACAAAGGCCCACTGGCCAGAGCTGGGCTCAGAGAATCCATCCTCTTTGTACAAGTGGGCAGGAGGAGACCACCAGCTTCCTTGCACCAAAGACTGTCTCCTTTTCTGTGTACTGAGGACCTAAATGTAAGCTGTAGGGAGGAACAGCTAACACCTTCCTGCCATAAAAAGGCTCAAAGGGCAGCATTTTCTGAAGTTAACCAGGTTTTCTTTTCCTTGTTGGTCTGAGCACCTGCTCGCTTTTAAAGCCCTAAGTGGCCGCCAGCCAGGTTCGCCATCCACTGCTCTCAAGTGAAAGTTAAGGTGCCGGCGGACACTTACCCAGGGGCTCAGTTCTTCAAAAACTTCCGCTAATTTGGGGGATGGTGACTTGGTCTTAGTTTGAACTATGTTTTTAGAATCCATCCCTAATACCCCAAAAAGAGGAAAATAGCATCAATAAGCACACCAGTGAAGTAGTCTCTTTTCCAAGCTTTTTCCTAGTGCTTTTAGGCATAAAGTATTCCTTTTCAGGGTAAATGGACTCTTAGGTTTCTTTCTGTTTCATTTTTATATAGCATCTCTTCCCATTTACTCAAAACCTCTCTTATCCCAGCAGTTTTAGTGTTTTTTTTTTTTTTTTTTTTTTTTCCCAGATGGTCTCAGGTGTTTGATTTTTTAATTTGGACTAAAACATTTTGTTAATGTATTCTTGGGGCAGCGTTGTGGCACAATGGGTTAAACTGCCGCCTGCAACATCAACATCCCATATTAGGCTGTTGGTTCAAGTCCTGGCTGCTCCACCTTTGATCCTGCTCTCTGGTAATGTGCCTAGGAAGGCGGCAGCAGATGGCCCAACTGCTCGGGTCCCTTGTCACCCACGTGGGAGACCTAGCTGGAGTTCTTGGTTCCTGGCTTCAGCCTGGCCCAACCACGATTGTTGAGGCCATTTGGGGAGCGAACCAGCATATATGGAAGAGCACTCTTGCTTTCTCTCTCTCTCTCTCTCACTCTTTCTCTCTCTCATTCTCACTCTGTTGTTCTGCTGCCTCTCAAATAAATAAATAAATATTTTCTTAAAAAAAAAAAGAACTGTATGCCATCTATCTAGGTGTTCTGGGAGATTTTTTTAAAGATTTATTTATTTATTTGAAAGTCAGAGTTATATAGAGAGAGGAGAGGCATAATAATAGAGAGAGGTCTTCCATCCGACGGTTCACTCCCCAAATGGTCACAAAGGCCAGAGCTGTGCCAATCCAGAGCCAGGAGCCAGGAGCTAGGAGCTTCTTCCAGGTCTCTCATGTGGGTGCAGGGGCCCAAGGACTTGGGCCATCTTCTACTGCTTTCCCAGGCCATAGCAGAGCTGGATAGAAAGTGGAGCAGCTGGGACTCGAACCAGCACCCATATGGGATGCTGGCACTGCAGGCTGCGGCTTTACCCACTACCCACAGCGTAAAATCTGGGAGGTTTTTTTTTTGACAGGCAGAGTGGACAGAGAGAGAGACAGGGAGAAAGGTCTTCCTTTGCCATTGGTTCACCCTCCAATGGCCGCTGCGGCCGGCGCACCGTGCTGATCCGAAGCCAGGAGCCAGGTGCCTCCTCCTGATCTCCCATGTGGGTGCAGGACCCAAGCACTTGGGCCATCCTTCACTACACTCCTGGGCTACAGCAGAGAGCTGGCCTGGAAGAGGAGCAACCAGGACAGAATCCAGCGCCCTGACCGGGACTAGAACACGGGGTGCCGGCGCCGCAGGCAGAGGATTAGCCTAGTAAGCCACGGCCTAAATCTGGGAGATTTTAAAGTTAAGTTTTTCAGGGAAAATTTTATTCAAATCTTGAATATCTGAAAGAGATTCTCTTCTGGCTTGGCAGAGACACCTCATTGCCCACAGAAGCCTTGAGTCCTTAGAGGCTCTGGGGAGGGCACCTCAAGGGCTGTGAGGTACCAGAGCCCTGTGTGTTGCTGAGTGTGGACAACAGGCCTTGGGGTTGGAGTAAAAATGCTTGGAGTGTGTTGTTTCCATAAAGCTTGGCTCCACCTAACACATCAGCACCACGTTGCTAGTCCCTGACAAGCACAGACAAACTTCAAGGGCTTTGTGGTTTGTCTTGCTTACTTGGTTCTCAAATATTTGTAATCCAGAGGGGTGGAGCCTGGGACAAGAGACAACAGGAAGAAAAGATGACCACTTCCCTCTGTGCTGGGGGAACAATGCAATTGCTGGCCACAGAGGCAGATCAGAAGAAGCAATTAGAGGAACAGACAGAGAGCCCTGTGGGGAAAGCAGCAAGAGCTTAACCGGCATCATCTCCTCTAATCCCCACCCAGTCTAGGCGCTACTCTCCCTCTTTACAGGAGCACACTGGCCCTGCTGAGAGCACCCTCCCCCCCCCATCCAGCATCACACAGCCAGACTGCACAACCTTCACTAACCCAGCAAGCGCAGGTGTGAGGGAGGCAGTGGCGCGCCTGTCTTTTCTAACACTATACTGGATCCCTGTGCCAATCTCAGTAGGGCTCTAATACCCCCAGTTCCAGGGACTCAGCCTTTCTTCTCCAACTCCAGCATTTAAACAGGCTCACACTCAGGGGCACCCCCCCACCACCACCAAAGACAAATAAATGCTCTAAAAATATCTCCCTCACATGTTTCACTCATGGCCAGAAATTCCTTTCCCAGGAGTGGTCTGGGGTGGTAGAAGGGGACAGCAAACCAGACATCGGCACGCTCCACCTCCCTCAAACCCTGAGACCCAAGACGTGACAACACTAGGAGTGTGTCCTACTTGGATTTCATGTATCTCCAGCATTTACTCTTTGTATTACTGAGTACTCACTGGGTGTGAAACACAGCAAGAATAAGCCAGAGCTCCAGCCCAGAGCGAGGGTTCTTAGCAAGTGCCTACCCGTGGACCAACCACAGCTGCACGAGGCACAGAAAGGACATCCTGGGAAGGTTCTGGAAGAGTGGTGGCCACCCTGAGAGAGGGGCCGTACCTGGGTGCCACTGCCTCTCATGATGTCCTCGGGGATGGCGTAGATCTGGTTCTCCATCTCCACCTTCTGCAGCCCATTGTCGGTTACTTTCACCCACAGCACACGGAAGTTGGTGCCTCCAAGGTCCAGAGCCAGGAACTCCCCATGTTCTGCAGAAAAACGAGGGGCCTCGTTGTTAGTTTGGGGAAAGCCAACAAGGCCAAGAAACAGGTCATCTATAGGAGACGGGGTAGCCGATGGGTTTACTTTTTCTCAACATACATTGAGGCATGGTCTGATCTTAGTGCTGTGCATTTTCATAATTCACATAAACAGGAGACAGCTTCACCATCAATGGTGAGGCACTCGCTCATCATAAGAGTCTTCCCTGGTTGCCTCCAGCAGGTCCTCATTGAGCTAGGGGCCAGCAAGGCCCTGTGCCAGGAATCCACGCCTCCACCTTGTTCCTCACCCACCCAGAATGCCCAGCACACTGCTGCAGGCCTGTGGGCCCCAGGCCTTCTGCCAAACGGCAGTCACTGAACACTACTTTTGAATGTTTGCATACCAAGATGGCGATGGCGATGGAGTGATGAGGTCCAGCTGGCTAGAAATTATGTGATCCAGCAAATAAATAAGCCAAGCAGGTGACCCTAGAGGGTCCCAGGCTTATCAGCATGTGAGCCAGTGAGAGGATGCTGACCTGAGAGTGTGCAACAACCACCCTGCTGTTCCACCCAAGCGAGCCACAGAGCTGCAAGGAAGCAGGAAACAGGGACATTGAGGCTCCAAGAAAGTCCCACAGATACAAATGGGTGAGACCTTCATGAGTCCCAGGAAGGTAGGGTTCCTTCCCATCGGGAAACAATAGCAGGGACAAGAAGCATCCAGAGTCCAGATGATGATAGGGTGGCGAGAGGGAAGCGCCCCATTGTACGGCACAGAATGAAAGTGCTGAAGAGGCGCAGAGTGCACAGCTAGTCTGGGACTGGCTGGCAGGCCAGGGCTGGGGGAGGAGGCGGGCTCACCCTCAGGCAGCCTCCTCAACCAGTTACGGCTCCCCTGGTCTTCCACTGCCCTGCCCCCGCCCTCCTCCAAGGAGCCCTGGAGATTCTCAGGGGGATTCCCTTATTCTGTGGGCCATCACCACGTCCCTTTCCCAAGGGAGACTGCCACTGCAGCGAGGCAGGATGGATCAGAGGGTCTGGGACACGCTCTAACTAAATGAACCCACCAGCGTCATTCTGTGCCCAGGTCCCCTCTGCACCTGTTCACCCCTGAACAAAGCCACGTCCTCCCAACTCCCCAAGACCACCGTGCACAGTCCCCAGAGCCCAAAAGGGCAGCTTGGCTTAGACACCCTCCATGGGAGATGTTCACACAACCAGCAGTCAGGTGCCAGCACCTACAGAGCCTGGCTCTGGTGCCCACGTTTCCGCCAGAACTGTGGCTCCTTTTTAGCTGAAGTACATCTCTAAAATGGGCACGTCATATCCTCCTGGGCTGCTGGGAGGGGCATGATTCTACAGCGGTGCTGATGTCGAAAGCACCCAGCTTGCTGGGAACTTAGTAAGCCCTGGAGACTTTGTATCCAGGCTCTCACATACACTGCTTCCTGGAGGCCCACGCTGTGTCTCCCAGGCCCACAATGGCAGGGAATGACTAAAGACACCTGTCCAAGAAAAGCTCCCGGAAGAGGAGCTCCAGCGACTTCAGCTTCCTCTTCCGGGTACTGGTTCCCCGCTACCTCCATGGCGACACTGTCTGGGGTCCTTCTGCCCCGACACAGCCATGAGCGACTTTTCCAGGCACTCTGGAAAAGCTCGGAGCCTCCCCGGGGAGTGAGCTGTCAGCCAGATTCTAGGGAACACTATGTGGCGGTTGTCATGAGGGATGAAAAGGAGAACCAAAGACGATCTGCCGGCATCAGCACTCTGCAGCCCAGGATACACTCGATCCGCTGAATCAGTGACCGAGGGGGACTGAGGCGGCCAGGGCTGCCCCTGGTTGGTCATCACCCAGGGCCAACCCAGCAGGCTTCATTGCAGGGCTACGGCTCCATTGAGAACGGTGGCTTTGCAGCATTCCCCAGTGGACTGAATGGGTCCCAGAAATGCTAGAGGCCCGTGTCCAGGGACGTACGGCGTCCTCTGCTCTCCTGCTGACTCCTCTGGGACAGACATTCCTCCACGTGCCTCCTCCCAGCAGCCCCATCCATACACACCCATGACCATGGCCACCACAACCAGTGACTACTCCTAAGTCTAGAATCTAAGGCTGCCCTGGTGCCAAGATGCCTGAAATCCTAAGGGGATGCCGCGGGGCAGTCAGTAGGCTTTCTCCTACTGCCCACCTCCTCCAAGTCATGCACAACAAGCCCGACAGAGCAGCAGCTAAGAGCTGATTTCAGAAATGGATGGGCAGGCCTTGGGTACAATCAATCCCAGCTCATCTGCTGTGTGGGCACATCCCAGGGCTCTCTGAGCACACCACCTCACATGCAGGACATGGCTCACAACACTCACTTCTCCCAGGGGGCACAAGGCTTACAGGAAACACACTGTACGTGAATTCCGGACACACAGCAAGACATCAGTCAACAGCTGCTGTTGTCGCGGTACATCGTTATCATTATGGCTTTGACTGCATAGCTCTTCTAGGTCTTCTCAGCCCCTCCAAATCCTTCCTCCTGCTACTGGTGGCCCAAGATCTACCGAGATCATGAGCTCTCTAGAATATTCCAGGAGCCCAGAGCACACCACATGTGGGTATGTGGTGGGGCATGAAGGGCAAATACACCTAAAGGAGGCCCAAGATAGCAGACTTGATAGGGCAGGAAGACAACACGCCTATAGCAAAGTACAAAGCCACAAGGCAAGGGAACCCAATAAGGTCCAGGGAGATCATTCAACTAAGTCATCACACTGACATTTGAGGCAACTTAAGAAATTACCTCAAATTGCCTTTGCTCGTTGATGGTTCATTTACTAAATAAAATGTTTGGTGCCAACTATGGCATTTCTATAGGGGGCCATCAGGTCAATGATAAGAGGTCAAGTATTGTTAAGAACGACTTTTCAACTCTTAAAACATAACAAAATTCAAACTCCTGATTTAAAACCTCAAAGAGTACAAAAGTGAGGGGAAAAATGAAAGACACACATCCGTCTTTCCATCTCCACACCTCAAAATCAATCACCTTCTAAGAAAAGGATTTGAACTGCTGGTTCCAAAAGTGTTTGGGTTTGTTTGTTGTTAAATACTTGTGGTTTCAAGGTTTTATGTTACAACTCTATAAATCCTGAGACTTCAAGATTATTAGTTTGCCACCCTTTCTAAAATCTTTGCATTTCCTCCTAAACGTGGCCACGACTACTGCTAAAATAAGGAAGTAAGGTTTCACCACAAGTCAGTTTGAAAGATCAAATTCATCTTCTGTTTTCTCATGGGATCTTTCTGAAAAATGAAATCCAGGACCCTGCTCTCACCTCTTGTCCTGAGGGAAGATTGGAGACTTCCTCATTCACATCCAGATTATTGTGGTAATAAAACGATGAAGCACAGAGGCAGACATGAGAATTATCCAGTAGACTGGGGGCCCTAACAGGTAGCTGTCTTTAACAGAAGAGAACTAAGGCTTGTTAAGTGATGGGCTCTTTGCTTACAAACATTATCACAGTAATCCTCAACGACCCAGCCAGACATTGTAATCTGTGAAAACCAAGGCCTGGGTCAACAAATTCCAACCGAGAATCAAATTCAGGAAAGTTTCTAGCAAAGTAGAATAAGGCTTCTCATGGGAAGGCTGTAAACCCTCAAATAAGGACTTTTTTCACTGCCAATGACAATGACATAGGACCCTGAGGGACAGCACCCCCAAGCTGGTCTAGGAGACCCAGGAAGTGATGCTGTGGCTGGCCCAGAACTAACCAGAGTTGCTTAGTGAAGGTCACACAGGGGTAAGTAAGGGCTGGGTGTGAACCCAAGTCCATCAGACTCCAAAGCCTGGGCTGTCTCTTTGTACCACACCCATATCTTTAGTGGCTCTGGATTCTAGAAGCCAATAATGAGAAAGAAAAACCAAACACCCCAAGCTTCATCAATAACCACAGCCCATACCCTGGGCTTACTAGATGGCCAACTCCCCCCAGATTCCACCTTCTATCTTGAGCGAGGGCTGGGAGTGGGCGAGGTGGCAGGCACATGTCAACTGGCAAGAGGCGGCACCCCTTCTGCACTTCCAATCCGGCTCCCCTGCTAATGTGCCTGGGAAAGCAGTGGGAAGAGGGCCCAAGTGCTTGGGCTCCTGCAATCCATGTGAAAGATCCAGAAGCAGCTCCCGGTTCCTGGCTTCAGCCTGGCCCATCCCGGGCCATTGCAGCCATGTGGGGGTGAACCAGTAGATGGAAGTGCGCTCTCTCTCTCTCTCTCTCTCTCTCTCTCTCTATATATATATATATATATATATATATAACCTTCCCTTCTCCCTCAAACAAATTCTTTAAAAAAAAGTTGATAGCTATTACTGCATTTTTTAAAGTACCCCCTCCCCTCCTCACAAAATAGACGAGGAGCGCCTATTGTCTAATGAAAGAGGAAAACAGCATCTGAAGAAATAGTGCTGGTCACAGCTAAGAGGAAGCAGCAGGGGTACTGGGTTGTGCCACCCTCCCTCTGAGCGGCCAGCAGTTGAGAATCAAGTGGCTCCCACTGGCAGTTCACTCGCTGACTCATTTCCCATCCTGGGCTACCTGTCAGCCCACTTTCACTTCGACTCTTATCGAATGCATAAGGTCAGCAAGATAAAGAGGGTTCAGTTTCTCCTGGGAACTCACCTGTCACCGGGAAGGGCTGGGAACCAAAATGGATTTGACTAACCACCCCCGTTACGTGATAGTGCATGTTATCTCAGCTGATGTAACATCTGTAATGTATTTGAACCAGTCATCACTCCCGCAGTGTTCAGTGCCTGTGTTCACATTGGCCTGGGACCTGAAGTGTCTGTGCACTGTTTGTTATAAAGGTGAGGGACAAGGGCCAGTTGGATTCCCCAACGGGGTCTATTTTCAGTCGTTAGGTCTCTGCCGCTAATTAAAATAGATCCCCACCTGTTCCTTTCATCAGGCGCTCGAGCACAGGACCAGCTCTAAGTGCTCTAAGGGTGACTTGCAAACAGTTTTGGTTTTGTTTTGCATCTGAAGGCAGCATTGCCCCCTCATCTAAGGCAAATCCATGGAGAGACGCTGTGCTATGGCTAAGGTTGGAGCTGGGGCCAAGCCCTTCACCTAGGGGATCCAGATTAAACAGACTTCTGGAACCATAAGCTACAGCGGCCCTCCTTTTTGAGAAGTGGCTTCGACAGGATGTTCCCACAGCTCTGGGGAATCCATGTAAGTGGCAAGTGGCAAGATCTGTCCTTGGCAAAGGCGATGGAGGCTCATTAAGGTACAGCTCACCTCCTGCACCCTCACCTCCTATATTATCTCTCCTTTTATGTGAGGCTCCATACAGGACTTCATTTGGCTTAAGCTTGGGAGTGGGTCCCCACTGTCAACAAACTGAAGAAGGCCATTTCAAGAAATATTTGAAAACCCACTGTTTTAAGAATCAAAATCTGAACCTATTTGAGGACCTTTGAACAAAATGCCTTCCATTCAGCGATTGGTTGCTTCAACACTGAGCACCTTTTAAAAAAATTATTTATTTATTTGAAAGTCAGAGTTACACAGAGAGAGGAGAGGCAGAGAGAAAGAGAGAGAGAGGTCTTCCATCTGATGGTTTACTCCCCAATTGGCCATAATGACGGGGAGCTGTGCTGATCTGAAGCCAGGAGCTAGGAGCTTCTTCTGGGTCTTCCCATGCAGGTGCAGGGGCCCAAGGGCTTGGGCCATCTTCTACTGCTTTCCCAGGCCATAGCAGAGAGCTGGATCAGAAGTGGAGCCGCTGAAACTCGAACCAGCGCCCATATGGATGCCAGCACTGCAGGCGCCAGTCTTACCTGCTATGCCACAGTGCTGGCCCTAAACACTTCTTTTTAAAGATTCATTTATTTATTTGAAAGACAGAGTTATAGAGAAGGAGAGGCAGAGGCATAGAGAGAATCTTCCATCTGCTGGATCAATCCCCAAATAGCCACCAGGGCCAGGCCAAAGCCAGGAGCTTCACCTGGGTCTTCAACATGGGTGCAGGAGTCTACGGACTTGGGCCATCTTCCATGGCTTTCCCAGGCACATCAGGAGGGAGCTGGATCAGAAGCAACAGACTCGAAATGGCACACATATGGGATGCCGGCACCACAGGTAGAGGCTAAACCTGCTACATCACAGAGCCAGTCAGCACTGAGCACTGAAGACAGTTGAGTAAAAGCTTCTTCGCGGCCTGGTGCTATGGACAGGGAGAAAGGGTCCAAGCATTGTGATGGGGCTATTGTAGGAAGAGTCCATGTTTCTGCGCAGACCAGGAAAGTTTCTTGGGAAGCAACATGTCAGCCAGCACCTGGTGAATATGCAGTTGCTGGACAGAACAGGAGGCACACAGAAGTGTGGGGGTTCGTGGCATGCTCGGTGTCTGGCAAGGCAGGACAGGCTTGGTGCAACCAGCATGAGATGGCCCTGAGTGGGGCTCCCAAACTGTGGCATGTCCAGAGTGGTTAGAACACAGGGCTTCCATGACACGGCTACAAGCACTCAGCAAATGCCACTGCCAAGGACTCTGGTTCTCCAGCAGGTCAGATCTGTGCTTCCAAAAGGGATCTAGTAGCACCTTGGGGAACGGGTCCAGAGCCAGGCAGGCTGGCTCGAAGGCTGCTGGGACAGATAAGTGAGGCAGCGATGAAAGCCCGGGCTCCAAGGCCGTTGGGGCGATTATCCAAGTTTGCCCAGACGGAGGGGTTTCCTGTGATATGGGGCTTGCAATGCTAAAACTGGCAAAGTGCCAGACAAATCAAGACAGCTGGACTGTATGAGATCCAACCATAGGGCTTCCAGGCTTTCCTTGTCACCCAATGCCTAAGCTAGGCAGCCTTGAACTTTGAGGTACGTCAATGACACATCCACAGTGTCACGTCCAGTCCCTGCGCTGGCCCTATAATAATTCAATGCCCCCAAAGGGACCTTCGCCTGCCCACCCTGCGATAGCATTTCCAGTGATCCCAGATGACTGCACTGAATGTTCTCAGCTTCCTCTCTGGAGGCGGGGCCCTTGTTCTTCCCTCAGTTTTCAAGCCTGCTGGCATGCAACGATGGCCAAGTAAGAGGACCAGAAAGATCCAACTCCAGGCCCTGGACAGATACTCCAGAGAGACACAGGTCTCAGGACATGTCTTTCCTGTGTACCTGCAGCCACCACTGTCACCAAACTCCAGGAGCCCAGTCACCCCATCACAGGGCAGCACCCACCCCCACTCAACAGCTCAGCAGCAAACAGGTCACTCCACGGTCCTACAGCTGTTGTAGCACAAAGCTGAGGCTGGAGTCCACTGAAGCTAAGGAATGAGACCATCTGATCTCCTAGGCCATGAGTTTTTCAAACCATTTTAAGCAACAGAATGCTTTTTTCCACGTACAGTTAATTTGCCAGACGCCAAAATATAGAAATAGAGAAAACCGGAACTGCTCCAACTGAAGGGAGGGGCCAGAGCACGCAAGTATGCTTGGGAAGCATCAGTCTGCTGCTTCTGTTACTCAGGAAATGCTTCTTATGCTCAAAATATGTGCCAGCCACAGAGGGATGTTCCATCAGTCCCTGAGATGTGAACCCACGATATGTTTCAATATCGTGTAGGTTTGGAGGGTATTTCAGCTTTTCAGGTAAGATTTGGATTCCAATCCTGTTTTAACATATATTAGCCAAGTGACTCGGGAAAATTTACTAGAAATCTGGTAATCAGATTTCATTATGTTACCAAAAAAAATCACCTCTCTAGACAACACCCCAGAGCACAGGACATACACACACACCCCTGCAGGAACACATGCGCAGTTTGTGAAGACTCAAAGCAACAAAGTGTAAGGTGTCTGGCACTAAGCCTGACTCATGTAATTGCCGTCTATTATATAGTGGTCACTTATCAGTACAATCTTTAATTTAGATTGCCGCCACCCCATAAATCCACTCAACTTGGTTGTGTGTTAGGTTTCCACTGCCTGGCTGTTGATATAATGCAGACCAACCAAGATAAGGGCTCCTTTCAGCCTCTGTGCAACTTACCAGTCTGCCTTTATCACACAATGTCCTTGCATTATAGGGCCCCTTATCACCTTCTAATAGCTTCATCTGCGTAAGCTTTATCTCCCCAGGGACAATTTTCACTCTTCAAAGGCAGGGCACAAGGCAGCTCAGCACTCTGTTGCCCCACAGAGGAAAGTCTTGGGGAAAGGACACTGTTGATTAACTAAACAGATACGCCTGAGATACTAAAAGAATTAATGCATTGTACTAGCAGCATCAGAGGCACATAAGCAGAAAATGTGCCACCAGTGGGATACGTAAGGCCCCCAGGCATTGGCACTGCAGTTTGTGAGTTCAAATCCCGATACTGCCACTTGTTCACTATGTGACTTTGGACAAATGCCTAATCTCTCTAAATCTAGTTTCTTTGTCCATAAATGAGGCTCAGGGTACTGACCATTGGATCACTGTGAGAATTAATGAGATAGCTCAAATACGGTCCCCTTTGCAAAGTGCCTGCAATTTTCACCATCATCAGCCCCTGCTCCCTAGCTCTCCAAGTCTGGCTTAAGGGTAGAGATATACTTACCTGTTAAAACAGTTCCGGATTCAGGGAAGTAGAGAAATGTCAGACAGTCAGCTTGAGGCTGCCTTGCCCTCAACTCTGCCTTATCAGACATCATAATATAGTGAACCTAAACAATCTGGCCAGGACAAATAGGCCAAGAAAGACACCACTTCTAAATTAGATCATGCAGCTAGAAGATTTGTACATATTTTTCTTGGGTTGTACTTGAGCCAGTCTTAATGGTATAAAGCCAACTCATATTTCTGATCTATTTACAAAGATGTGGCACAACGGGTTAAGCCACCGCTTGGGACATCTGCATCCCATATCAGAGTGGCCATCTGAGTAACAGATACTCCACTTCTGATTCAGTTTCCTGCTAATGCACTGGGAAACAGTAGATGATGGCTCCACTACATGAGTGCCTACCACCCAAGTGGGAGATCGAGATGGGGTTTCAGACTCCTGGCTTCAGCCTGGCCCAGTCACAGCTGGGGAGTGAACCAGTAGATGGAAGGTCTCTCTCTCCATATCCGGCTCCCCTCTATGTCCCTCTGCCTTTCAAATGAGTCTTTTTTAAAAAGAAAAGAATCTGGGCCGGCGCCACGGCTCAATAGGCTAATCCTCTGCCTTGTGGTGCAAGGCACACCGGGTTCCAGTCCCAGTCGGGGCACCGGATTCTGTCCCGGTTGCTCCTCTTCCAGTCCAGCTCTCTGCTATGGCCCGGGAAGGCAGTGGAGGATGGCCCAAGTCCTTGGGCCCTGCACCCGCATGGGAGACCAGGAGAAGCACCTGGCTCCTGGCTTCGGATCAGCGTGGTGCGCCGGCCACAGCGGCCATTGGAGGGTCAACCAACGGCAAAGGAAGACCTTTCTCTCTGTCTCTCTCTCTCTCACTGTCCACTCTGCCTTTCAAAAAAAATAAATAAATAAATAAAAGAATCTGGTGGCAGGCATTTAGTGTCGCAGTCCAGCTGCTGCTTGGGACAACCACAGCCCCACCGGAGTGCCTGGTGTAAGTGCTGGCTCCTCCTCTTCTGACCCAGCCTCCTACTGATGCTCACCCTTGGAAGGAAGCAGGTGACAGCTCAAGTTTTTAGATACCTATCGCCCACGGGGAGACTCAGATGTGACGCCTGGCCCAGCCCCAGCTTTTGCAACCATTTGGGGAACGAACAGACAAGTGAAGATTTCCCTCTGTCTCTCAAATAAAACAGTTTAAAAAAATTTAAAAGGATGATCTTGTTCAGCAACAAGAGCCATTATAAACTGTGATTCTTAAGGCCAGGGAGTCAAGACTAACAAAACTTAAACCTTAACTGTCATCAGCTGAAAGAACCAGCCACAAGGGACCATGGCAATCACCAACCTTCTTTTAGCCTTTGTCGCTCTTGTAAAGATTTTATGGAGAGTAAAATAGATTTATGTAAACAGACTAACAAGACATCACAAGGGCTTGTTCCACAGTGCCAATTATTTCAGCTGTACTCTAAAAGCCAGACCCCTGTTGTGTGTGGGGTGGACCCTCTGACAGAGCCACAGGGAGGGCTGCTTGGACCCTCTGACAGAGCCCTCCCTCTGACGGGGAGGGCTGCTCCCACAGCCACATGCACAGCACAGCAGAGACTAAGGCTGCCTACAGAGCAGTCAAGATGGTAGAGGTCCTGACAGATACAAGTGGACTCAACACTCCACTGCAGAAAACTGGAGGCTATAGAACAGACAACAAATACTGGTGGCGATACAGGGGACTCCAAACTCTCATACATAAAACTGCTCAGCCACCCAGGAAAGAGGTCTGGCAGATTCTTAGACGAGCAACAAATGCTATGATACAGTAATTCCACTCCCAGTTAGTTATCCACTAAAATAAAACATGTATCCACAAAAGGGCTTGGGCAAGAATGTTCACAGCAGCCATACTCATAAGGGCGAAAAGCTGGAAACTGCCCAGTTGACCATTCATGCTAATGTCACCTAGGATTCCATCCATACCATGGACCCTGCAACCAAAATGGACGGACTACCACTAGACACAACATGGGTACATCTCACATTATGACAAGTAAAACACTTGCATAAAAAACAAACCCTGGGGCCAGCATTGTGGCATAGTGTGTTAAGCGGCAGCCTGCAATGCCAGCCTCCCATATGGGCGCCGGTTCCATTCCTGACTGTTCCACTTCCAACCTAGCCCCTGTTAATGTGCCTGGGAAAGCAGCATAAGATGGCTCAAATGCTTGGGCTCTTGCTCACAAGGGAGACACAGATAAAGCTCCTGGCTTTGGCCTGGCCCAGCCCCAGCCATTGTGGCCATTTGGAGAGTAAACCAGTGGATGGAAGATCTCGCTCTCTCTCTCTCCCTATCTATAGTTCTACCTTTCAAATAAATCAATTTTAAAAAATCTTGTAGGAGTCTGTTTATGTGAAATTCTGGAATGGGCAAAACAAACACCTGTGGAGTGTATTAGGACTGTATTGGCTCTGGAGGAGCAACACCTTGGTCCATTTTCTGGTACTATAGCAGAATACCACCGCATGGGTAGTTTATAAACAACAGTTTAGCTCACGGTTCAGATTCTGGAAATTCAAGAACATGGTGCTAGCACCTGCTTGGTTTCTGGTGAAGGCCTTCTGACCTCATCTTTTTAAGGATTTTATTTATTTATTTATTTGAAAAAGTTACAGAGAGAGCAGGAGAGGTAGAGAGAGGTCCTCCATCTGCTGGTTCACTCCCCAAATGGCTGCAACAGCCAAAGCTGGGTCTGTCTGAAGCCAGGAGCCAAGAGTCTCATCTGGGTCTCTTGTGTGCCTGCAGGGGCCCAACCACCTGGTTCATTTTGTGCTGCCCTCCCGGTCACATTAGCAGAGAGCTGCATCAGACATGGAGCAGCCAGGACGCGAACAAGCAGCCATATGGGATGCCAACGTCACAGGCAGCAGCGTCACCCTGCTAGGCCACAACGCTGGCCCCAGGCCTTCTGGCTGCGTTATAACAAGGCAGAGAGTACCACATGGCAAGAAAGCGCGAGCTTGCCACAGAGGACTCAGTTTTATAACAAAGCCACGCCCCGTGAACCCATAAATGGATTGATCCATTCTCGAGGGCACAATCCTCATGACCCAGCAGCTCCCTAAGGTCTCATCTCTCTGTGCTGCCGCACCGGGGACTAAGTTTCCAACACATGATATCTGGGGGACATGGTGACACCAGGGACAGGGCCTGACCAGGAAGGGACACAACAGAACATTCTGGCGTGATGGCAATGTTCCATCTGGATGGGGATTGTATTACACAGATGTATTTGTCAGCTCACCAAATGATACATCTAAGACTCGTCACCTCCTTGCATGTAGATTTTACATCAAAAGAAAGCTTCATTGAACTTTATTATCATTTATTATTAAAATTTTATGGAACTTTAATAATATGGATGCTAAAGTTGTACAGTTGAAATGAACTGATTAATTTACTACTGTGCAGCAGGTCAAATAAAATAAAATGGAAGGATGAGTGGAAGAATGCAGAGATATGATGAAACAAATCTAGTGAAATGTAGATTTCATTACGTAATTCTTTCAATTTTTTAAAAATAGGAAAACCTAATAAAGATCATTTTTATATACTATGCCTGGCACCAAAAGTTCAGTCATCCAAGTAAGATATTCTTGGCGGCCGGCGCCGCGGCTCACTAGGTTAATCCTCCGCCTTGCGACGCCGGCACACCGGGTTCTAGTCCCGGTCGGGGCACCGATCCTGTCCCGGTTGCCCCTCTTCCAGGCCAGCTCTCTGCTGTGGCCAGGGAGTGCAGTGGAGGATGGCCCAAGTGCTTGGGCCCTGCACCCGCATGGGAGACCAGGAGAAGCACCTGGCTCCTGCCATCGGATCAGCGCGGTGCGCCGGCTGCAGCGCGCTACCGCGGCGGCCATTGGAGGGTGAACCAACGGCAAAAAGGAAGACCTTTCTCTCTGTCCACTCTGCCTGTCAAAAAAAAAAAAAAATAAATAAATAAATAAATAAAAAAATTAAAAAAAAAAAAAAAGATATTCTTGGGCCATTTGCATCTACTGCACTTTTATTTTTTAAAAGATTTATTTGAAAGTTAGAGTTGCAGAGAGAGGGAGAGAGACCTTTCATCCTCTGGTTCACCCCCCAAGATGGCTGCAATGGCCGGGGCTGACTGGGCTGCCAAAGCCAGGAGCCAGGAGCCTCTTCCAGGTCTCCCATGTGGGTGCAGGGGCCCAAGCACTTGGGCCATCTTCCTTTCCTTTCCCAGGCCATTAGCAGGGAGCTAGATAGGAAGTGGAGCAGCCAGGACTCAACCAGTGCTCATTTGGCTTAACCCAGCATACTACAACACCAGCCCCCACTCTTCCACATTTTACTGGGAGTTAGGTTACACTGAGATGGGGGAAGGAGAGGCTGTATAAGAGGAGAGATCTTGTCCTTACTCCAAAATGCGGGACCTCAGGCAATGGGGAAGAACCCTCATACCTGCTCCCTCTTCCCCAGTCTCCGAAAGGCAGGACATGGGAGGCTAGGGCTCCCTCTCTCAGCACAGCTAGTGCTGAGCGTGCCTGGACCATGGCAGGCTGTGGTTGCAGGGTTGTGGCGATGGCACCTGTGGGGAGCTCACATATCTGACTCTCCCGTAACTCACAGAGAGCCAGGTCCCTGATGGTTCCTCTTTGCACAAATGAGGAAACGGAGGACCACAACACAAACAGATCACTCGAAGCGCAGAGCTCAAACTCCAAACCATTTAGCCGGGGAATTCTGATTCTCACCCCTCAGCCCACTCTGCCCCTGGCAAGCAGCAGGCAGTTTTCCGAACACTGGACTGGAAGGCTCAGCCCTGGCCCGTCCTCAGGCGCTAGCCCGATTCCATGCACTGCGTGTGCTGAAGGAAACATGCTGATTTTGGCTCACGGTTCTGGAGGGCACCCAGGCTCATGTGGCCCCACCTGGCAATGGCCTTGCTGGCAGAGTCCAGGGCAGCACACACAGCAAGGGTCAAGGAACACACATGTGTGTGCATGCGTGTGTGTCTGTTGGCCTCTCTCCCTCTTCTCAAAAAATGGCCAGTATTCAATCATAGGGGTCCCCTATTTAATTATAGTCGCCTCCTACAGGCCCTAGCATAGTCCTACCCTCGGAATCCCTCACGATGGGGGTTAAACTACAACATGAGCCATATTCAAGCCACTGCATTCATCATTTAAGGCAGCAGCTGTCCAGCTACAAGTTACAAACATGCAGTGGGTTCTCACTCACTTTCTTAAAGAACAGCAGATAATGGATCCAACCACATCATGTTTAAGAATAAACATTTGTGTCCAAAATTTGTTTCACTTTAAATATTTACTTGTGTGTGATTCTTGCTTTAAGGACATGGTCCAGAAGTTGGAAAGCTACTGATTTAAGGATTAGGTCCCGGGGCTGGCGCTGTGGCATAGCAGGGATTAAATGCAACAAGCCCTAGCCTGCACTACGGCATCCCATATGAGTGCCAGTTAAGTGTCCCGCCTTTACCACTTCTGATCCAGCTCTCTGCTGTGGCCCGGGAAAGCAGTGGAAGATGGCCCAAGTCCTTGGCCCTGCACCCACATGGGAGACCCAGAAGAAGCTCCTGTCTCCTGGCTTCGGATCAGCACAGCTCTAGCTGGTGTGGCCATCTGGAGAGTGAACCAGTGGATAAAGACTTCTCTTTCTCTCTCTCTCTCTCTCTCTCTCTCTCTCTGTAACTCTGCCTTTCAAATAAATAAATAAATCTTTAAACATTTGGAAGTACCCTCTTGTTTCATTATGCTCATTTACAGAACATACTTTTTTTTTTTTTGACAGGCAGAGTGGATACTGAGAGAGAGAGACAGAGAGAAAGGTCTTCCTTTTGCCGTTGGTTCACCTTCCAATGGCCGCTGCGGCCGGCGCATCTTGCTGATCCAAAGCCAGGAGCCAGGTGCTTCTCCTGGTCTCCCATGCGGGTGCAGGGCCCAAGGACCTGGGCCATCCTCCACTGCACTCCCGGGCCATAGCAGAGAGCTGGCCTGGAAGGGGGGTAACCGGGATAGAATCCAGCGCCCCAACCGGGACTAGAACCCGGTGTGCCGGCGCCGCAAGGCAGAGGATTAGTCTGTTAAGCCACGGCACCGGCCCAGAACATACTTTTATAGTATTTAATCTATCACATGGATCTACCATCACCTGTTTCCAATTTGCTGTCAATACAAGCAACAGTGCCATGAACATTTTTGGACAGCATGCTTGGATTCTTAAGGGAGTTTGCGCAGGTTATAATTAGAAGTGGGACTGCTGAGTTATCATACGCGTTGGAGACTGCCAACCTCATACCCCAGGTTGACCACTATTAACAATGTGTTGCATGGCCTTGAGACTTTATACACCTGTATATAGATATACACACATAGTTAACAGGTGCACAAACATGGACAGAGATCAATACACGTAACTGCTTTCCAGAAAGAGGTCATCCTCCACATAATCTTCTCTCTCACGTTTTATAAAGGGCTGCCGAGGACTCCTGTCATCTGCATTAACCGACCAGTGCTGGCCTGGGGGACATGGAGGGGATGTCTCTGATTACAGCATCTCAAATAACTCTTGTTGTGTGGAGACAGACCCGCACACCAGCTCTCACACAGTGCAGGATATTCTGGCCTGCTGAACCCAATCTCTTACTTTATAACAGAGATGGCTGTGAGCCAGAGTGCAGAACTGAGGAGACGGCCCACAGACCCCCAGCAGGTGCGAGAAGGGGAGTGAGTGCCCGGGCCCTGCCTTGTGGGCTCCACAATTCCAGAAGCCACTTCCCTTGCTTCAGTGAATAAAAATATCCCAAGATGTCCAGCAACCAGTGCCTGAGGCAAGGGCGGGGACGTTATACCACCACAACTCAGGAAAGCAAAAGGAATTTTAAAAGCCTTGTTCCTTAACATTACTTACACCTGCCTATGTCACAGGCTGAACTACTAGCCTCGACTTCATCACTAGCAGTTCCCATTGAGTGTCTGCTCTGTGCCCCAGTGCTGAGCACATAGGCTCACAGGTGCTCACACAGGTGGGGCCTGGATGCCTGAGCCTTGCCATATGCATGTGTGAACCCCGCCTCAGCCTCCCATTAGCTGGGTGATCTTGGGGCACCGTGGCCACCGAAACCTCAAACTCCTCACCTAAAACACGTGCAAAGAAAGCCAACCCACCTTACAGGGTTTTGTACAGGTGAGTGAGTGCTCACAAGTCTGAATCAATCCCAGAGGACATATTTAGAAAACATGCAGGGCACTGGGTGAAATGAAGACAAGGCCTGGCCTTCAGGACTTAGTAAATTTATCAGAATGTCAAACAGAAACCATGGAAACAGGTGTGGTTTTCAGGCAGTGAGAGCCGTAGCACAGTAAACACGCCGGTCTAGAGGGCAGAGGCGGGGTAACCACAGGGCCCCTCAACTCAAGGGGCTCAGAAAATAATCCTGAACAAGGTCACACCCTGGGCGCTGTGTCCAGGCTGGGTCCCAAGGCTTCAGCAAATACATAGCTATTTTGGGAACTGCACAAGTCTTGTTAGACAAATCGGGTCCCTAGACACTCTCAGGGAGGTGAGCCCCAAGGCCGCTGTGTGATGGAAATGGGCATGAGGCGTGCGCGCGCACACACACACACACAGCCCTGCCCCAGCCCCCAGCCCCCAGCCCCAGGAGTCTGCTGCAGATGCCACGTCAATGACCAGCAGCCTCCAGCAGCTCCCTCCTCCCTCCAGTTCTTGGACTTTGTTCTTCCGGGTCCTTCCGCTGCCCGGGCAGCTGTCCCTGTGCTCTTTCTCCTGTCTTCAAGTTCCTCCCCACTTCCCACCCACAGGGCCTCCGGGGGCTTCCAGCGGGGAGTAAGTGCAACAGGCTGGGTGAAAACAGTTTTGCCTCCTCTTCTGAGGCTGTTGCCAACCTCCCATCATCACCTTTGAATCCTCTCCCCCTGCCCACCACATCCCAGCCCCTCCCCATCAGCTGTAGCTGATAACAAAACACCACCACAATAGCTCCACCCCCGCCCAACCCACAATGTCCACTGAAGACAGACTCACATTAGGCTTGTGTGCAAGGCCTTCTGGGCTGCAGCCCTAACCCACCTTCCCAACTCTAATCTCCATTTTTATCCCCTGGGTGACTAAGTCACTCACAGGGGGCACACCATGAAATGAGGATTGTGTCCTAAATAAAGGGATTAGCAAAACGAAGTCTCATCACAGGTCTTCAGAACCTTAACTCCTTGATATGCACTGCAGCTCTTCACATTGTCCTCTGAGTTCAGACCTCTGGGACATTTTTCATGGAGTTCAAGAAACCATCCAGAGGGCTGGTGCCATGGTGCAGTAGGTTAATTCTCCACCTGCGGTGCCAGCATCCCCTATGGGCACCAGTTTAGAGTCCTGGCTGCTCCTCTTCCATCCAGCTCTCTGCTATGGCCTGGGAAAGTAGCATAAGATGGCCTAAGTGCTAGGGCCCCTGAACCCAAGTAGGAGAAGTGGAAGAAGCACCTGGCTCCTGGCTTCAGATCGGCCCAGCTCCGGCCATTGTGGCCATCTGAGGAGTGAAGCAGTGGATGGAAGATTTTTCTCTCTGACTCTCCCTCTCACTATCTGTAACTCACCTGTTAAATAAATAAATAAAAGAAAACATACAGGGCTGTCTGTACAACCCTGTCTCTCCAGCACGCCCACAGCATGTGCCATTAGGGTGTGTGAATAGGTGGGCACATGGCAACTGCCTGGCCCCTGCCTGGGCAACTCAAGGCTGCTGGCTGGGGCCCATTGCCTCCACTGGGGGCCGCTTTAGGGGGACTGTAGAAGCCCAAGCTGAGCCAAGCAGTATTTTCAGCTCATGGATGGAAAACAAACGGCTGACAGCAGCGCTGACCCCAGCAGGGCTGCCGGCTTCCCAGCCTTCTCGCCTATCCCATCCACAGCCTCCCATTCCACTCCCTGGATCTTACGTTAGCCACACTTGGTTTCTGAGACTCGAAACCACAGAACCTTCACTGACACATAGTCCTTTGGGTCCCTGAGCAAAGCCAACCAACTGTCCCCGAGTCCCAGGTCACTCAGAGCCACCCAGGTACAGTACCTGTGCCATCTGGAGTGGACCTCACAAAGGTCGGCAGCATTTTCACGGAAGCAGTGGGGTGGGTGGTGGCTCCGAGCCCTTTCTCCATCTCCTTGCGGAACCGCTTAGAGATCTCCAGGAGGGTCTCATCGGAGAGACGCATGTGGTAGAGATACTGGTCAACCTGAAGGTGGGGGAAACAGCAAGAGACCCATAGGTCAAAGCAATCATAGTAGGTGTCTGTTGTAAAGCCTTCCAAAGAATAAAACCTGTTACACACCGAGAGTTATTAAGGACCACTAATAGGAATTGATAACAAGGCTGTCTTTCAAAACGAAAAATAGCAGTTTGCAATGCCAATATCCCATATGCAAAAAAAACCGTTTGCAATGCCAATATCCCATATGGCCGCCAGTTCAAGTCCCAGCTGCTCTACATCTGACCCAGCTCTCTGCTAATGGCCTGGGAAAAAGCAACAGAAAAGATGGCCCAAGTGCTTGGGCCACTGCCCCGTATGTGAGAGACCCAGAAGAAGCTCCTGGCTCCTGGCTTCTGTATGGCCCAGCCCTGGCCATTAAAGACATTTGGGTAGTGAACCAGCAGATGGAAGAGCTCTCTATCTCTCCTTCTCTCTCTATAACTCTGCCTTTCAAATACATACATCTATAAAACATTAAATATATAGATGTAATTTTATTTCTAGAGAATGGTGACCACCAGGGCAAAGGACTACTGGGCAATAGGAGAGCTCTTGACAGGCAGCTAAGATCTCAATGCCTGCGGCAATCACAGACTAACCGGGAGCTGCCACTCACGGCCACTGCCCAGTACCCCAAGAGAAAGGTTGTAACACATACTACTGGCCCAGGGAAAAGAAAAGTATGGCTTTTACCAGATGTGTATCACCTTCACACTATTACAAAGTCACAAGAATGCTAAGTGGAAGCATCGTAAGTCAGGGCCACCTGGGTTAGTGCCCACATCGTAACACCAGCGGCTAGGAGAAATGTGTGTGCTCACCTTGGCGTCCCCAGAGCCTAGCACAGTGTCTGAAGCACATAGAGGCTCTATACAAATGACATGACCCGCTCTCCTTCACTCGGAGGCAAAAGCTGACCCTGCTTGGGACGTAAATTTATACTAACTCCTCCCAGATTGACTACTGGGGAGAGGAGAAGCACCAGGAGCCCCTCTCAGGTTTCTTTCTTGGAAATTCTTGTCTGCCTTGGTCAGGAGGGACTAGAAGGCACATTGCTCTCTCCAGTTCCAGACTCATAAGTTCCCAGGGACAAAGTTGGGCCAATGACCGCTACTGCTGTCATTCCTATGAGAAACACAAGTAAACATCCACCTGTTCTTTGCCCTGGCCCAATCCTGACAAAGGAGACTGTACTTTTGTAGCTGACTTTCTCAAACTAATGTGCTCATTAATGGGATAGCCTTTTTATATTTTACAGAATATCTTTTAAAGTTTATTTTATTTATTTGAAAGGCAGAGTGACTCAGAGAGATGGAGAGAGGGAGAGAGAGAGAGAGAGAGACAGAGAGAGATCTTCCTTCCACTAGTTACCTTCCTAAATGGCTGCAGCAACTAGGGCTGGGCCAGGTCAGAACTTCATCCAGGGCTGGCGCCGCGGCTTACTAGGCTAATCCTCAGCCTGTGGTGCTGGCACCCCGGGTTCTAGTCCCGGTCGGGGCATCGGATTCTGTCCCGGTTGCCCCTCTTCCAGGCCAGCTCTCTGCTGTGGCCCGGGAGTGCAGTGGAGGATGGCCCAAGTGCTTAGGCCCTGCACCCCATGGGAGACCAGGAGAAGCACCTGGCTCCTGGCTTCGGATCAGCGCGGTGCACCAGCCGCAGTGCGCCGGCCACGGCGGCCATTGGAGGGTGAACCAACGGCAAAAGGAAGACCTTTCTGTCTCTCTCACTGTCCACTCTGGCTGTCAAAAAAAAAACCTTCATCCAGGTCTCCCACATGGGTGACAGGGGCCCAAGCACTTGGACTATCTTCCACTGTCTTCCCAGGTACATTAGCAGGGAGCTGGATCAGAAGTGGAACATCCAGGACTCGAACCAGTGCTGCAATGTGGAATGCCACCATCAGAAGCCACAGCTTAATCTGTTGTACCACAATGTTGACCCTTATTTTCCAGTATTTTTGTCAGTTCTTGATTATTTTTTTTTTAACCAAATTTACAGCTTAGGATTTTCAGAGGAACAATGAAAAGTGTTTAATCCTCTAAGGACAATCCTAGTGTCCACTTCTGTGACAAAAATATAGAAAAGTCCTGTTGTTCACACATTCTGCCTTCCAGGTTACAGCCTAACTTTCTGTGGGTTTTGGGCAAAGCCTCCTTCCCGGGACTGTGTCTGCCCTTGTGGAAAGAGTTCATTTCAAAGATCTTCTGCAGTTGTAATCTTCTATCATTCTTCTCAGACTCCAAAAAGACCAGCTCCTGGGACACATGTGTCGACAGCAGCCATGAGCACGATGAAAAAGTTCCACAGCGCAAGCACACACCCCTCTGCAACTGCCCCAGCCACTAAAATACAAGCAAATCTGCAGACATCATCCCACATGGGGTGGGAAAGGACAGAACAGGAGAACGCTAAGCACGCCCTGAGCTGCTTCTCCACTCCCTGACCCAGCCTGCAGAGCCCAGGGTCTGGAGTTGCAGAAATGAGGATTTCCCAGAATTCTCTTGTTGCCAGTATTTACTAAAAACCTCAGACTAAGCCCATTGGTCTAAACCAAGAACCCAACTGATCTTTCTGCTTCCTTTCAAGCTCCTGGTACCTCATTCCCCTTGAGCCACTGTCCTTCCCATTCTGCCCCAGCCTCCCAGAACTGGGGAGGACAAACCGCCCACCTCCAACCACAAACTGTCACTGACCTCAGCTTTCTGCACCACTGGGGTACACGGACATACAAAGTCCAGCACCACCCAGGCCAGAGGCCAACGCCAAACCACGTCCAGGACACCAAGGCCTGCTTTGTGCCAGACCCTGTCCTCACAGCACCCATCAACCCACTTAACCCTCACAACAGCCCCCGAAGCACAGCGTGGCTTTACCTCCATTCTAGAAAGAAGGCAAAAATCCCCAAAGCCACACGGACAAGGGCCAAGCTGGGCCTGGGTGAGGCGGTCCGACTCACCTGTGCTCTTGTGCACTCTGCTAGATGACAGCCCCATTTCTGCTGGACTACAGCAGGGTCTGTGCAGGCCAAACAGCACTGTGTGAATCCAGGCTGGCCACATCCATTAAAGACCTTCTATTCCAGGCATCCCCCAGTGCAGATAGGAAGGGCAAACAGAGGCGAGCGTGGCCCATGGGACTGGCCCAGCAGTGTGGGGGCAACAGACATGTCCCTGGACATGAGTGTGACATATGACAAGGTCAGAGAGCCCACCAGAAGCCTCACTGACGCCCCCACCCACCTATGCACCATAGATGGCCCTGTGCACTTGACAAGGGGCAGGGGAGTTCCTGCCTGGAAGAGTAGAACTCACACTGTGTGGAAAGAGACCCTGCAGTTCACCAACATCATATGTGTCCAGAGCTCATTCTACAGTGGCCAATCTAAGTTTATCTGTGCTGTTTAAACACAGCTTCTACATGGTCACCCTTTACTCAAGTCACGTGCCCTTTGCACAATAGATTGTGACCATTTCCAAGTGTTCGAAGACAATGAATAGTGACAAAGATAGTTACAAGAGCTGAACTTTTACGGAGCAGCTGTGACCTGCCAGACGCCATCCACACCTTGACCCACTGGATCTCTGTCTTTTTGTAAAACTTCCGTATCCCTTTTTAACAGATCACTCAAGTGGTGAGGTCCTTTTTTTTTTTTTTTTTTTTTGACAGGCAGAGTGGACAGTGAGAGAGAGAGACAGAGAGAAAGGTCTTCCTTTGCCGTTGGTTCACCCTCCAATGGCCGCCACGGCCGGCGCACCACGCTGTTCCGATGGCAGGAGCCAGGTGCTTCTCCTGGTCTCCCATGGGGTGCAGGGCCCAAGCACTTGGGCCATCCTCCACTGCACTCCCGGGCCACAGCAGAGAGCTGGCCTGGAAGAGGGGCAACCGGGACAGAATCCGGTGTGCCAGCACCACAGGCCTATTGAGCCACGGCGCCGGCCCAAACAGAGGTCCTAAGGACCCTCATGACCACCACCGTTGCCTTGTCCATGGCCTCCCTCAGGATGGGTGGATACTCCCTGCCTACCCTGTGGTTTCTTAGATGACCCCAGGACCTTAGTTTCCTCGCCATCATGAGGATTAAGAGAAAGGATAGAACAGTGGTGAAAACTGCAAGGCAGCACCTTGGCCCAAACTTCCCCTGTCACCCTGGAGTTGTTGGAACTCTCAACACTCAGGAGTGGGTGGCGCCTGGGCATCACCATGTATCTACCCAGTGTCTTAGGGCCTCTCAGGAAGAGATGATCAATTACCACTGGACGGTCACACCACTGGAGCCCACCCAGTCTTGGTGGGTACTGCTGTGTTGAGTGAACAGCAGCCAAGGAAAGCGGAAGTTAGAAACAAGAGGCAGCCAGTGTTTGAAGACGGTTTTCCTGGATCGAGAGGGAAGTAAATAAAGTTTTCGGAATCCTGCCAGCTTTCACTCTCAGCAGAGCCAAAGAGACAGCGCGACAGAGCACAGGCCCAGAGTCACAGGAGGATGCCACGTAGGAGGTGTCCCCTGCACGGAGTACTGGGACTTCAGCTAAAGAATCTCCGTTAGGAAGGAAAGGCCCCGGGGGCTCCTAGTTGGAAATCCCAGTGCACAGAGTCCTGCAGCGTGACTGGTCTGTCTATCCCACCTCAATGGATTGTCATCTGGCCTAGGTTTGAATGCTTCCAAGCACGAGACACTTAACCACCTCCCTCCTAAGTCCCAGGGTTGCTCAGATCTCGTTAGAATCCCAGAGATCCATTCCACCCTTGCCAGACAGACACCCCCAGGGTTAGGGGCTCAACAGTTTCCCCTCTGCTTGGGTAGGTTTCCAAAATCCAGTCATGGCTCAATTAACTCAGCTTAAAGTCATTTTCACCATTTTTCTGTCTGGGGTCTTCAAAAGCCAGTAGCTAAGATATTAGGCTCACTGTGCTTCTAGGAAAGAAGCCAGGCCCGCTCGGAGTTGGAACGACAAACTTAACACTCGTTTTGAGTTGTTGGAAACTATCCAAGCAGGGCCACGGGGGTGGATGTGGGTGCTGTGGTTTCATTGGGGTGGATATGGGTGCTGTGGTTAAGATACTACTCGAGATGCCTGCTTTCCATCAGGGTGCCTGGGTTTGAATCCAGCCTCCACTTCTACTTCTGGCTTCCGGCTTCCTGCTAACGTACACCTTGGGAGGCAACAGGCAGTGAACGGCTCAAGAACTTGGGCCCCTGCAACCCATGTGCATGATCTGGATTGAGTTCTGGGCTCCTGGATTTAGCCTGGCCCAGCCCCAGCTGTTGTGGCCATTTGGGGAGTGAACTAGTGAAATTTGTCTCTATGTCTCTACCTTTCAAATCAAATGAAAAATAAATTTTAAAAATCTATTATTAAAAATAAAATAGAATTATTCAGGCCAATACCCTTTTGTAGCTGCTGGCGGTGAGGTTAGGGCTTTAGCATCAGAAAAATCAGTGTGAAGGGACCGGCACTGTCGGGTAGTGGGCCAAGCCTCTGTAGCACTGGAATCCCATATGGGTGTCAGTTCAAATCCTGGCTGCTCCTCTTCTGATCCAGCTCTCTGCTACAGCCTGGGAAAGCAATGAAAGATGGCCTACATCCTTGGGTTCCTACACCTGCACAGGAGACCCAAAAGGTGCTCCTGGCTCCTGGTTTCGGATCAGCCCAGCTCCAGCCGTTGTGGCCATTTGGAGAGTGAACCACGGATTAGGACTCAAGACCTTTCTCTCTCGGTCTCTTCATCTCTCTGTCTGTAACTCTAACTCTCCCAAATAAATAAATAAAATCTTTTTCAAAAAAGAAAAATCAGTGTGCACATCATCAGTACAGGTGTGAACCCCAGGTTAGGCATGCAACATTGGAGGAGTCACCTGTGCTCTGAGCCCCGGTTTGCTCACTCTCAGACAAGATGAGGCGCCCTACACAACAACTCAGGAACAAACACAGAGCTCTGTGTGCTCCCCCTCTTTCCACTCCTCCTCTTTCTTCTGGATTTCCTTGCTGAGTCACAGTACCAAAGCTATTTCTCAACCCTACTCAGTCACACTTGGGGTTAACAAGGAGAGGCTAGTTCCTCAAATTGTTCCCTCTCTTTGCATGGCGGGCCTGTGGGGCTGCTTCTCTTAAACTCTCCCCAACCTGAGGGAGAGGAGGCAAGGAGGGGCATTCCAGCAGGGTGGGGGGAGCCAGGCAGGCCAGAGCAAAACCAGGCTGGCTGTCTGCTTGCCCCGAAGGCAAAGGCTGTGTGGAGAGAAAGAAATGGCAGTTTCAGTTGTTATCTATCTGGCAATGTCAAGGAGATCGGAACTTCCTCATTGGGTAATTTTGGTCAGCCTCATTTTTCTCATAACCCATCATCTGATACCTACCCTCCTCTGCTGCCTTAGTGGCCGGGGAGACCCAAACTCTTTATGAAACAACACTCAAAACGGGAAGTCATTGCCACTCATCGCCTGAAGTGCCCACCTTCTCCAGACCAGCACGGAAAGGAGGGGAAATCGTGTCACAATCACGTTGCAAGGCCCAGACGGAGCAAAAGCTCCTCCTCAGAGAGGACCCTCTTCAAAGTGTTCAATGGGCAGGACAGGCCAGACAGCCCTGGCCAGCCGTGGGGAAGCCCAGGAAGGAACGGTCTGGAAATGGGAGCCAGGAAGGAATCTCACGGAAACTGAGGCCCATCAGGGGACAGCAGCTTTCACCAAGGTCACACCGCTGAGACTACGGTCTGGGTCACCCATGTGCCTGACAGCCCTGCAGGTCCAGAAGTGCCCATCTCAGCCAGAATTCCATTTGAATGGTTGGTGGCCAACGCCTCGGTCCTGAGGCCACCATCTCTGGTCTCAATGGGAAACTGGCCCTGGTCAAATTATTTGTCTCAAAGCAATATTCTAGCTTTGTTGGTTTGTTATACAAAGTATTACAAATTCCAACCTCGAGAACCTTAAGAGGTTTAAAAGGAAAGTTATAGAAGAAACCTTAAATTCTAGTGTCTAAAAACCTTTAAGACCCTAACATAATCCCCTATTCTCTGGCCACTGCTACAGCCTCAGTGTCTCCCACTTTTAGTATGTACTTTACATCAATTATCCACAAAACATTAAAACATAAAGAAACATACAGTAAAAAAGAAATCCATTTTGGACATGGCTAGTGATGATAGTGGGACTAATGCCATTGCATTGTATATTTTAAAGGTCATTAAAATAGTAAATTTTATGTTATGTAGATTTTATCATAATAAAAAACATTTTCTTAAAGAAGTCAAGATTCCTGCTCTCTGGGGCTTTATAAGTTGGCAAAGAACCTGGCTCATCATAGAATAATAAATGCCCCTGGAACACTAGGAAGGATGGGTCTTGGTAGGTAAGTAGGGCAAGTACAATGCGAGACAGCCCACGGTTACAGTCGCAGGTGAAAGTGGCCTGTGAAACCAGTGTTCAAAGGAGATAGCTTCTAGGCAAAGCTGTCTGATTGGATGAATGCTGACCTGGGCACACTCAGAGTGCAGACAAGTCCAAGATCCCAAAGATCACAAATTCCAGGTTCTAGAAAGCTATGAGCTCACACGTTACACTGGCTCCCTCGTGAAATGCTTCATATCTGTATGATTTAACTCTACCATTTTTAATCAAGCAATGACAGGTTTGACAGTGAAGACCACGGCCTGTGTGTAAAGGTCCCATGTTGTTCACTAACCCTTCCATAGCCACTCAACTGCCTTTAGGTTTATGTCAAGAGAAAGCTCAGCTGGCCAGACGTACTGTGCTTCCTGGTAAAGCCACTGAGATGAAAACACTGATTCGAGGAGAGCTGTCCTTTTTGCCTTCGCCACCAGGATGCTCAGAGTTCTGTCCTCAATCCTAATGAACTCCCTTCAGTCTAAGTCTTCTGGTCATCATCAATGCCCAGCTGCCAACTCTTGTTCTAGAAATCCTTTTACTGAAAGGTGAACTAAATCTACAAATCCTTTGAGTAAGCAGGCAGAAAATAAAGAACACATGAATGAGCAAATGCTCAGTCATTTCTGCAGGACACACCTGCCCAGGAGAAGGATGAACGCAAGTGTTCAAATAGGATAAGAAAGTTGACTCAACAAGCTTAGACGTATCCCAGCCAAGGACGCAGGGACACTTGAACTAGAGCTGACTTCCTTTAGATGTTTCTGATTTAAGATCTAGAGCACTCTCTCCAAGTGGTACTGAAGGAACACGAGCTAAGTAAGTTCTACCTGTGAGCTTCTAGACCCAAAGCAGCTCAACTGAGTTTCCGCCTTAACAGGTGACTTGTCCCAGTGATGCAATCTGGTCATCTATACCCCAGACCAAAGCTCCAACTGGGCTCCTCTGAAGAAACTGAGGCGGGACTGAGCCTTCTGGGAGTGAAGGTCCCTGCTGCTAGTCTCGTCCGCTTTAGAGCCACCAGACCAACCCAGGGGAGGCAAGGAATACTCCACAGCAATGAGAAGGCACCACCAACTACACCACATACAGCAACGTGGAGGACTCTCACAGCGCAAGACACAAAAGGCGACATGCTACGCGAACCCTTTATACCAAGCACAAAAACACCTATGCTCTTGGAATTCAACACAGTGATTTACACTTTGGGGTGGGCAGGGAGCGGAGCTGGTGGGGGTTAGTTCCAGAAAATAGAGTTGGTACTGGTATTGTCTGTTACTGGATCTGGGTGGTGGTTACCCATTGTGTTCAGTTCCCTATGTGTATTATGTGTCCATTTAAAAAATGTAGAGGGGCGGGCATTTGGCTCAGTGGTTAAGATGCTGCTTAGAAGGCCCACATCCCATATGGGAGTGCCTGGGTTCAAGTTCTGGCTCTTTTCCTGACGCCAGCTTCCTGCTAAAGTACACCCTGGCAGGAAGCAAGTGATGGCTCAAGTATCTGGGTCCGTGCCACCCATGTGGGAGACTCAGACCGAGTTCCTGGCTTCAGCCCAGCTCTAGCTGTTATGGGCATTTGGCGAGTGAACCAAGGGGGATCTCAGTCTTACCTGTCTGCCTGTTGCTCTCACTCCACCTTTCAAATAAATAATTTGTGTGTGTGTGTGTGTGTATAAACAATAAAAGGCAGGTGGCAAGGACTTGGCCCTAATCTATCTACTACACGCTGTCAGAGAGCCAAGAGGAATCAGAGGTCAAATGAGGACAAACCAGAGGAGAAACCCACAAGATAAATTCAGCCACATAACGCCTTCCAGTAACTACACACTGACACACGCTTGCAACTTAGTTTGGAAAGAATCTCATATTTTTTACATTATTCCTTTGCCAGGTTTTACATAAATCTTTGACGAGGAGACCGAGGCTTGGAGAAGCTTCCCCAAATTACATGTCTAAGCCCTGGCAGGAATCAAACATCCGGTGACCAGTTGAGTGCCCCAACCGAGGGCACAGGGGGCTACCTAGCTCAGAAAAGCCGGGAAACTGCTATCAATGAGCCCACTAATAATAATGTTCTCATAGACTCCTCCTTGGAGGGCAGAGGCCATGCAAAGAGCAGCAAGTTTATCCTGTAAAGTTGCCAAGCTAAGGCCAGATGTTTCTGATAAAGAAAAGAGAGGTTGGGAGAAGATACACAACAGAACATGGATTCTTTAAGGCCCCCTGTGCTCTGAAACTCAGCTGACCCAGGTTACAGATCCACCACCGCTGGCTCCAGACTGAACAAGGAAGACCCTCTCGGAGGCCGCTGGGCCACCGCCGGGAGATTCCAGCTGACACACCATAGACTCACAGGCCTGGGGCAGCCGAGTGAGCGTAGGACTGACCACGGAGGCTAAAGGCCACTCCTCCAGGATCCTGTTGCACTGTTGTTGAGTCACAGGGTTGGTTTCCTGTTCTTCCAGTTCTCTTCTCTCAGCTGCATCAAGTTACAGCCAGACAGACCTCAGCAGCAGCACCTGTCGGGGCCCAGAGATGGGGATTTGGGACACTGGGGCCGGCCCTCCTGTCCTCAGACATTCTGTTCCGAGAGTGGTGCAGCAGTGCAAAGGAGTAATACGTCCTGGGTGCACAGGGCCCCGGCACAGTCCACTTAGCAGAAGTTATTTGATGAGCACCAAGTTCGTTGTGCCAAGGCTGGGCTCTGAGGACACTAGGAGACACCAACCTCACCAGCAAGGGACTCCGTCTAGGACAGGAGGCAGATAAGCCCATGAGTCTTTACAAACCGAGGGTAAAGGCAGGGAATAGGCAGGTTCTTGCACAGTAATAAAGCACAAATTTACACTTAATTACATGCATCAGTGCAATTGTGTGGAGCGTTTGTCTTGGAAAAGTTAAACAACCTCAATATAGAGATACAGTAGGAGCTCGAGAAGTTATTGTCATGGAATAGCCAAGGGGTTATGGTAACGCCAAAGAGAAGAGTCAGAAGAGAGGCTGGAAGAACAGCTGGTGACTCCAGACTGACGAGTGTGTGGAGCCTGCCCTTACTCTTCAGGCTTGTGCCATGCAGGATCCTGACCTGGTTTCCTCCCCATCCTCCTGGCTACCCAGTCCAGAGTGCTAAATTCTCTGTAGAGGTCAAATTCTGCCTTCTCCTGGACAGCCCCATGCCAAGGACCACAGTGTGCCTCAGGGCCCGTGGTGGCATCTGCACTCCCCACTGCTGTCTGCTACCAACTGCCCACCTGCAGGATCAGATTCTCTGTGTCTGTCCCTCTGCTCCCTGTCCAGTCCTAGATCTTCCCCCGTCTGCCCCACCCAAGCCAAGATCAGATCCACCATGGGCAAGATACCCAAGACACAATGGTAGTGCACCTATGGTACAGTGTTTTTATACTCAAAAGTAGCCCAACTGGGAAAACAAATGACAGGAATCCCCTAGGTACAGCCCACTAAGCAAACCCTGCCTTTGTTCTTGGGCAGCTCACCTAGGAGGTAACAGTTCATGCTGCCCAGATGGTGTTTAAAGGAAACTGGGTTCTAGATCTGGGGCCGGTCTTTCGACACGTGGCAGCTGGTTTCCCCAACTGTCAGAATAGTTGGGACTGTAGGATACCAAAAGGTCCTTTCCCAGCTGAAACCTGACTCATAAGCTCATGAAACAGAAACATGATTGACCATCACCAGCTGTGCCGGGCAACCTCAAGCTGGGGGGTTCAGGGCATGGTCTTGGGAGTCACACTGTCTGGGTCTGGGTTCTGGCTCGCCCCCGGGCAAGATACTGTCCTTTTCCCTGCCTGGTGTCTTCAACCAGTAACAGCTCATCAGACTGCCTGCCCCGGAGGGCCGCTTGAGGCTGGCCCGGGTTGCTACGTGCAGTGCGTGTGGAGGTCGGCTCTCCGAGTACTGCCCGGTTTGTTGCCTGTAAGATGATTGAGGCGAGGGGGAGAAGGAATGAAGGGACACAGCTGGAAGGCTTTACAGTGCCGGGGGGAAATCCAGGGAGGAAGCAGGAGGAGGAAGCCCCTCAAATGGGAAAGAAGGAAAAGTGGCTGCTTCAGATGCCCTCATTTAGCCCTAATTAAAGCTGTCAGATGGTGCGCCTGGCTTTGTTCCCGCCTCCATCAGAATGTGTGGAGAAGCCAAGAGGAAGAGGCTGGAAAGGGCTTGCGAGAACAAGGACCACCTCCAGGCCTCCCAGGCCAGGGATGCTGAGCGCCCAGCGTAGGGGTGGAGAGGGCAGGCTGGCAGGAGACTGTGCAGGGGGCCCCCAGGGCTCCCAGAGTCTGCTTCTCAGAGCCCTGACTCCCTCTCCTGGTTAACACAGAGATAATTTGACCAAGATCCCTCCTGTACAGGAATGTCAAGGAGAGGCTTAGAGACAGATCCAGAGAGAAAGGAACACAAAGCATGACCATGACCACTCGGAAACAAGGGTGGCACTTAAGGGGACACGAGATCCTTGTTCACAGGACCAGGGCCAAGACCCCCAACTTGGGGCCCACAAAGGCCACTCAAGGGGCAGGATGAGGAGTGCAGGTTCCACACCTGGGATCCCCCCGAGTCTGCATAAGAAGGGCAAAGAGTTCCCTGCTGAGGCTCAAGGTGCCTGGGGGACCTCCACCCAGTGAGCCCAAAGGATGCCAGTTCCCTCCAGCGAAACCCAAGGAGTCAAGGGCAACCCTTACCTTGGCCTGGCCCTGTGACTCTTCAGAACAGTTGCCCCCCCCAGTGGAAAGCCAGAGTCGGGGCAAGCATCTAACAGGAAAACTCTACATCGGAAGAAAACCAATGCCCAAGTGAGCAGCCTCAGCAACCGCCCTCTGGGGAGTGCCCTCTGCAGGGAGCGTGGGTTAAGTTCTCCAGTGAGGAGTTGGACTAACGCTGTGACCATTAAACACAGCCGTTTCTCCCTTGGGGTCACAGGACGCGGAACTGTCCCAGACGCAAGACATCCCAGGGACCCCGAGTACCAGAAGGAAACTTAGAGAAAGAGCTCAAGGCGGGGCCCCTGTGCTCAGGAAAGAGAAGGTTCTGGAGGTGTGGAAAGGGTAAGTAGGGACATTTCCTTCTTCCCCCCCGCTGGAGGAAATTTCTACCCTTCTGCCCTGTATCCTCCCATCTAATCTGACCTCAGACAGAGGTCACAAACAGATGCGGCCACACACACTCAAAGAAGCCCTTGGGAATCATCCAGGTCAAAGCAGGGCTCCTTTGTGCTCCTGGACAGGGAAGCAGGTATCCAAGAGCACTAAAATGCATGCCAGGCGCAGTTCGAGAGCCTCACATGTGCTGCTCTCTTTCTCTGTAATCCTTACAACTGCCCTAGTAAAGTTGTTATCCAAACAACCTCTCCATTTTATAAGAGGAAGACACTGAGGCCCAGGGACGTTTAATAACTGGCCCCAGCTCACACCGCTCATTACGTGGCCAGCCAGCATTCAACCCCAGAGCGCGCGACTCTGCGTCCCACCACGCAGCTCTCCCCGTCACTGCTGCACTCCCCAGGGGGAAGTGGGGGCCACTGGCCCCTCTCCTCTGCTCCCCAGCCCCGGCAGCTCCTCTCCAGCTCACGTGCCTGCCTTGTCTGGAAGCCCAGCAGATGCCCAGCCTCCATGGAAGCCCAGCACTGCCACAGTGAGATTCTCCCAAGGTCAACTCAGCGGATCTCTCTCCGGGTGGCTTCCTGGCGTGCTGGCCACTGGCCACATTTTTCTGGTTGAGAAACAGCAACTGGAAACCCAGCCTTCAGTGAGGGATTGTGAGTATTTGCTGGCTGTCATGGTCTGGAGACCTCACCTGAAATTCATCTTTTCTAATAGCCTGTTTCCCATCATGACAGTCCCATGATGTGGCACACTACTGACAGCTGAGGGCTGTGTGACCCTGCATGACACCCTTGAAAACTGAAGGGGTGGAGGGAGTGGCCTACGTTCTTCTACAGTAGTTTCTCCACCTTGATATTATAGACGCTTTGGGCCAGAGAGAGGGGAGCTATTCGGTGCATCATCTAGTGCATTGTGGGATATTTAGCATCATCCTTAGTCTCCGCCTACCAGATACCAGCAATGCATACTCACCTATCTGTCACTCATCTGTGACAACCAACAAGGTTACCAAACATTGCCCAAGTCCACGGTAGGGATGGAATGGGGGTGGGCTGGGGAGAGGGGATGTGGCAAATCTAATTAAAAATATAGTGCTCTAAAACAAACGGCAAAAAAAAAAAAGCAAAACTAGGTTTTGTCCAGTGTTTTGAGCAGGTGAAATTCTTGCTCTTTATGATAGGCTGGGATAGAGAACCCCCAAGAAAAAAAAATTTTTGAGCCAAAATGCCAATAGTACCAAGACTGAGAAGCCACCAGCAGCAATGCCACTCTTGTGCAAGGGCTGGGACTGGATTTGCCATCCTCCACCCCCATTGCTCTCAATGCGCAGAGAGAGACAACAGTGTTGGAAAACACACCAAAACTTGCTGATTCAAAACTCAAGTATGATAATGAGGAATCTCTTATCAAGAGTAGCTTTTAAACCGAACAAAAGAAGCCAGTTTTCTGGGGCTCCTGAGTTCTTTAGTACATCAGATCTTCTCATTCCAGCCACATTTTGGCTGTGTGGTTTGTGCTGTGCTGATTCCCCTTGGAAAAGGGCCCCCAGCTGCCCCCAAACTCCTCAGGGTGCTGGAAAAATTCAGCTTTGAAAAGTGATGTTGGCTTTGGCTGAACAGCCTCAGAGGGAATTTTAATTCATTCAAGGATATAGAAAAAAGTGCTTCTTACAAGTCTGGTAACAAAAGGATGGTTAGCAAAAACTACAAAACATTCCTGCCGCCATCAGTTGTTTTCTGAGCGGAATGTGGGGGAAGGAACAATATTGATACTAAGATGTGGACCAAATGAGACAAATCATACCAGTCAATGTCAGTCAACCCAATAAAAATTAATCTAGTTAACCTGCTCAAAAATAATTCTACTACGGTTTTAACCAATAGTTTACTCCCACTACATCACCCCTTTAGCTAGAGATTAATGGCACATAGTTGGTGGTCAATGTTTCCAGGATCTGGAGTCTCTAACCCCCATCAGCCCGTGCTAATACACCCTCTTTTGACTAGGTGGCCATAAATGATCTTACGTCTCCAGGCAACTGAAAGACATCTTAGTTTCTGTTTCCACATTGCCACCAGAATGCCTTGCACCCATAGTAGTGTCTCAAAAAACATTAACATCCTTGTCTAGGCTCTCAAACCTTGGTAGAATCCTTCCAGCTTCGATGTATTCCCCACTCAAGTCGAGTGAAGGCCATCCCTTGCTCACCCAGCAAGGAGTTTTAAGTGACCTATGTATATTCCAGGACTGGAATGAAAATATGTCACCAGTCTATATGTGTTGAAACAGTTTGGGAGAGGCAGGCATTTAGTCTAGCACTTAAGACAACATTTAAGACACCCATGTCCTAGGGCCAGCATTGTAGTTCAGCAGGTTAATCTGCCATCTGCAGTGCCAACTTCCCATATGAGTGCTGGTTCAAGTCCCAGCTGTTCCACTTTCCATCTAGCTCCCTGCTAATATGTCTGAGAAAGCAGAGGAAAATGGCCCAAGAGCTTGGGCCCCTGCCACCCATGTGGAAGATCTGGATGGAGTTCCAGGCTCCTGGCTTTGGCCTAGCCCAGCACTCTCTCTTTCCCCATATATAAAAAACTCTGACTTGATAAATCTAAATTTTTAAGAACGACCCCCATGTCCCACACTGGGTTGCCTGGGTTCAATTCCTGACTCCAACTCCTACTCCAGCTTCTAACCAGTGTATGGCTCAAGTAATTGGGTTGTCACCCATGTTGGAGACCTGGGTTGAATTTCTGGCTCCTGGCCCCAACCCCAGCTGTTGTAGCTTTTGAGGAGTGAATCCGAGAATGGGCGCTCTCCCAGCCTCTGTGAGAGATTGATTGATTTGGCCTTTGGCTAAAGGAAGGGGTATACTTCATTTCACTTCTATGGTTAACCCTGGTTCTCTGTCTTAAGAGGGGCCGGCATTGTGGCACAGTGAATTAGGTTGCTATCTGTGATGCCAGCATCCCATGTGGGTGCTGGTTGGAGTCCCGGCTGTTCCACTTCCAAATACGTTCTCTGTTAATCCACCTAGGAAAACAGCAGAAGATGGCCCAGGGACTTGGGCCCCTGCACCCACGTGGGAGACCCAGATGGAGTTCCTGGCTACTGGCCTAGCACCATCCATTCCCCTCATTTGGGGAGTGAACCAGCAGATAGATCTTTCTCTGTCTCTGACGTAACCCTATAGCAATCAGAAATGAAAATGAATCCAGAGGGTGCTGGTGCCACTGATCAGAAAGACGGGAGAGCTGGTTTCACTTCTGGATATGCTGGGAGGGTGTGCTGCCAGACACCCATGAGGACACAGGCATGGGCCAGGAGCCCACTAACACTCCCCGGAGGCAGGCAAGTGCCTGGTCAACAGCGTGGTGCTCTGGAGCCAACCACGTGGCTTCAATTCCCAGCTCTTACAGCTCTTACTCTGCACCTCAGTTCCTCAGCAGTAAAAGAGGCTGATAATAATCACACTTATCTCACGGGTTGCTGTAATGTTAATGAGCTAAGTTAGCTAACTTAGCTCAAGAGCTTGGAACAGCGCCAACTACACAGAAGACACTCTGCGTTTGCTCTTGAGTTCCAAAGGATAAACTGGCAAAAGACAGCAAACCACCTTGACTCTCATCCATGAAACATTGGGAGAAAAGTGTTCCCGATGGGGCTAGTTCCGGGCAGGTGGCCCCAAGCACTTCCATGCCCTCAGACTGCACAATATGCAAGATGATGTCGTCCCAAGGAGATTTCAGAAGAGTTCAAGTCAAGGCCTTCCCAAAGACTAAAAGTAAACTCAACCCTCAATCTCCTTTCCCAATGCCTCCTTCCAGCAGCAGCCCACAAGGATGTTTCCCACATACTCTGTCTTCCCATTTCCCATCCGATTGCAGATGCAATCAAACAGCTCTGCTCACCTGAACCTATGCCTACATCCCAGCGCGGGCCACCTGGTGAGTAAAAGGCCCGCCTCAATTCTGCCCCCAGTGGTAACTTAGAGAAAATACACCCTCCCGGCGCGTAAAGGCTGCAAGGTGACGTCAGTGGAGCGATCAGAAGCCTCCAGGAAAGGGGTTTTCAGGCTGCTGTGGGTAATGATCACAACCCCACAAAGGGGACAAGACAGCTAGCACCTGCGTTTTACGAAAAGAAATGCGTAGCCCAAGGAGGTCGGGGTCGGGTGGTAAGTAAATCACAAGTCAGGGATCGGATACCTCGGCTAATGTTGGGACCACGGAGAAGACCCCATTCCAGGACACCTGCGAGGCGGTCTCAACCCACAATTCTAGCAAAGAGTAGGCTTGTCAAAGAACGTAAACGCTATGGAGCGCACCCGCCCGAGAAGCCTACCCTGGGATTAGCGACCCTCCACTTTGTACTTTAGGACCTGCCAAGAGTCGACAGACTCCCCCTAAGAGTTAACTTGGGGAGCGAAGCCCAGGGGGGCCGCCCGCGTCCTGCCAGCCCCCAGACTCGTTTCCAGACACACTGAACGAACGCGCGGAGCCACATCCCGGGAGCGAGCTCGAGGGTAACAGCCGCTCACAGACGGGGTAAAAGCTCCGCTGTACCCACCGCCCCCTGCTCCTCCTCCAGTCCGCGACTGGCGCGCCAGGGCTCGGGCATCAGCAGAGTGAGGAGACCAGCAGGTCGTCCTGCACAACCAGAGTGTCTAGACATCTCTGCATTCCGGTACTGCAATTTCAAGTGTGCAATGGAGCAACGCACGGTCCATTGCCTCACCGCTCTGAAACACACGTCCTCCGCAGCCCAGCCCCTCCCTCAAATCCTAGCCAAGCCTCAGGCCAGGAGCCAATCCCTTAATCTGCACAGCAGAGCCTCGATTCACCCCAGAGGGAAAGCGCCCCGGGCACGGCCCCGCACCCCTGGGAGCGGCTCTCCGCCCAGCCCCAGGCTCCTTTCTTATGTAAATGGTCCGGCGCGGGAGAGGGCTCGGCTCGGGGAGCTGCTACGAGCGAGGTGGGCACCGGCAGGCCCGGGCCCAGGGCAGGAGAAAGCTCGCTTTCGGAAGGACCGAAATCTTAAGGACGCTGGGAAAGGGGGAGAGTAGGGTTGGTCCCCTCCGAGGAACTTTTTTAAGGGCAAACCCGAAAGTTAACATCCAGACCCCGCCCCCACTCGGAGGCGGGCCCGGGGGCCACGAGGCCGAGCTGGGGGCGGGCGATGCGAGCCCCTGGCCGAGCCTCAGTTCCGGGCGCCTCAGTTCCGGGGAGGGGGCGCGGCGGGCGGAGTTCCTCCGCTCGCTTTCCTGCTCCTTCCCGGGCTGGTTCCCCGAAGTCCACCTCCGCAGGGGCGCGGGACAACCGGGGGCGGGGGCCGCGCGCCTGCTTCCCGCGTACGGAGCCCCACGCGGCCACGGAGCCTCCTCCCCCGGGCACGATTGTTCACCACGTGCTCTCGCCGGAACTCGGCCGCAGAAGGGGGGTCCTACCACGTGGGCGCAGTAGTCCCCGACTACGTGCCGGGTGACCCGCCGCTCTAGAAACAAAAAAAAAAAAAAAAAAAAAGGGAGGTAGGGGCGGCCGCGCGAGCGCGAGCGCGCGCAGGATGGCCGCGAGCCCCCGCGCCTCGCACGCGCGCGCTCGCCTGCCAGCGCCCGGCGGACGTGGCTCCTCCAGCCCGGGAGTTTCATCAGCAGCCCGGACTTTTTCTGCGAACCTGGCTCTGAATGGAGAGGAAGCGGATGCCGTCAGGACCAACGAGGAGGTCCCGGAGACCGCCCAACTTCGTCAGAAGCGAGCCGGCCGCCCCGCTCTGCTGACTTACCTTCTGCACCTG